>NC_088855.1:51203548-51803548 GCF_963853765.1 Magallana gigas
TTAAAATGCCTTACTGAAGCATTGTAAACATAAAAATCGGGAAAATGGTTTTTGACCAAAATCGTGACCTTTAATACATTACATGCAATCTAATTGCAAGTACAACTTTTCTAGTAGTATTTATAAACATGGAAATAAATTATTCCAAACAGATACATATAGCATAATGTAGCTTCATCAACATAATACAATCAACAAAACTTCTAATCTGTTCATTTCATCAAACATTGTTTGAAATATGAAGCAATCCGAATAAAACGTTATTGTGTCGTCATTTCCATAAACAATCTGAAAGCTCTCGGCGAAATTCGACCAAACCGAAAATGTTCGATATAGCCAGAAAAGACTCGGGCCGAAATCGCTACATCGTTCTTCAGCACCTGAGAGTTAGGTTGAAATCGGTCACCTCAACAGCAAAACAAACAAATTTATATCATAAATTAGTAAAAACTTATTTGGTGAACACTTCGAACTTTGGTTCAGCGTAGAGGGGGTTGAAAGAAGGAATTCAATATAAACAGATAAAGAACTAAGATATGTGTCATAATTTGTAATCAATCAATGTATTCTGAAGATAAGATTAGATTTGACTATTTTCTTTTGAGAAGTGGATAGGATGTACGTTATGCCTGTCCACTTCTCAAAAGAGAATAAAATTTGACCAAATTATGTTTTTGAAATTTTTATTTTCGTATTTCCTCATTGTTGGAAACCCACAACCGGTTTTGCATACGCTAATTGTTTTTAACGGTGATATTTACCCTATATATAAGAAGTAAAAGCGATTCTATTTCATATTTACTTCTAGTCTTTGAAAACTTTTCCTGTGGTAAAATGGCGTGTTGCCTATACCTGGCAGAAGGTATTCTAAAAAATGAACATTTTGATTGCATGTCTGAATTTATTGGCTTTTTTTGTTTATCGTTGTTAACTCTTAGAACTTAAGTTTATTGGAGAAACAGGTCAAAATAGGAGTAGGACAGAGGAAGAAAAAAGAATATGATATTTAAAAAAAAAACGATTAAAAAAACTATGATATATGTCATAATTTGTAACCAATTCAAGTAATTTCAAGATTTAGTTAGATTTGACCAAATGAAGTTTTTGAATTTTGATTTTTGTATTTCCCCATTGCTGGAGACCCATAACCAGTCTTGTATACGCTTATTGTTTCCAACGGTGGTATTTCCTCTATATTAAGAAAGTAAAAACGATTCTAGTTCATAAATATTTCTGATCTCTGAAAACTTGTCCTGTATCAAAAATGGCATATACCTTAAGACTTTTTTTGGTTTGTTTGTTTTTTCCCCTTTTTTCTTTTTTTTGGAGGGGGGGGGGGGTAAGGAGGGGTAGTTATGTATTTTGTTGCTGCATTTTTTGTAACATACATACTGTTACCAACATAAACTTATAGATAAATCACAATCAGGTACTGAAACAACGAAAGGCAAGAAGTCACACCAAAACCATTTCCATCACTTTTTTTGATCGCGCGTGTCATCCTTGTCTGCATTTTCTTCCAAGAACAATTCGTCTATGTGTAACTATCCTGATTGAATAAAATAACACCATTTCATCGATATCATCATAAATTCTATTATTTCGTGATACATGTACGTATACACACTCTCTAAAATTCGATATATGTTGTATCTTTTATAGGTTGCACATACAAACTGTATACGAATTCAGAAATGTTCAATATTTCTGTAATGCTTTGTTATATAGTTTTATAGCAGAGAAGTGAGAACGTGCTAAATTACATTTTTAGTTTCTAATAAACAAATTTGTGATGAACAGTCAGATCGAGGAAACTGTGTACGATAGCAACTTAAAAGCAAACACAATAATACAATGTATGCAAGGTGGGTAAAGTAATGAATTTATTTTTAAATCACATAGCCATGCCTGAGTCTACAATCAGAAAACAGCAGATGTACTTACAGCTGCAAAACAGCAATGGAGAGAATGTTTTACGAAATTAATTTGTGTACATGAGTATATTATTTTTGATCCTGTGATATACATATTCTATGATGAATTTTGTTGTTCAAGGGTCCTCGTAACGTTTACTTTATACGACCGTATTATTTCAAACCATTGAGAGACCGTTAAAATTGCCACTTGTGTGTGTCTATTCCTGTATAGCATTATTCTATACACCAACAAGTCCCGAGTTGGAATACAGCAGGTGCTATAGTTTTTATGAATAATGATAATTTTTCAAGTTTGTTTTCCTCCAAAATTGAACCTATTTCTGTCATTTCAAGTCGAAAGCATTTCATATCTCTAAGGAGCATATAAGTTTATAGCATTATATTTACATTCTACTGTGTTTTCCCATTAAATTCTGTGATCTTCAAATGCCTCTAAATGCAACAAGTAGTCAAAGGTCAAATTGACGAGTTTTTTTATGACGTCACAAACGTTGAACGCTGTAAACTGCAACGTCACAAGCGAAAATCAAAGTTCACGCTTGTGGCTGTTACTGTGGCTCTTCCATTAATATTAACTTACCCTTAGGATAAGATCGGAATTTTAAGGTATAATTCACATTTGCAGACAAGGCAAGAAGTTAAAAAAATGTAAATATAAGCATTAAATCATGATTTTTTGAAGTATACACTCTCATAACTGCCGCGGTGTGTGCATACAAATTTTCATAACGCGCTAACGCGCGTTACTCAATTTGTATGCACACACCGCGGCAGTTATGAGAGTGTATACTTCAAAAAATCATGATTCAATGCTATAATATTTACATTCTACTGTGTTTTTCCATTAAATTCTGTGATGTTTAAATGCCTCTAAATGCAACAAGTAGTTAAAGGTCAAATTGACGAGTTTTATTATGACGTCACAAACGTTGAACGCTGTAAACTGCAACGTCACAAGCGAAAATCAAAGTTCACGCTTGTGGCTGTTACTGTGGCTCTTCCATTAATATTAACTTACCCTTATGATAAGATAGGAATTTTAAGGTATGAATCACATTTGCAGACAAGGCAAGAAGTTAAAACAAATGTAAATATAAGCATTGAATCATGATTTTTGGAAGTATACACTCTCATAACTGCAGCAGTGTGTGCATACAAATTTTCATAACGCGCTAACGCGCGTTACTCAATTTGTATGCACACACCGCTGCAGTTATGAGAGTGTATACTTCAAAAAATCATGATTCAATGCTATAATATTTACATTCATTAAGGTTTTATTATGACGTCACAAACGTTGAACGCTGTAAACTGCAACGTCACAAGCGAAAATCAAAGTTCACACTTGTGGCTGTTACTGTGGCTCTTCCATTAATATTAACTTACCCTTAGGATAAGATAGGAATTTTAAGGTATGAATCACATTTGTAGACAAGGCAAGACGTTAAAAAATGTAAATATAAGCATTAAATCATGGTTTTTTGAAGTATACACTCTCATAACTGCAGCGGTGTGTGCATACAAATTTTCATAACGCGCTAACGCGCGTTACTCAATTTGTATGCACACACCGCTGCATTTATGAGAGTGTCTACTTCAAAATCATGATTCAGTGCTATAATAAGTATTTCTATTATAATGTAAATTTGTCCACTATAATATCGATGGTTGTCCAATATCACCTTAAATTCAAATGAGTTTGATTTCTTTTAGAAAAGAAGCAAAATATGTGAGGCAATGATTACAAAAATAGGAAATTATTTTTTTTATATATAATAAGTAGTTGTGGTATAGCAGGTGGTTGTAAGTACTCTAAATTTTGAGTTACTTCACTTATGATGAGATCTATTTTTTTTTACGTTATATGTGTTTTTAGTGAGTGCATAATGGAATAATGGACCATTAAAGCAAATGACATTTACAAGTTATATAAAACATCTCCAAACCATTCGGTCCTAGATCTGTCTCACCCCGAATCATAAAAATATTGTACAAGTGAATTTTAACCCAGGTACCTTTACAAACATTTTGATGGCTGCAAAATGGTTACACTTGTTTTTTAAGCAAATGTGCTTATTGTGATATCAGTTATCACAGTCCATTTTCAGTAACACCTGTTGTTTGCAAATTTTAATGAAAAATTATTGTCAAGCATTTACACAGTTTCTTCATAAAAAAAATAAAATATTGTATAAACATCAGTCTGATTTCTGAAGACATCAAAAATGTTTAAGACTAGATTATAAATTGGATAAAAAGATATTGCTTGCATAGAAAGTAAAACGTTGTCTTTGGTTAACATACTTCATAACTAAACTTTTACATAAACTGATGTATGTTGGTAGGTTGGTAACAATCAATACATCATAAGGCCAGGTGAATCCTTAACAAGTTCACAGGGGTAGATATTTCACTACAAAGGTGGATGTAGATAGAAACATAAGGACTTGAGTTTGTGAAATTTGTACATGACAATAACAAACTGTCAACCATCTCAAAAATCCATAAAACGAAACACAAATTCAAAGCAGAGCAACACGGACCTCTAAAAAGATACAGTTAGGATCAGGTGCCATGGAGGAGTGAGCATCCTCTGCTGACCGGTCACACCCGCCGTGTGCTCTTTGTCGTAATCGGGGAAAAAACGGAAAAGTTCGTAGACAATTAAGTGATTAATTATGGTCTAACAATTACATGTGGTATGAAAAGCGTCAGTCAGCATGCGACCCAGTGGAAGACTATATTTGCTGACAAGGTCGTTGTATCGACCATAGAACCTACGAAAAGATGACTTCAAACGAGACTGTTGATAGTCCTGTTTTATCAACTTGTTTGTCAGTAGCTTGCTTCGCCTTAGAAACTGCTCATATGAAGAGCATGCCCTTGTGTATCGAATTAACTGAGAGACGAAAACACAATATGCAGGTGATGAAGGTATATTGCTACATAAGTAAGGAACGTTGACTATAGAAAAATTGAAGTCATCATAAAGTTTTGTTGTTAGGTTACCATCAATGTCCATTTCCAGTAAAATACTCAAATATGAAACAGATGACATGCACAGACTCAGTGGTATCTTTTATATCAAATTCACTGTGATATATCGAGTCGACGTAAGTATGGAAATAACAATTGTTAATTGATAATACGTCGGCAATATATCTGAATGTTGAGTTGAAGGCCACAGCAAGTGATTTATTTTTTTCACGTACAAGTTTTTGAATAAATTCTGCTTCATAAGAATTCAAAAATAGGTCTGCTAACAATGGGGCACAATTGGTACCTTAGGGAACTCCAACAGATTGTTAGAAGACTTGATTTCCAAAAACTACATAGATATTGTCTATTAGAAACTCAAGCATCTTTTAATGTCAACTTCAGAGTTCTTGTGTGTGCAATCAGATATTTGGATTTCCAATGACACGGTAAGCATTTTTCGACTTCCATTTTTATTGAAGAAACAACTGTCCGATGAAATTTGTACATGTATTATTAAAGTACTTAGGTAAACAGAATTCTGATAATTGTAACAGTGTAGTAATTTAAGGAGGTGTCTCTGATAAATTCATTCTTTGAGATGCAGGGCTACATTTGGAGAGGTCCAAATTTGCCTAGAATTTGTATGTTTATATTCTTTATTCTTTTTTTTTAGAAAATGGTGAATGGTATGATATCTGGAAAGCAATTTGGAACCAAGCTAAATTTGTACATGTTATATATACAAGATTTCATTTTTTTTAAATCATGTTCTAATCCCTGGTGGGGTGGGGTGTGTTTCAATTTGTGTATTCATGAACAAGCAGTAATGTAATATTCAATACGGTCAAACTTATTTGTTTCATTCATATTACCGATATTGATATTTACACAATTATATATTAAGTGAGCGTAGTTTATTTTTTAAGCAGTAAATGGTTTAGTGATAAGTGTATAGAATAGTGAATTACTGCTATGGTCATAACAGGCACGTAGCATCAGGAGGGAGGGGAGCCTGCCCCTCTCTAATTTCTTTTCACACCAATCCTTAAAAAAAATTGACTTTTATATTTTTTTGCTTGTCAAGATGTTTTTTGCCCCCCCCCCCCTTTTCCAACTTTAAAAAACGATGCTACGTGCCTGCATAATGATTACTCTTGTGACAATACAATAATCGTGTAAGTCGATGAAAATATTGAAATCGTCCATGTATTTTGGGCAACCTGTCATTTATTTTCCGTGTCGATGTTCCATGTACAAGTCTAGAACATGCTGCATAATTACGCGACGGAAATACTTGTAAATACACATATAAAGTTGTTACCAATCGCAAATCTGGTGTGGTTTTGGTCTGTTTGGTTTATTACATGTGCCATGGAGATATTTGGATTTGTTTTAATCATTTACACTTGTGTCCGATTTTCTTATACTCTTTCAGGAAATGGCGTTTGTAGGCAGAATATAACAGACGGGTTAATTAATTATTTTCATTTTTTTTTTTAGAAAATGTCTATTTGTGTGTTTTGATGAAATTCTAATTTATATATTTTTATGTACGTTGTTCTTGGGAAAGTCACTCAAATTACACTTTCAAAATACTTTCTTTTTTGAATGCATAGGAATATAACATGGGTTTACGAGTATTGCTGTTCAGGCTATGAAGAAAAAGACAACAAGTGTATAGGTAAGTATAACACTCAAATGAATTGTAATATGATAATCAACAATAAAATGCAAACATCAAATAATGTTGATATTGTTTTTCAAAGATAAACATTAAAAATTACTGTTTTCTTTATACTATTTGAAAACGAAGTTTATGAACATAGATTGGTAAAGGGGGCATAAAAATAACAAAATAATATTTCCTTCAATGAAACGGAACAACTCTTTCTATTGAATTCATCAAAACATTCTTGTTGAAACAAACGCGTTGAAAATAATATAATCACGAATCTAGTTCTCACTTTCTGTTATGACAGAATGCAGTCCTGGTTTTCTTGGATTGAACTGTAGTTCATCGTGTCCCAAGAACTCGTATGGAAAAAAATGCGAGTTTGATTGTCATTGTGATAAGGAAACACATTATTGTCATCATATTTGCGGTTGCTTACCCAAATTAATCATAGTAAGCAATGCAACTGTGACTAATGACAGCACTTCGTCAGTAAGAGTGACGTCATCATTCTCTGCAGACACTTGTCTATCAACAGCAGGACTGGCGAGCACTCGCCATGCTGAACAAGCCTCAGGTTGTTGTAAATGTTATAATACGTTGTTTATGTATGTGTGCGCGCGTACGTACTTGGAAAAGAGACTAAATTAGCCATTTACATTTTCTTTATTTTTTTTTAATTTCACCCTCTTAATTACATGTAGTTTTAACTTGAATGAAATTCTTCAATTCTGCGTCACATAAAGCACAAAGGCTCGTCCTCAACATTGTTTAAAATATCAACCTACCCCCCCCCCCCCCCCAAAAAAAAAAACCCAAACAAACAAACAAACAAAAATAAATAAAAAATATTCAACATAATTCTTCTCTATACGTGTATCGTCATTTTCAAAAGCAACCTTAAACAATCCGAAAGCTCTTGGCGAAAGGCGACCAAGGAAGTGTTCGAAATATCCAGCAAAGTAAAGACCAGAGGTAAAGCTCGCTATATCGTTCTCAACCACTTGAGAGTTAGGTGGGAAAATGGTACAACTAAACGGAAAAACAAACAACATTATTTATTCCAAGTAGTAGGAATTTATATTAGGTAAACACTTAGAACTTTATTTCGGTGTATAGGGAAAATAAATATGTATAAAATCTATCATTTTAAAAGAGAGAGAACAATTCTTATGGAAAAAAACAGGGAAAGAAACAATGATATCTGTTATAATTATTATGTAATAAATATAAGTATTCTGGAGATTACATTAGATTTGACCAAATGGATGTTCCTGGGTTTTTTTTTATTTCCGTATACATTTCCCCATTGTCGGAAACCCAAAGGCAGTCTCGTTTTTATGCTGGTGGGATCCAACGGTGGTACATGTATTTCCCCGATATTAAGGAAGTAAAATCGATTCTAATTTATAATAAGTTCTAGTCTTTGAAATCTTTTTCTGTTTTAAAACAGAAAAAGATTTCAAAGACTAGAACTTATTATAAATTAGAATCGATTTTACTTCCTTAATATCGGGGAAATACATGTACCACCGTTGGATCCCACCAGCATAAAAACGAGACTGCCTTTGGGTTTCCGACAATGGGGAAATGTATACGGAAATAAAAAAAAACCCAGGAACATCCATTTGGTCAAATCTAATGTAATCTCCAGAATACTTATATTTATTACATAATAATTATAACAGATATCATTGTTTCTTTCCCTGTTTTTTTCCATAAGAATTGTTCTCTCTCTTTTAAAATGATAGATTTTATACATATTTATTTTCCCTATACACCGAAATAAAGTTCTAAGTGTTTACCTAATATAAATTCCTACTACTTGGAATAAATAATGTTGTTTGTTTTTCCGTTTAGTTGTACCATTTTCCCACCTAACTCTCAAGTGGTTGAGAACGATATAGCGAGCTTTACCTCTGGTCTTTACTTTGCTGGATATTTCGAACACTTCCTTGGTCGCCTTTCGCCAAGAGCTTTCGGATTGTTTAAGGTTGCTTTTGAAAATGACGATACACGTATAGAGAAGAATTATGTTGAATATTTTTTATTTATTTTTGTTTGTTTGTTTGTTTGGGTTTTTTTTTTTGGGGGGGGGGGGGGGGGGTAGGTTGATATTTTAAACAATGTTGAGGACGAGCCTTTGTGCTTTATGTGACGCAGAATTGAAGAATTTCATTCAAGTTAAAACTACATGTAATTAAGAGGGTGAAATTAAAAAAAAATAAAGAAAATGTAAATGGCTAATTTAGTCTCTTTTCCAAGTACGTACGCGCGCACACATACATAAACAACGTATTATAACATTTACAACAACCTGAGGCTTGTTCAGCATGGCGAGTGCTCGCCAGTCCTGCTGTTGATAGACAAGTGTCTGCAGAGAATGATGACGTCACTCTTACTGACGAAGTGCTGTCATTAGTCACAGTTGCATTGCTTACTATGATTAATTTGGGTAAGCAACCGCAAATATGATGACAATAATGTGTTTCCTTATCACAATGACAATCAAACTCGCATTTTTTTCCATACGAGTTCTTGGGACACGATGAACTACAGTTCAATCCAAGAAAACCAGGACTGCATTCTGTCATAACAGAAAGTGAGAACTAGATTCGTGATTATATTGATAGATTTTATATTGATATCGATGAAAGGAACGCTTTTATCGTATTCAAACCATGATATTACCAATAGAGGAGTGCTACTAGGAAGAAAATGCAGACAACGACGGCACACGATGTTCCAAATAGGAGATGGAAATGGCTTTGGTGTGGGTTGTTCCCTCTCGTTGTTCCAGTACCTGATTGTGATTGATCTAAAAGTTTATGTAGTGAACATGTATGTATGTTAAAAAAAAATCCTGCAGCAAAACACATAACTACCCCCCCCCCCAAAAAAAAATCAAAAAAAAAAATCAAAAACAAACAAACAAACCAAACAAACAAGCAAAAAACAACAACAACCCAAGATATTTGGCCATGCAATCAATAATGTTCATTTAGGTTAATACCTTTGGCCTGGCTTAGTCATAATGCCACTTTGGTAGCTAAACACAGTTTCGTATAAAATCCGTTTTTCTCTGGGGAAAAGCATGATGGGTAGGGATTTTCCTGCTATTTTTATGCGGTATACATGAAAATCGAATTTTTAAACTCTCAGTTGCATAATAAAGTGAATTATCTTTCGAATACATGAAAAAGGTATGTAGAAAAATTTTAAAAATTAATTAATTTTAATTAATCTAAAATAAAGGGCGGTAACTCCAAAAACATCCCGATTTTACACATGCAGAATTTCATGAATTTTTTAGCGGGTAACATAGCTCTTTAAAAAGCTGGCGAATGTACCCTGAAAATACTATGAAATGATGCCTATGGACTTGTTCTTGAAAATGTACAGAAATAAAAATGGCTGATTTGGTTGCATTCTGCTTTTAGGGGGAGCCTAAAATGCATGGGTGTACTGCATTTAGAGGCATCCTTTTGTCTATTTTCGGCATGTTTTGAGTGCCAAATAAATTCTAGCATTAGGTTACATGTGCATTATTTTTAAATATTTACAAAATTCACGATTTTATCTTTCTATTGATATATAAATATATATGTAACATATTTTAACAATTTATTTTTATAGGGGTCAGTTTTGCTTGCCCCTCATCTGAAAACGTCCTTATAACGTTACATATAAAACAGTTTTATATGTAACGTTATAAGGACGTTTTCAGATGAGGGGCAAGCAAAACTGACCCCTATAAAAATAAATTGTTAAAATATGTTACATATATATTTATATATCAATAGAAAGATAAAATCGTGAATTTTGTAAATATTTAAAAATAATGCACATGTAACCTAATGCTAGAATTTATTTGGCACTCAAAACATGCCGAAAATAGACAAAAGGATGCCTCTAAATGCAGTACACCCATGCATTTTAGGCTCCCCCTAAAAGCAGAATGCAACCAAATCAGCCATTTTTATTTCTGTACATTTTCAAGAACAAGTCCATAGGCATCATTTCATAGTATTTTCAGGGTACATTCGCCAGCTTTTTAAAGAGCTATGTTACCCGCTAAAAAATTCATGAAATTCTGCATGTGTAAAATCGGGATGTTTTTGGAGTTACCGCCCTTTATTTTAGATTAATTAAAATTAATTAATTTTTAAAATTTTTCTACATACCTTTTTCATGTATTCGAAAGATAATTCACTTTATTATGCAACTGAGAGTTTAAAAATTCGATTTTCATGTATACCGCATAAAAATAGCAGGAAAATCCCTACCCATCATGCTTTTCCCCAGAGAAAAACGGATTTTATACGAAACTGTGTTTAGCTACCAAAGTGGCATTATGACTAAGCCAGGCCAAAGGTATTAACCTAAATGAACATTATTGATTGCATGGCCAAATATCTTGGGTTGTTGTTGTTTTTTGCTTGTTTGTTTGGTTTGTTTGTTTGTTTTTGATTTTTTTTTTTGATTTTTTTTTGGGGGGGGGGGGGGTAGTTATGTGTTTTGCTGCAGGATTTTTTTTTAACATACATACATGTTCACTACATAAACTTTTAGATCAATCACAATCAGGTACTGGAACAACGAGAGGGAACAACCCACACCAAAGCCATTTCCATCTCCTATTTGGAACATCGTGTGCCGTCGTTGTCTGCATTTTCTTCCTAGTAGCACTCCTCTATTGGTAATATCATGGTTTGAATACGATAAAAGCGTTCCTTTCATCGATATCAATATAAAATCTATCATAATTTGATACATGAACGTATACATACATATGTACTCTCTGAAATTTGATAAATATTTTGTTGTCTTTTATAGGTTGCGTATACGAACTGTTAGGAAAAAAGAAGGTAACCAATGATATTCTACTGTTTTACCTTAATGTAATTCAGATATAATTATTATTCATGAAACGCCTTGTTATGTAGTTTTACGTAAATATAATTCAGATATAATCATTATTCTTGAAACGCTTTGTTATGTAGTTTTATAGCAAAGAAATGAGAGCGTGCTTTTAGTCTAGCCCAAGTTTTTGGACGATTTTTAATTCTAAATAACACGAACCGGTGAAAGAAGTATACAATTCAAATTCGTGAAAAAATATCCAAGATATCTTCATTGTCAAATTCATTTTTTCACTCGGAATAGTAAAAAAATCACATGATCTAAAACATATTTCTTACGGAAAATGTTGACATCTTTTCTTCATTCGGAAGCCGCAGATTACCTCGCACATTTTTCAACGTTTTTCATGTCTGTTGCAATACAACCCCCCCCCCCCCCAAAAAAATAAATAAATCATATTTTAGCCGTATATTGATACCTGATAAACTATAGTGGGGGCGTTTAAAAGAGCAATCTTTGAATTTTTCATACTTTTGAATGAACATCGTTTGATCCTTGAGGTATAATTTATAAATATCGAGTAATTAAGCAAAAAAGTGAATCGATGATACCTTGGAACTGAGAATACATGAAATTGTAACATTAAATTTCTAGAATACCGCAATCACCACATTAATGTTTATGGTTTAGAAGATGCAAATGGTGCTGCGCATAACCAGATTAATGATGGACAGTCAGAGGAACCTTTGTACGATAGCAATGAAGAGGCATGCTACAGCATATTGACACTGAGGGTGAACAACAGCAACGAGTCTCATAAGGAAACTAGCAGTTCAAAAGAACCATTTTTTGCAAGCGACAATCCGTATGGATTTGCCTACGACTATTCCCGTAATAATTATGATAGCTAATTACCTTCTGTGCATGGCTTTTTTCTTCTTCCAGTTTTGGTGAAAATATTTTTTTTTTCAATTAAATGTTCTATGTAAGAATAGTGTTTGGAAAGAAGCACATGTACATCTTTTTCAACTTATCAAATCTTTGTGATGCATTAATGTATGCATTGTATCTCTGAATCTTGTGGTTTATGTTTTTGTGAGTCTTGGTAAAATGGGTAGGCAAACCCGGGCCGGGGCAAAATAAAAGCCGGGGCAGATCGATATTTTCCAAAAAAAAAGGATGAAACGTGAAATGTTCAGTTTTTTCTTAAATAAGTCCACAAAACCGTAAGATGTCGACCCGGGTTTGCCTACCCATTTTACCAACTTGAAAATCAATAATCGTCGATAAATTTCTTACAATATACATTGTTTTGCAGAAATATTCACAGCGAATATACTTATACTAATTGTTGACATGTCCTGAAAATTTCAATGAGATTGGTTGAGTATTAAGAAAGAAAATTGAAAAATATCGATCTGCCCCGGCTTTTATTTTGCCCCGGCCCGGGTTTGCCTACCCATTTTACCAATGTTTTTGTGTATTAGCTGTCATAAAGAAAGTAATGTCTGCAAGCGTGTGTCTGTAAATATGCTCAAAATGTAATCATTCATATATTAAATTTAATAAAAACCCCGCAAATTCGTGTTTTATTTTCATCTCCACTCAATTTTTCCTCGCTCAATATACGTTGTTTTCCTGAAATTTTAGTCCATCAAAATGTTCATACACATGCACAGTACCGATCAGACCAAACCTAACAGAAAGTAAACCCCAAATAAACCCCAAGTTATTTTCGGGGTTTACTCTTGGTAAACCAAAAGTAAACCCAGAGTGGACACAGAGAGTAAACCCTGATCAGAAGTACATGTATACCCCTTGAAAGCAGACACTACATGTGTATTTGGAATATATACAAGGAGCAGGAATTACAGGCATTAAGATGGAAAGATAAAAGACGGGTCTGCTTCACACTTCAGTGCATTAAGTGAACCCAAAAAGCAAACCATGAATAAACCCAAAGTACATATAAACCCCGAGTGGACCCATAGTAAACACATTTTCAAAAAGTAGATCCACGGTAAACCCCATAAATAAACCCGGGGTTTAGTTAGGGGTCTACTCTGGTGTAAGGTTGGGTCTGATCGGTACTGTATATATTTAGTGTAATTCACGCAACTATTTGTGTTAACGAGGCCGGGTCTAATTTGTTCTGTCCTAGATTTTTGAATGAAAATTTTTTTTACATGAATTTCTAGTGGTATAATTATTATTTTAAGATAAAAAAAAAAGAAGACATTTACCACACCGTTTTTAAGGGGTCATCTCAAAGTTTGTTATTTTTTAACATAGGACCCTATGGTATTTTGCTTAAAATGTATCAATTTGGCTATTTTTTATTTGACAAAGGTGGAAATGATGATCTTTATAGTATTATTAAAACATTCAGACATATTTAAGTAATAAATAAATATTATTATATAACATCCCATATCAAGGGTCATTAATATAAAATACATGGTTACTGTCTTGAAATATATGAACTAAAGGAATTATGTAGAAAATAAAACAATATTTTGACATTCTATATTTAATCACGGGAAAAGTAATCCCGGTACCTACTATATTCAATTTGACATCATTTTAAAGAGGAGGTCAAGAGCTTGTTTAATATTGTTTTTGGAGAGACTGTATGCATTCTAGATATATTTCATTAGTCAAAAATGGACAAAACTCCGAGATTTGTTAATTTTATCCCTTATATTTGTTTAAACCATGACTTTTCATTGTGTGTACCAAAAATACGAGAAATGTTCAAGCGCTATTTACTCAGATAGAAAATAAAGGTACATGTAAATATGTCGTATTTTATTTTGTAAATTTGCAAAGGACATATTTGAACATTTGTTTGCTGCTTTCCGTTGAATCAAAAATAATTGCATGGATTGGAAAGGGGAGTGTATGGTACCGCCACGTAATTTGGAGTTGTTATATCTTGTGGATTGTTTTTTAATTATTTGTTACATATTACATCATTGGTGGATCCAGGGGGGGGGGGGGGGCTGGGGGTTGGAACCCCCCCCCCCCTTTCTCTGGGACATATGATTTTTTTTTAAACTTAAAATTCTAACTGGAAGGCAATTTTTTCCATCTGCAATTTAAATACTATAATTATCCAACATAAATGCTTTAGAAATCGCTTACTACATGTAGTATTTAAAAGATGTTAGTACAACGGACGTATAATTTATTTCTTATAAACAACACCCTATCGATATTTTATTGAAGTAAAGTTATTAGTCAGGTTCCCGAGACTCCTCTATTTTTATTATTGGGGTCCCCAATACTAAAACAGAAGGTACTCGGGAACCTGACTATAAAGTAATCTTCCTCAGCATCCGGTGTTTATTTCTTTTAGTAAGCATATCATGTGGAATTTTTTTTAAAAAATTACATAAAGCATGCAATATCGCTTAGGTATTTTCTTCTCTATTTCTAACGAAAATCGATTGTACATAATGAAACGCGTGAAATGCATTTTATTTTTCAAATGCTTAACTAAAATTCTGTGGCAAAAATACCATAAGAAGGGTTAACTTGAGACTTATTTCTTGGTCTAATATTGTAAAATTTGATTTTTTTTATACGGGTGAAAGTATTTGTTTATAATTTACTTTTATCCACATTATTAATATCGACCCATACCACCTTAACTAGTGCTGAATTTTACGCGTTTTTATATTTATGGATTGGACCCCCCCCCCCCTTTCCGATATTGCTGGATCCGCCTCTGATACATTATTATGTATAGCCGGTTACAATTTCGTCGGAAGCAAATTGAAAGTGGGTTGAATGGACTGAATTACTAGTATGGTCATAGTTATGTTTAAATTTGCAAAAAAAAGTTGTTGTTTTTTTGTATTGCCCCCCCCCCCCCCCCCCCCCCCGAGCTTATGATTAGTGAGGGTAAAACCTACATAATAACACAACACAACACAATACAACACAATACCCCGCCTATGATAAGTTTGGGTAAAACTTTAAAAAAAACCCAACATAGGTATATATAATAACACTCAAATTGTATATCGTGTATTATCTAGTGGAAACCCCTGGAAAGCAATTTGCCCGCGAGTACATAGTGTTCTTTGATTCTCAAAAAAAAGTCATGTATACGCATGCGTCACTGATTTGTTTATAAATGTTACTTTCATTTTTGGAAACATGTGCTACCTTGGGAAATGGGGCAGGTGTTAAACTAATTCAGATCTATAGAATTCAAGTATGACTTCTCTCCGAGTGATGTGTGTTGGGCTGGCATGTGTTGACATTGTAAGCGTTTGTAAAAATTATCCCGAAGAAGATAGTGACCAAAGGTAAAATTATTTCAAAAGGGCTCGACTTATTAGGGAATAGTACAGTGGAATAGTCAAAATGTAAAACGTCTCGGTAAATTGCTATAAAACGATCACTAAACATCCCCGTTTTCACAGTGCTGAAAAATATTTGTTAATACAGTGATTGTCAAAATATGTGTATACTAATCTCAGCGAGATTCGTCGAGACTGAAAAATTTTTGACGGACGTCTCTTCCGAAGAGGTCCTCCCTTCGGAAGAGACGTCCGTCAAAAAAATTTCAGTCTCGACGAATCTCGCTGAGATTATGTGTATACCTGTATGTAGGAAGAAAAGCTTTTTGTCCTCAAAAAGTACAAGAAAACCACTGTAAAAACTAATAGCGCCATGTTTCTATTTCAGAGTTCTGGATTTCTACTGGCAGAAGGGCGGCAATGCTGCCAACTCCAGCTCCGTGCTGTCACTGCTGGGAGCAGAGTCCGAGTACTTGGGAAGCTTTGCCAATGACAATGAGATGAAGCACGGAATTTTTATACATCTTCTATATATATATATATACATTTATGAGAAGGAAACTGAGTGTTTTATTACATAATACATGTACATACATGTATAATTGAATATCGATATATGCATTGCCAGAGAAACAAGCACAAACTCTTACCGGTACTTAGATTAATATAACTTTTTCTTGTTTTTTTAAAAGATTTTTACATGAGGATTTTTCCAGTATGGGGGTGTCCACCTCTCACTGTCGTACTTATGACTCTGGGTTCATGACCCCCACCTCCATCATCATAGTCAACTCACAGAATGGATCCAGGACCATTCTTCATGCCAGCAAGTAAACCACAAGTATATCAAGCATTGAGTAGATTAGGAGCAGATCAAAAAATCTAAATATATTATTCATATCCTTACTATGTTTCTTTAAACATACATACACATGTATGACAAATATTGTCTCAACATATTTTAATTATTCGATTCAGCAATTTGGTTGTACACACAATACATGTATCATGTATTGGAAGTAAATATTATACAAGTATGTGTATACATATGTACATGACCACTGTATAAATATGCAAAGAATATAGACCCTAGACTAAGTTTAATTTTATTGCAGAAATTTGCCAGAAGTATCTTTAGAGGATTTCAAAAGAATAAATCTAAGTCATTATAAATGGATACATTTTGAGGTAAGATTTCAAAAAAACATTTTAGTGCCAGTTGCCTATATTATCTGTCATGTGAGTTAAGTACATGTACTACTAAAGTGAATAAAACCCATGAGCAGAGCAGGCATCATTATTTATATCAGTTATGAAAAAAAGCATTGCAACCTTAACAATCACTTCCAAAATGTTGTATAGATTGGATTATTGGGCCAACAGATTTTATTCACATTTTAGATCAAAGGTAAAAAGTAAACGTATTTCTTTAATTTAAATTTTTAGAAATTATCTGATAAGCTATAAAGTATTGTTTGGTAAAGAAAATATCCACAAATTTTAGCTTTCAGTTTAAAGTATTTTCTTATTCTCTTATAGAGAGTTCTTTTTTTAAAGGAGATCATTACATAATAAAAATGGCTACAACCATTGAGCCCTTTTAAGATAAACAAGAGATGTTTGTGAAACATTTATGCCCCCCTCCCTTGGAAACATCCACAAAGAAAATGAACGTAAACTGCAAATAACTTGAATTTTTCGAAGTTCAAGGGCCATAACTCTGTCAAAAATAGCTCGATTGTACCCAATATCGAACTTGACCTAGATATTATCATGATAAACCTATATACCAAATTTCATTTCAATATGTTCATCCTCTGGGAAGAAAATGAACGGAAACTGCAAAAAACTAAAAATTTTCTAAGTCCAAGGGCCATAACTCTGTCGAAAATTGCTCGATCGTACCCAATATCGAACTTGACCAACATATTATCATGATAAACCTATATACCAAATTTCATTTCAATATGTTCATCCTCTGCGAAGAAAATGAACGGAAACTGTTGGTGGACCGACCGACCGACAGACAACAGCAAAGCAATATGCCCTCCCTTCTTCGAAGGGGGGCATAATAATAAAATGCATATTTTATATATCAATCCGACTGTTTTTATTTCACACTCACTTTATGGTCACGTTCAGGGAAGACCTAGTTTCAACACACCAACCCATGAGATAGTCCGGATGCTAGCTCATATTGACCAACACAACAACTCCAGGTCTGAATCGGAGCAGCTCCAGACGTCAGTGGAACTTGAAAAACCAGCCAGACCAGAATTAGGTGTGCAAGAAGAACACCTAGATTCCTTTTTATATTTATATTTATTTTATTAAATGATAATACTCCATTTTAAGCTTCAAAACTGTTTCTCGATCAATCTCCAAAAATTATTGGTTGATAGACAGGAGAGTCATAATTCCAAAAAGTAAGTACCGGTAGTTGTAAATCTATTGCACTCCAAAAAAGTCTACATCCAGGCTTATTAAAGTATTCAAAGTCAAACCTCTCATACATGTACATTTTCAGATCAGCTTTTGGATAAGGCCAATTATGTGTTTGTCAGCAAGGAGTATAGCCAGAATAAAGGACTGACCAGCAAAGAGGAGGCAGTCAAAGCTTTTATTCAGAAATGCAGACAGGGGTATTAAAGCTTCAAAAGTCTTAATTTAGTTATGAATAATTTTTTTGGGATAATTTGAATTGGAAGAATTCCTCCCCCCTTTTACATTTTAATTTATCCTTCCTCTTCAATTTGTTTTTCTAAATTTTTTTCCTGATAAACACAAAAAGCTGATTTGTAGAAATGATCAACCTTTGAACTTGATTTCTAGTACAGTGAATAAGATTTCCTACTGACCAGGGCTTCGGTTATCTGTGCCTGGGGTGAGGATGGTGCTGCTGCCATGGATTCGCAGGGTCAGCTGGTGACGTCCTGCTGCTTTCCTCCTGATAAACTCCGAGACACTCTAGCAGCTGGAGACACATTCAATGCTGCCACTATTTTTGCACTGATGGAGGGAAAGACATTGGGTGAAGCCATTACATTTGGTTGCAAGGTAGCTGGTGCCAAGTGTGGGATTCAAGGAGTCAGAGGACTAAGAGATATTAAATTCTCTTAAAATTATTAATATCAATAGTGTAGCTTAAAAATACCAAGATCTGTTTATGTAAATGCACTGATTTGTTTCTATTGTTAAGAATATTAATTGGCTTCTGATATTTTTTTGATTGTATCTTTTTAATAAACATTTTTTTATACACAAAATCAAAATGGACTACTTAAATTTTTGATTTTCAAAAAATTAAATCAAGAAATATCCTGCTTTACCTCAATTCATTTGTTTAAAACTGAAAAATTTTAATTGTATCTTTCCTTTGTATAAAAAATAATTTATTTTTGTATAAATACACATACATGTAAATTCTAATTCATGATAATCATTTCTCACAGTAAATCATACATGTACAAACAAGCACTTGCGTACATAATTTCTGCACTAACATGTTTAAATTACTGATAATGTAAACTATACATTCAAAACAAATGTTATTACATGTAGAGTTCTCAAAACCATTGGCAAATATCAAAACATTTCTGACACACAAGCCTTAGATTGGACGGAATAAACTTATCAAACGTTAAGTCTCTGACACAGAGGATCTGGTAATTATATTTAAACTATACCATTCCATGTCAAGAATGACATCCACCAAAGCTGACACTTCATCTCTTTCGTAACATAGGAAAATCATTATATCTGGAGTTTTTATCACTGTCTTATCCTCACAGTCATTCATAACAAAGTCCTGCCACAGGTGAATGTTAAGTTCTGAGGAAACCTCTTGTTCCTTCCATCCACCATCCTATGTCTATAAACAACCTTAATCCTTATTTTCACTTTGTCACTCATTCTTCAACTTTCTAGACGACCAATCAATTCAGGTTCTCAGAGCATTAGTAATATCACAGTTCCTAGCCTATGATCAGATAATCCTAGCGATGATCAGATGATATACCACCAAGGCCTGAGGAAGACTAGGAAGCCAATGAGGATGACAATGATGAGGAGGACCTGGACAAGGACCTGATCTTTGTCAACGCCCTCGTAGTAAGAGGAGATTGGGTAGATGAACGCTTCCCAGCAAACGTCCTGAGAACAGATGTCCTTGTACTTACTATCCTGGTACCTATTAAAACAAACAGTGGATTGGACAGATGAAACAAAAGTGTTGGAGTTTAGAGGTATACCTAAATAACTATATTTTGAATGGAGATTTTTTCTGTTCATTATGATGTTTCATTAGATGTGCATATATTTCTAAGAATACATAATATACATGTTGTTTTATATGGGCAAATTCATATGTTTCATGCAAAATGTGCATTTTTTTCTCTTAAGATTTCAAAAGTACATGTATTTGTAATAATAAATATAGGATCTAAATTGAAAAAAAAATCATCATCTTTCAAAATGATGGTGCTAACATTAGGGACCTATAACTGACCTTGGTAGTCTTTCTGGTGTGTTGCCTGGCACCAAAGTAAATCTGACAGAGCTGGTGACCTCAAAAGTGTCCACAAAACCTGGCGTGTTGCAAGCATTTGTCTCCCCTTTAGGGCACTTCAACTGCCACTCAGACTTAACATAACTAAAATACAACATGGATGGATGACAAGATTTACATTTTAACCCATTAATGTGAAAGATTTCAATTAGCTCTATGCATATTTAATGACATTTGGGAGTTATTTGATCACTGAAATATGAAGATAGAAAGTCTAGCACTATACCTTATTCTGGACCCAATGACTTCATAAATGGGAGTGGCATTCAGTTTCCCGGTGACGGCATACATAACATCAAGGTGGATGCCACTGATGATGTCTACACACAGTCCGCGGGCCTCGTAGGATAGTCTACTGTTATTAGTAGCATCATCTAGAGATGCCAGATACCCTGTACATTCAGCTGATATATCCTCTCTAATACAATAAAATAATGAAATACTTATCATATTCAATAATCAGAAATAATGGCACAGAATCAAATTCTAAAAATTTTCAAATAAAATATATAAAATGGTTCTATGAAATCCAATATTTTCAAGTTCTGATTAGCATATGAAAGTACAAACATGTAATAAGAACTAACCTTGCTACGTTGATCCAATAAGCTGAATTCAAGTAGTTATTGTTGCCAAGGCGACCAATTTTATCTGCTTTCATTAAATTATTTAATCTGTTGACTAATGTTTTCCTGAAAGCAAAAATAATTAACAGATTTGTGATAAAGCATTAAAAGGGAGATTACTCCAATATACATATATGTAATATAACAGCAAGAAAAACAAACTAGAGGTACTGTTGATACCCCCCGCTAAGATAAAAATCATAATGCGTGTATTTTTCCAATTATACAAAATATTGGATGAATCTATTTCACCGTCCATTATCTAAAAATAACAACTGCTCTATTTTTTTAAAACTGCTGGTCATAAGCAATATTTGTGTGAAGTAAAAACATTCAATGCTTCTCCATAAGAAAGATAATGACCGGACACGAATTTTGCACTTTTTCTGCCAGTGACCTTGACCTTGCCCAAATGACCTTGGGTCAAAGTCATGACACACCATTTGGCCCTAAGCAATATTTGTGTGAAGTTAGAACATTCAATGCTTCTCCAAAAGAAAGATAATGACCGGACACTAATTTTGCACTATTTTTCCCAACGACCTTGACCTTGCCCAAATGACCTTGGATCAAGGTCATGACACACCCTTAGGTCATAAGCAATCTTTGTGTGAATTAACAACTTCCAATAATTCTCCATAAGAAAGATATGGACAGACACAAATTTTGCACTTTTTCTGCCAGTGACCTTGACCTTGCCCAAATGACCTTGGGTCAAGATCATAACACACCCTTAGGTCATAGGCAATCTTTGTGTGAAGTAAGAACTTCCAATAATTCTCCATAAGAAAGATATGGATCGGACACTAATTTTGTATTTTTCCTGCCAGTGACCTTGACCTTGCCCAAATGACCTTGGGTCAAGGTCATGACACACCCTTAGGTCATAGGCAATCTTTGTGTGAAGTTAGAACTTCCAATGTTTCTCCATAAGAAAGATATGGACCGGACACGATTGCACAGACAGACGGACGGACAGACGGACAAGGTGATTCCTATATACCCCCCAAACTTCGTTTGCGGGGGGTATAAAAAGGAAGATAGGTTTTACACTTATTAGATTGTTATGATGAATTTTGCAGTCTAGAGTCCATTAAATTCTATGGAATATTATTCTGCATATAGTATTTAATAGAACAATCAAACAGTAATACTATATACACCAGTCAATGAAACATTTCAATGACAAAAGTAATGCAACTGGCACTTCTGTCTCATACCTAATATTGGAACAGTTATTGAGGTCTTGCAGTGAAAGCTTGACAAAACAACTAGAGAAAACATCATTCCCAAACTCAATCTGCCTTCTGCCAGCATTGAAACACAGTCCATCTGCACCTAAAAAATACCAGATAGATAGGCATCATTACCAAAATATGTAAAATTTAATTACATTTGATACAAATAGATTTAGGAAGGTTTGTTTTATATTTAAACCTTTTTAAAACTTTTACAAAACAATAAACATATTAAAAAAAATAACATTAATATATTCATTTTGTGGCTTGTTGATAAATGCTTGGCCTACCTGTGTCCCACACAGCCATTTGCTGGGATCTGTTGGTGTTGACATACATGAACATGTTGTCTGTCTGATTAATTATCTCCATGCCACTCTGTAGAGGCTTCCCAAAGTCATATCCTACAAGAGGTCAATGGCACACAGTGATCAATACTGCCCACATTCACACTGATCAATACTGCCCACATTACCACTGATCAATACTGCCCACATTCACACTGATCAATACTGCCCACATTACCACTGATCAATACTGCCCACATTACCACTGATCAATACTGCCCACATTACCAATGATCATACTGCCCACATTCACACTGATCAATACTGCCCACATTACCACTGATCAATACTGCCCACATTACCACTGATCAATACTGCCCACATTACCAATGATCATACTGCCCACATTCACACTGATCAATACTGCTTACACTCAGACTGATCAATACTGCCCACATTACCACTGATCAATACTGCCCACATTACCACTGATCAATACTGCCCACATTACCCCTGATCAATACTGCCCACATTAACACTGATCAATACTGCCCACATTAACACTGATCAATACTGCCCACATTACCACTGATCAATACTGCCCACATTACCCCTGATCAATACTGCCCACATTAACACTGATCAATACTGCCCACATTACCACTGATCAATACTGCCCACATTACCACTGATCAATACTGCCCACATTACCACTGATCAATACTGCCCAGATTACCCCTGATCAATACTGCCCACATTAACACTGATCAATACTGCCCACATTAACACTGATCAATACTGCCCACATTACCCCTGATCAATACTGCCCACATTAACACTGATCAATACTACCCACATTACCACTGATTAATACTGCCCACATTACCACTGATCAATACTGCCCACATTACCCCTGATCAATACTGCCCACATTTCCACTGATCAACACTGCCCACATATATTTTGTATAAAAGAATGAGGTATTAAAGCTGCTTGGTCCGATTTTATACCAAATTTTATGCACGCTTTTAAACGATGGCTATGCTTAGTATATGTATAATAATAGACATTGCAGTTGTTTACCCGGTCAATTAAGCCAAATTTCAATGAAGAAAAATACGTACAAAATCTGCTAACAAAACATACGACATTAAAAGGTACCGCGTTATTTCGCCTCATGTTAAATTTCACCCCTGACGACGATACGGGTTTGGTTGTATTACGAATTTGACATCGCTTTAAATAAAGGTCGAAATGGTCAGACAAATGATCAGACAAATTACAAATAAACATGTGTACGTTTTGATCGCCAATATTTCTAGAGCCTGCTTTCTTTACAATCGATGCATAGCATGCGGGTTGAATAACCCCAATCATTCGGGGGACGAAACCATGCGGTTTCCTTTTCTAAACATTCCCGTGATGCATTTTGGTTTGTTTTTTCGTTTGCCCAAAGAGAAATTATTTTTATTTACTTTGAATATTTCTAACTTAGAAAGGAGATTGATTCTGCTGGTGTAAATAGGAGAAAGTCCATAACTTTGTAAGATAAATGATTTGTATGAACAAAATTTTGATACTGTAATTACGAAAAAAATCGGACCAAGCAGCTTTAATAAAAAACAACTTTGTTTTATATAAAAATTAAGTGAGTTTTCAGCAGTTAACTTAAAGTTTCTGAAAATTTAAGAAATTTAGTATTATTCATTACTCTGATTCAAACAATTGTTAAAAACACAGTATGAATACATGCATACATTTGGCTTCTAAATGAACTAGAACTGTCCTAATGGGACTAATACCCCCGCTAGGCTAATTTCAAATGGGACAAATAATTGAATTGAATAATAATTAAGGTTTGGAACACATACAAAAAAAAATTCTAGAAAAGTAAAAAAAAAAAAAAATAGTTAACAAAGAAAACTTATAATCAAAATTGTCAGAATTTCACTGTAAATACATATCTATAACAGTAATACATTTACAAATGTATGTATTTGATGATATATTTTTTTAATTTAATTGATTTAAAGAAAAACCAACAAAATGACAATAACCCCTCCCTTTGCAGTGTATAGAAATACCAGTAGCCAACCAATGGTCTTCTGTTGATAAAACTTTCAATATCTTTCTAATAAGAGTCTTGACAGATGCAATTAGTTGTTTCAAATTTTCCTCACTTTCTCCTATGGCACAATTGAACTCCAAATCAGAAAATTGATCTCATAGGACTATGATTTTCTTTGATGAGCTTGTTAAATTTAATAAACTCCCAAAACATGACCATAATTACAATACTATGTAAAAATATGTAAAAAAGAAAATTTAATATTACAAACAATTTTAAAATTGCCAAAACACTTCAATCATATCAGTAATTTTGAAATTCATTTAAATTAATGCCCAATAGGGTCACTTCATCAAATTACTTGACAAATAAATTTAAACAACCTCTAAAAATAGTTTAACTTCTTTAATAATAATTATATTATTTATTTCCTTATAATGATAGACCTTTTGGTTTACATGAAACAGTTTTAAAATAGCCCCAAAACCATCACCCATTTTACAGATTATCAATTTCCCCTAAACACATGCTCCATCTGAACCATGGCTCAGATAATGGCTCCCTTGGGACAAATGAATTCAGCCACACTTGTCTTTGATGTTCTCATTAGCTCCTAAGAATTTATCATTGACAAACAAAAACTTTGCATTGTCAGTTGATAGAATACTTATAAAAAATAATTTTTTTTTTATTAATTAAGACATAAAGACAAAAAACTCCATCTGGATGTATTTATATAAATATATTTTAGAGTGTTTTCTATTAATTAATTAATAAAATCTGTAAGGATTACCTCCCTTACTTTTCAACATTAGTGTACAATATATAGAATAAGGAAAATGAAAACTGTCATAAAATCATTAAATCTTGTCTGATCTTAAAAAAAATTGCAGGTGCACATCTTCAGATGGTGTTCAACATATGTACAAATTTTCAAACTGTTCCATGCAGTAATAAAAAATTCTATAGGGGGGACAAAGTTGCGTCTACAGACAGACGGACAGACGGACAGACAGACAGACGGACAGACGGACAGGGTGAAACCAATATACCCCCCTAAACTTCGTTTGCGGGGGTATAAATACTGTATTTTGAGAACTCCCACCTGTTGAGCGGTCGTACGTTGTGGTGACGTTTCTGTAATTATCTGAAGCAACTGTTCCATTGGCGACATACTGATGGTTGAACTTGGCTTCATACCTCTGAGTGACCTCAGCTAACAGTGGAATATTGCCCAAAATCACAGTCGCATCTACCTTAACTATTCTTGTGCCTTTCCACTGAAATTCATACTTCACATCCAGCACAGCATTCTCGCAAGTATTGCCATTGATGTTGGGTACTGGCGGGAGAGTGGACCCATTGTCAAATGGACAGCGAGTCCCCCTGGTGGGTTCAGTGGTGTCAGTTATTACACCTTCTTCACAAATGTAATTCCCACACACATCTAAACAAGCTGTATCAGAGGGTAGAACAAAGTTGAAGAAAGTCGAGGTTGTGACATTAGGAACGGTTGCTGAGGAGTTTTTGACATAGCCAGAGAAATCTGATGTACAGAAATAACTGACATTGGTCTCTGCTGCATTATCATCTGTTGGACTACCTTGGACAGCAAAGGCTAGTGGATTGGAGGAAGGCTGCAGGTAGAAATAGCCACTGAAGATGCTGTCACTGCTACACAGGTCTCTGGTCAGTGAAAAGGTGCAGTCAGACTGCTGATCCTCCAGGTAGCGGACAGGAGCGGTAGTCAAACATTGACCGGACAGAATCCTCTGGGGGAGAACCACTGTCCCAACCCTCCTGGCAGCTACACCTGCTGTAATAGACTTCACAGATGTTCCTTTTTTATAGATGGTGGTCTGAGATGTTGACAAACTGGGACGGCTAGATAAAAAGACAAAAAATTGTGTACAATTACATTGTAGCTTTATAGTATAACAAAACAAGATAAACAAATCCAAGTAAATGGTTCATAATTCATACCTGTATGAATAGAAGCTTTCTGATGCTACTTTGTTGTCCAGAGCTTCGGAGTTTCTTATGGTGGTGGAAGCAGCATAATAGAATCCAATAAGAGCATTATACTCCCTCTCCACACACATCAGTGGGAACCAGTCCTCCTTCGGAACGTGAGCTGACTTACAGTAATACTCAGGGTAAGGTGCTGCCTGACCCCCAGGGAGTCCACTGATGCACCCCCGAAAGGAACTTGTATCTGATGCTGTACAGTCCTGTGTTATAATAGCAAATGTTTACTTTTAAACCATATCCGTAGGAATATTTTGGAAATTTATTTTAAATAGATAAACTTGATTATTGAGTACTACTGAAACTGTCCATGTCATAAGATGTCAATGTTTTAAGTACTACTCTGAATAATATTGTCTGTAGATAAGAATATTGTACTACGGTACATAAGCCATTTTGTGTCTTTGCACAATACGACACTAGGAATTGCTCTATCTTGCAAGAAAAGAAATGTCTCCAAATATCATCTCATGTTGTAGGTCACAAACCAGTTACTACATGTAAGTACATGTAGTATATTTTTGTGAATTAGATAAATATGTTACATGCAACCTATTTGCCCAATGGTTAATGTGATTTCAATACCCAATTATCTTTCCTAATAAAATGATAAAATAAAAAATAATATGTTCAATCCAAAAAACATATGTTCCATATCTTACATTGTCACAGCAGCAATCCATATCACAGGCATTCTGGGTAATGTCACATGGGCATGGTGAAATATTGACAAAAGCTGGATTCTGGTATGCTGTCCCTGTATCAGTATTTACTCGAGCTGAAATATGGAACAAGAGAGCACCTCAATGACAAATGCTTGATTTCTGATTCAGCCACAACAGCCCTGAAAGAAATCTTGACACAAACATGTACCAGTGATACCACAACATGTTTTTTTTTTTCATTTCACATTTATAATAAAGCTTTCAAGCTCTACTTGATTTATCTTTGGAAACAATAAGCACAAATTCCTGAGAATTCAATAAAAAAATTAAAATGGTGTATGAAAAAATTCTCAAGCTTAATACATATTTGTTACATTTCATTGAAGAAATAAACTAAACAAAGGCACCGCAAAGCGGAGCATCCCCTCGCGACATGACTTGTTATAGGGGAAAATGCATTATTTAGGAAAATACATGTAAAATTTTCAGATAAAAATTTATCAGATCAAAATAAATATGACACAAGTATTTCTAAAAACCACTTTGAATTCATAATATCTATTTTATCCTAATCCCCAGGCTTTGTGGTGTATAAATTGGGGGAAAGGAGGGGGGGGGGGGGGGGTTACATGGTTACGTGGTTGCACAGTTTTCCTATTCCTAGCAAAAACCCAACACATGTACACATATGCTTTAAAGTTAAATAATTTTGATCATTAAGTGACATTCATTTTTAAAGAAGCATACATAAACGGTCCGTATACATGTATATTATGAAATGTAGCTGAAGATCTAGCAATCTGTAGTCTGCTCTGATGGACAATTCTATTGCTTGTGGTATGTCAACCCATAGTAGATATGCAGCTATCATTCATATGAAACAATCTTCGCATGAAAAATGTGCGATATCTGTCAAAGTATCCTCTGAATTTTGGACTAGTTCTATTGTAAGTAATACGGGAAAATTTGTCCAAAAGTCAACTGCTTGTATTGATGTTAATCAGATGACTTTAATTTCTTGCCCACTTCAACTTTTACCTACTGCCTTCAATAGTACAAAATGTTTGATTTATTTTTTTTTACCTTTACTAGTTTAAAATCCTAAAAATATCAAGTTGTTGATTTCAACTGCATACGGTAGCGATTTACTTTAAGTCGAACATAAAATTAACGGATATGTCTATTGTCAAGTCGTACATAAAATTCATGTTTTAACTTCGCTGTTTTACGATAATTTAAAAAGTATTAAATCAATTGACTTGAAAATCAATAGGGGTTGTCCTTTTACCATGCCAAAGAAGTGTACAATGTTTGATGAATATTCATTTGAGGGTTTTCTTGGAATTTTGCTAAAGAGCTGACAATGGACACACACACATATATAAACACACGCACAGCAGCAATGCTATATCCCACTCGCAACAAGTTCCGTGAGGGGATAATGAATAAATGCGGCATATAATTGCCTCTTATTATACATATACTACAATGATATTAGTAAGCTGTGGGTATACTTCAGTAAACATGTGGTACCTGCAGCTTGATCCCAGTTGACTGTCCTGTTCCTACTGAGATCAGCCACCACCAAAGTGGCGACCTGCAGATTCTGGGTCAGAGCAACAGTGCAGCAGCTGACCACCACATATTCCCGCACGGACTCAGTGGCTGCCACATTCCGCGACACTTTGACAGGCCGATGATATATTTGCTAAGAAAAATAACAATACAATAAAATGAAACCTATACACTACCCAATGCATTCATATTTTAACAGCTAAGCTGTAGTTTTGACACCATATGGTTTTATACAGCAACAAATACGTGTAAGCTGAAATGTATTCCTTTCTTTTAGTCGAAAGAAATCTTTATAGACTCACCTGATCAGGCTGTAAAGCCTGAACTTCTAGAACGCCCCAGTCACCAGCTGTGGGAGCTGTAGTTGTGCCAAATACAGGAGCAGAAGTTGTCACATTAGGGTCAACTAAAATGTAAAGTGGGTGATAATCTCATCAGAAGAGACTGTTTAAGGGGGGAGGGGGGGAGTATTATTAAATTTGATGCCAATTTGTCTGATATATTAATCTCTGAGAAAATACATAAAATGAAACCTAGAATCTAGTTGAACCCTTAAGCTTTTTGAGACATGTATCAAACACATGGATCATATTACCTGCCTAATTTCCAAATGCAACAGAACATGTATTACATGCTAATTCGTAAGTTTGACCTAAATCTTGACCTCATATTGCAGGAATATTTTGGGTAAAAAATATATGAATGTATTAAATAAAATTTTGTTTCATTTCTATTCACAGTTTCACCTTATATAAATGGTGCCTGTTTTGTAGGGTTACAGTTAATTTCAACAGTTACATTCCCAATCAGGCACTATTTATTTTATTATACTGAATTTCTTATTTTTAAAGAAAATTTTACTGCTTTTATATAGAAATGAAGTGAATTCTACTGCGAACCGTACGCGCATAATTTACGCTCATGTAACAATTCATTGTGCTACCCGTTGCCAAGTGTGTTGCTAACGCTGAGGGTAATAGAACGGATTACCAACTGCGTCTTAACCAATCAGATTTCAGTATTTAACATGAAAGTATCATAATATAAATTAGTCCATTCAACTGAGCTACAGTGAAGTATGACACAAACTAGCTGAATCACAAATGCCTTCATTATATTTTTCATATTAAGTGTTAGTCCAAGGTGCTCACTTCACACCGATTTCTGTACTTGCTATTAATAGTAGCTATCGACAAAAATCTGTGCACACATATAAAAAAAAATCTAATTAATCTAGTGTATATCATCCCACAAACAAAAAGATCACAACACTCAAAATGTGCACCATGCAGTTACTCACCATTTATTTTGTTTCAAGGAATTGTTTTATTCATAAAAAGAAAATCAAAATGAACATATGTAAGAAAAATTTTCATAGGCATTTATCTAATGTTTCATGATTGAATAAAGATTTCAGACAGCTTTAAAAACATGTTGATTGTTCATATTGAAGAGGAAACTTTGGCATTAAAATCCTACATACAAAGATAAAATGTTCAATATTTAATATCAGCAATAAAATACATTTTAATTGTCACAGGAAATATCCTGTCAGATTGGGTGATGTTTTCCGGTTACCACCGAACAAAACAAAATTCAGATTTTTTCCCTAAATTTTTATTTACATCTATGAATTTTTATTCTTTAATTTAGACTAGGGGTTACCCACCAGTTACACCGGGGCCTGGGGTAGGGGGTGCTGCAGTGGTGGCTATGATGCTAGGGTTTCCACATGGTGGGTTGTTTACTGCATTCTGGGCATTGCTAATGAATGAAAATAAGTTAGCCTGACACTGTAGGGAGATGGCTCCAGTTGTGGCATTTGGGTTGGTTATCACAACCAGCAACTGCAACATGATACACAAGATTTATCTACATTGAAAAAAAAACAAAACAGGGTAATGTTGTGGTTGGTCATTTTATTACATTTTTACATGAACATCTCTAGAGTCTGATCATCAACTTCAAAATAGTAAGCACCAAGGTCCTGTTTGTAGATAGTGTGACTAAAGTCACTTTACTCTGTCCTGAGATATCCTTGATTCACATTTTGCTTTATTACTCAATATTTTTTAATACCTCAGGATTTAAATGATGGTCATTCAAAAGTTTGAAAATATTCTAAGATTTCTCTTTTGAAATGCCTCCTGGCCTCTAGCTTATCAGATTTCAATACGCTAGTAAAAAATTATATTTCCAAGTGTTTTGCATTGCAAAAGACATGAAAGTATGATAATGTTAAAAAATTCTGTGGTCAGGTATTTAGAGTGACTTCCAAATTGAGAAAAGATGTCAACATTTCCCATGACCATGCAGGTATAAATTTCTGTAAGAAATCGTTTTTCATTCCCATGAATTTGTTTGAGTGAAAAATGATATGTGTCAATGAAGTTATCTTGGATATTTTCTCTTTCATTGATTTCAATTGGAACCTTTTTCACAGGTATGTTTAATTTTTTAAAAATTCATCCAAATAGGCTGCACAAAAATCTTAGGACAGACTTTAACTCTATAAAAAAATTTCTAATAGGATGGGCGAAAATTTTCAATAACGTCATTGTCCTCTAGTGGAGAGATTCTGAAACTTACCCCAAATCTTGTAGATGTTGTTGTGAATGGAGGAGGATACAGTGCCAGCCTTGGTGCATTGGTTCCAGCTGTTCGTATAAAAAATAAGTGCACTATTTAATAAATAATTTATTGTGTATGTCAATATATTGTTCACTGAACTGAATTGTTTAGAGAAATAGAGAATGGAGTTGATAACATATGAGCTGGTCCTATGATATCACGTTAGTTAAATCATTTTGTTGAAAAATCTTATCAAAACGGAAGTATTTCCAGAGACTAATGTTATTGTGAGTTTCCTCTATCAGGGTTGGCAAAAAAGCGGGAAATACTCATATTTCCCAGGACGGTGGGAAATACTGGTAATTCCCGGGAATTACTGGTATTTCCCGGGAAATACTGGGAAATAAAGTACAACTACATATTATAGTACTTCATACTTAAGACATTAGTCTTAATTAAATCTGTAGGGATGTAGACAATAGTACACCTTGTCAGCAATGACATTTTATAATGGTCTTTGATTTTAACAAGTTTTGACTGGTCAGTAATGCATTGGTTATCTCTTATGAATACTCAAAACATGGTTCATTCATATACCATTGTAATTTGTTTTTAAGGCTTTAATCAGGTATAGGTGCATCTACACAGTTATCATAAACATGATATCAAAGGTTACATTTTCTGGTTATTTGGTGAATATGAAAATGGGGCAAGAAAATTGTGAAAAATACCGGTAAAGTGTGACTGTGTCACTACCTCAGTATGCAACACACCTAAGAAGAAGCCAATTAGCCCCACTCATAGTATATATCTCCCCAAAACAGGAGCACAAAACTGTCAAGTGTGATTATTTATTAAAACAACATGTGTGATTATTGAATTTTTACTTACAACACCTACACTAATTATAACAGTTTATTTTGTGCTTTGAATTATAAATCTGTAAAACACAAAACTTGAAGTTAAAAAAACTGAACTAAAATTTGTACATTAGCAGCTATAGAAATCTTTTGGAATAGGTGAACTGGTGAATTTAAGATTTATAAACTGACATTGAAATGGGGAAGTATAATGTAAAATTGGTTTTTGATGCTTACTGTTAATATCTTTTATCATAAACATAAGTTTTACATTGAATAAACTAAAGAAATAAAGATTATAAATTTGTATTTCCCAGTATTTCCCAAATTAGTGGAAAACAGTAGTATTTACCGGGACGGGAAATACCGGTATTTACCACCGGTAATTCCCAGCACTGGTATTTCCCGGCCAACCCTGTCCTCTATTATATACCTCAGTAATGTTCAGCGTGCCTCTGTTTACTATGTGTATAAAAATATCCCGACGTCAAATGTCAATTTCAGCGTGTGCTATTATACGTAAACAGAAATACAGCGATACCATAGAACCAGCGATATGATAGGAAACAAGTATAATATATAATAAGCATGCTACAAAAATACTTAAGTATCACACACCAGTGCCATATACTAGCATCCCTCTACTCATATTCTTTAATAACATTAAAAAATGGTTGTTCTATATAATTTGAGCATTTATCAAGGCATTCCACGACAAGAAAGATACTGTAATAGATGTAATGTCAAATCAGTGGATGATGAAAAACATTTTTTATTCTCATGTGATCATAATAAGGCATTAAGAGATACTCTGTACAAATTAGCTAATTACTCTTGTAAAAATTTTCAATATATGGACAATAACCAAAAATTTTACTGGCTTATGACAACTGAAGATTTACAAGTACTTGTACAACTCAGTGAAATGATTCTTAAAGGTGGAATATAATGGTTATAGTTATATATACAGATATATTATGCAATGTATTTACTTTGGTTGGGGGGGGGGGGGGTTATGTTATGTATAAGCATACTGGCTTAACCACTTTGAGTACAAGTAGACCAGTCTAATCGACTGTGCAGGCACCGTCCCTTGGCACTCTCTGTTTTCAGGCCACTTTGTTTCTGTATAGCTGTTGTATTCACTGATGTGTAAATCCCATACATATATTTCATTGTATTAATAAAACATTTTGCATATTGTTGCCTGGACATTGTGAGCAGTATTTCATTCATTATTTGTTATAATCATGATATTATTATTTATTTTTTTTTAAATGTATATGCCCCCTGAGGGCCCTTGATTGGTGAATAAATAAATATAATGATTTGGGAAACTTTCACATTAATTAAATACATGTACTGCTGTTTTCATATTGCAAATGGTTATGCTGGTCCATTCTATATACATATCTATCAGTTTTGACAATTCGCCAATCATTCCCACTGAAGATAAATTCACAAATACAAGAAAGTAACTCAAACCATTAAAACATTAGCATGCCACAACATGAAAACGGCAAAATAAATGGTAGAGTTCACAATATCCTATAAATTACCTTGACTGTGTGACTGGTCGATGGCAAAACTTAAAAGGATAAAAATATAGGGAAACATAGCTAAATTTCTTATCCAAAATGCCCCTATCGTGTAGAAATCACATCCTTAGTAGTACGAGCTCGTATTTTCCGCCATTGTTAAACAATCCAATACATCAAAAATATCAAGTAGACAGTTTGTTATTGGTTAATCGAGAAGGACGTGTCCAATGAAAAAGATCGGTACAGAATGTTACAGACACGGGAGATCACTCTAAAAAGTGCTCGTTCTGATGCAGCATGGAAGTCGATAAAAATAATTTTGAAGAATATTTACCAAAAATAGAGGAATCGATATCAAAGGCAGATTTTGTTGGTAAAAGATGAGCCTAAAATATATACTCTTAGACGTTATACACATTTCAGTTATTTTTTAAAAGTTGTCTTATCGAGGAAATTCGAACGAAGTAGTGTCACATGTATGCAGTAACAGTGCATAGATTCGTAGAAAAGTGTACGCAATTGTATGCAAATTATTTTTTGGCTGCCACTTTACAGTACCGTTGTGAACGGTGGTATTTAAGCATGCAGAGTGACATCAATTGTCTTTTAAACTTAAAGGTTTGTCAGTATCATCATTTTTCCAGTCCCATTATTCACCCTGGAAGAAGAAAGGATGTTTCATTGTTAAAATGATATTGTCCTATTGACCCATGATACAGATACAAAAAGTTCAACTTTCCCATTTTTTCGTGCACTCATAGTGCGTTCACTTGCGCTCTCCACTTCTCTCTGTTCGCGCTCACTGTGCACTCACCAGTGTTCACAAAGAGTTCACCTTGCACTCACCGTTCGTTCAGCATTCATTTATTGATCAGTCGGATAATATTATATTTTGGTTGATAAAAATACATAGAAGAAGTTTTTTTTGTAATTTTTATCTTCATTACCGACGAAACACAATGTAAGGATATAATTCCCGAGACACTCTAAATAAATTGTTCATCTTTTTTTCACATAGCGCTCACATATCATTCACCGTTCACTTTGCACTCTGTTTGTGCTTACCGTTCCTAAGTGAACACCTGCAGCCTGGGCTCGCTGTTCACTCAGGGTGTGCTCATGCACCGTTTGCTCAGCGTGCACTCATCATTCACTCACCTTTCAAGTGGGAAAGTAGAATGTTTCAGGGACTGTAGCTCAGATGGTAGCACATCTGACTCAGGGGGTCTGAACTTTAATCATGATCTAGTCCTCCATTATACATGTATCTCCCAAACTGTTATAACACTACTGGTAGTATCTCTGATCCACTGGTGATAATACTAGTGTCTTTTTCAGTTGATATGTGTTGATAAAAAGTTTATGATATAAATCCTTTCACAATTACTATAGTTCAATCTGCTCTTTTGCAAATGAATTGAAACAAAATTGTAAAAGTTTTAGTTGGTAGATAATTAATTGATATATTAGATTTTAAAATTGCAGTTACGTCATATTTCCCCATTGATGTCAATTTGCAACTCAGTTCTCATAAAAGGGCATATTCTTAAGCAAAACCAGAACATGCCCGAGCAGCAGGGATTATATTGAATGTATTTTGTATATCATATACCAAGTTATTTACAGTACTAATGTTTTTATTTCCAGCCATTGATACAGAGTTTACTGGATTAAATCTGAATGATGAAACAAAAAACAGGTATTTATAATTATTATATAATCAGAAACTTTCAGGAAGTAAAGTAAATTGATCCCTCATGTTGTGTGTAATACTGTATAAATTATAAACTCAATTATTTGGAACAGCACATTTATGTTTATAAATGATTTAGGGTAATAGATAAATACTTGTGTCTTTGACCTATCACTAAATGTAAACACATGATATATTTAGTATGAACAGTGTTAGGCGGAAATCGATCTTTAATTACCTGGTAGATCAAAATAAAATACACAGCCAAATGTAATAAGCTTAAGTAGTTGATGGTGGCTGCTTTTAATAGATATTAATTTTGATAGCCTATTTCTTTCAGTTTGTTTGATACAATTGAAGAGCGATACAACAAACACAGGAGAAGTGTTCATCAGTTCACAATCAGCCAGATAGGTACAAATAACACATGCTATCTAATTTGAAAAATGTATATATTAAATTGAATCATCAGTATATTGTTGCATTGTCCCCTAGCTCTGTATAAAAGAATTTAATTTTCAATTTAATATTTTTTCCCCCAGGTATTTCAGCATTTGTAAAGGAAAATGAAAGGTGAGAAATAAATGAATTCTATACTGTATACTGTTTAGTGAAATGATGAAGAATTTGCAGTTCTCTTTTTATTGAGCATCGATCTGTACAGACTCGTTGTCCTTGGTCTAGGTATGTTGCACACAGTTACAACATGTACCTGTTTCCTGCCTCCTTTGGTCCTGTTGATGTCCGCTTCATGGTTCAGGTATATTTACCTATATTTACCTATAACGTTGTCATTCTCCAGTGAAAAAAAAGGCATAATTGATTTAGGGTATAGAGATTTTCTGTAATATTTCACTCAAAATTTGTAAAGTTAATTGAATGATTCATAAATGTTCTCATGGTGAAAGGTAATTATATTGAATCACATTCACTAAAATATTAATTCCTGTGGCAAGGGGATACTCCACTTGATGGTCAATGCTCTTACTTAAAGGTACTTTTGTTGTTGTTGATGATATTCATTTCTAGTAGATGTAATATGTTGTTATTGATTTATGTCTTTAAAAGACAGCTCTCAATAACAACAATTGTATTTGACTGATGTAAAAACATCAAATTAAAAGACTCTTTTTTTTCATTTTAGGTGACCTTGCTAAGATATATCTGTCAATATATAAACAATGTTTGTTTTTGAAGTGCCTCCTAAAACCTTTTACATAGAAAGTGACTGCAGTCATTAAATACTTGCTATAATAAGTGACTAATACTTTATAATACCATTTAAACATATAAATAGTTTTTATCTTTTTATTAGGCATCAAGTTATGAATTCCAAAGAAGATATGATTTTGATTTTAACAAGGTAAAAGTTGGGGTTTTTTTATGAAATTATTTTGATAAGTTGAATGACTGACAAGTACATGTACTTGTACAGCATTTGTAATACTGTAACATGTTTTCAGTTTATAATCAAGAAAGCTGTCTTGAAGCATTCATTGGTTTGTTATATGCCAGATTACATTCCTGTAGATTGTTGAGGCAGCTCTATATCTATGTAACATTAGTTTTATGCAATTAGATGTGTTTTTTTTATCTGTAGTATGTCTACTCTGGAATATCATTTATGAATGAGGAGCAAGAAAAACAAGTTAAAACATTCATAAAAAGAAAAGAGATCACTGCTGGGGTCGAAAGGTGAGACCTTTGATTTATTGTCGTAACAAAAAAAAGTAGAGCTGCCATTGTTTCATGTTAATCATTTACTACCACTTAGCATGGTAATTTTCATTTGGGAAGTATTGATTGATTTAATAAGAGAAATTGTGTCCAAAAATTATGAATTACCTGTATGTATATTTGTAAAATTTAAAGAGAGAAGTTTTATTGTGCTTGTATCACTCATATCTGAACAATTTGAATTTTTTCATAAAGATGTTGAAAGAAACAAAACAAAAAATTATGTCCCTGATTGCAAAGAAAAATGGTTTTCTGTGTAAAGTTTTGTTTCCCATCAAAGCCAGTGTTTTATTTACAGAAATATTGAAAAGTGTTTGGTACATTAAGATAAATAGTGTTTCGTCCCCTATCAGATCCCGTGTTTTACTTACAGGGACGTTGATGAGAACCTGGTACAGGACGTGTGTTCGGAGGTGGCAGAGTGGTACAGTCGAGCCGCGGTCGGAGACAGCCACACAGTCCTGAAGAATGATGGTAAGGTAGCCTAAACAAAGACGGTAAGGTAGCCTAAACAAAGACGGTAAGGTAGCCTAAACAAAGACGATAAGGTAGCCTAAACAAAGACGATAAGGTAGCCTAAACAAAGACGGTAAGGTAGCCTAAACAAAGACGATAAGGTAGCCTAAACAAAGACGATAAGGTAGCCTAAACAAAGACGGTAAGGTAGCCTAAACAAAGACGATAAGGTAGCCTAAACAAAGACGATAAGGTAGCCTAAACAAAGACGGTAAGGTAGCCTAAACAAAGACGGTAAGGTAGCCTAAACAAAGACGGTAAGGTAGCCTAAACAAAGACGGTAAGGTAGCCTAAACAAAGACGGTAAGGTAGCCTAAACAAAGACGGTAAGGTAGCCTAAACAAAGACGGTAAGGTAGCCTAAACAAAGACGGTAAGGTAGCCTAAACAAAGACGGTAAGGTAGCCTTAACAAAGAGGGTAAGGTAGCCTAAACAAAGACGGTAAGGTAGCCTAAACAAAGACGGTAAGGTAGCCTAAACAAAGACGGTAAGGTAGCCTAAACAAAGACGGTAAGGTAGCCTTAACAAAGACGATAAGGTAGCCTAAACAAAGACGGTAAGGTAGCCTAAACAAAGACGGTAAGGTAGCCTAAACAAAGACGATAAGGTAGCCTAAACAAAGACGATAAGGTAGCCTAAACAAAGACGGTAAGGTAGCCTAAACAAAGACGGTAAGGTAGCCTAAACAAAGACGGTAAGGTAGCCTAAACAAAGACGGTAAGGTAGCCTAAACAAAGACGGTAAGGTAGCCTTAACAAAGACGATAAGGTAGCCTAAAGAAAGATGGTAAGGTAGCCTAAACAAAGACGGTAAGGTAGCCTAAACAAAGACGGTAAGGTAGCCTAATCAAAGACGGTAAGGTAGCCTAAACAAAGACGGTAAGGTAGCCTAAAGAACAAAAAATTGTAACTCACAAAGTGTAGTTTGTCACAAGGTGAATCAGGTATATACCGCTACATGTTGCTTATATTTTCAACCATGCAATTTTTACATAGATTTATTAGTACCGTAGTTAAAGTCATAATTGTTTTCGAAAAACATGATCCATTGTTCAGCATACGTCATGTAATATTCAGCAAGCATGATAGCATTTTGTGGTACATTATTACATTACATAGAGATTTCATCAACAGTTAATTGTCATTAACGATATTTTTTTTAGGGACACGAAAACTGAAGTACAACTATGTATTTGAAAACGAAATCAAAAATAGGTATGGTGATGTCTGGACATCAACAGATAATGACAGAAATGTGAGTGTTGCAAGTTCTGATTGTTTTATATAGATATACATGGAAATGGCAGAGGTCTGCTCATTGGTCTTAAGAATAGTTAAACATGAAAATTGCTATAATTTTTGACAATTGAAATTTTTCTCTTTGATTCCATATTTATAAAACTAGAAAATTCATGTCTGGCACATTCAGATCAACAAAAGATTCTTTTCAATGTAAAAATAACAATACCTTTGGTTTTTTGTTTTTTATTTCCTTTCAACAGCAACGGAGTATTACACTGTATCTGTAAGATTAAATCATATAATAACATACACTAATAACAGTTTATTTAAATGTCAGATTGTTGTCACAAAAATCACACATGAAGAAAAAGCGGAGCGAGAGAACAAACAGAAAGCGGACAGCTCGGAGTAAGTTATTTTACAGAAAATATACATATATAACAAACATAGATCAGATTACTGGTTAGTTTTATATACACAATATTTATTTTGAAAAATAAATAGCAGAGGCTAATTTTGAAAATGTATGATGTATTTTATTTACAGTTTATCATATCTTTCAGACTTTTTAACAGTCTTATTGGATTCAGGAGAGTGTTTTTGGCATTAGTTAAACATCAAAAAGTGAGTTCAAAATTTTGTCAAGTCAATGAATTAAAATTGTATGAATTAAAAGGGGTGGATCCAAGTTTACCATGGGTTTAGCAGTTTTTACTTTTCATGTACACACTTTCTTTAAATCAACAGTTTTCATATTACATGTTTTGCAAAAGTAAGGGATGAAAGTATAATGGAAGTCTCTTTCCCCTAGACAATGTGTCACTTTGCTGTTGTTATTTCAGCCCCTGATTGGTCACAATATGTTGCTGGATTTACTGCTGATCTTTGATAAATTTCACAAGCCACTTCCTGGTAAGAGCCTTATGGATCCATGAATTCTGATGTCAACATCATTTCAATATTGGGACTCTCAGTAAAACTGAAATGTGTATGTACATTTCATGTCACGGTTTTGCTTCTATTTATGATATAGCTCATTACAAGGATTTCCAGGAAGAGATACACAGAATATTTCCTCTGATTATAGACACAAAGAGTATTGCAACTCATCTGATTAAAAAGGTATACCCCTGGCAAAAATATTATGTCACAGGCTTTTGATATTTGCTTGATTTACCCTTTTGCTAAGAAACCATCACTCACAGATTTAAAAGAAACTGTAACTACATGTATTTCAGTTTTGCTTTTTAGCTCACCGAGACGAAGTCAAGGAGAGCTTATGCTATACCCTCGGCGTCGGCGGTGGCGTCGGCGTCGGCGTCGGCGTCCGGACCTGGTTAAAGTTTTTGTTGCAGGTCCTGTATCCAAGCTATTACTTGTCCTATCTTCACCAAACTTGCATGGATGATGCATCTGGACCTACTTATGGAATTGAAAGACTTGGATGCTGAATCTGGGTCCTAAATTTTAGATGCTGGAGGAGTTTAAGGTTGTTGGACCAGGTTAAAGTTTTTGTTGCAGGTGCCCTTTGATAGCAATATCTAAGTTACTGCTGGTCCGTACTTCACCAAACTTGCATGGATGGTGTGCCTTATGATACTGATGCACCAGACAGGCTTGAGTGCTGAATCTAAGCTATAGGTTTCGGATGCTGGAGGAGGTTAAGGTTTTTGGAGCAGGTTAAAGTTTTTGTTGCGGGTGCCCATTGATAGCCATATCTAAGTTACTACTGGTCCTAACTTCACCAAACTTGTATGGATGATGCGTCTTATGATACTGATGCACCTGACAAGCTTGAATGCTGAATCTGAGCAATAGGTTTCGGATGCTGGAAGAGGTTAAGGTTTTTAGAGCTGGTTAAAGTTTTTGTTGCAGGTGCCCTCTGATGATTATATCTTAGTTACTACTGGTCCTAACTTCACCAAACTTGTATGGATGGTGCGTCTTATGATACTGATGCACCTGACAAGCTTGAATGCTGAATCTGAGCAATAGGTTTCGGATGCTGGAGGAGGTTAAGGTTTTAAGAGCTGGTTAAATAAAGTTTTTGAAACAGGTGCCCTCTGATGATGATATCTTAGTTATTACTTGTCCTTACTTCACCAGACTTCCATGGATGGTGTGTCTTATGATACTGATGCACCTGACAGGCTTGAATGCTGAGTCTGGTTTCGGATGCTGGATAAAGTTAAGTTTTTAGGAACAGGTCACATGTTTAATAGATGATAGTACTATTTCAAACTTGCATAGTTGATTTAACTGTAATATGAATGAATTGCAGAGGTAGCTTCAGATGCAGAGCTTGATCTCCATTATCAAGGATGCTAAAAAATAAATCTTAGTTATTACAGGTCCTAACTTCACCAAACTTGAATGGATGGTGTGTCTTATGATACAGATGCACCTGACAGGCATGGATGCTGAATCTGAGCCATAGGTTGCGGATGCTGGAGGAAGTTAAGGTTTAAATTGCTAGTGCCCTCTGATGTTGATATCTTAGTTATTACTGGTCCAAACTTCACCAAACTTGCATGGATGATGCGTCTTATGATACCAATGCACCTGATGGGCTTGAATGCTGAATCTGAGCCATAGGTTTCGGATGCTGGATGAGGTTTAGTTTTTTGGAACAGGTCACATGTTTTATAGATGATAGCTTGCATAGTTGATTTAACTTTATCATAAATTAAATGCAGAGGTTGCTTCAGATGCAGAGCCTGATCTCCATTATCAAGGATGCTAAAGAAATCTCCTACCTCACTCAAACCAGCTCGATAGATAGATGTGTTTGTTGATAAATGATATAACATGATTTCTATGATATAGTTTTGTATGATATGAAACAATATTGTTTGATATGATACAAAATGATATCATATGTTATATTATAAAAGTTATACGATACGATATGATATTGCATCATTTTTTTTTAATTTTATGATATTGTATCATGATATTGTTATGTATAGTATTGTATATTATGATACAATATTGTATAATATTATATTGTATTTTTAATTTATTATTTTATCACATGATACAATTACATAAGATATTGCAAAATATTATATTGTATCCTATGATACAATATTGTATATTCTATAATATTGTATCATACAATATTGTATAATATGATATTGGTTTCAGTAATATAGAATTATATCACATGAAATTGTATTATATGATATTGTAATATAATATAATATTGTATCATACGATAATGTATGATATGATATTGGTTTTTATGATATATTATCATATCACATGAAATTGTATTATATGATATTGTAATATATATTATTGTGTCATATGATACAATATGTATAATATAATAATGTATTTTATAATATTTTACTTTATCACATGATATTGTATCATTTGATAAGATACAATGTTGGAATCAAATTATATTGTATTATATGATATAATATCATATAATGTATCAAATATGTTTCAGTGTCATTCAATACAATATCATACTATATTATACAATATAAAATCTTGTTTCAATGTTATGATGTATTATGTAATATGATATTGTAATATAATACTATATTGTATAATATTTTATGATATTGTATTATGTGATCAAATACAATAAGGTATAACACAATACAATGTCATATTATACGTTACAATATCATATCTCATTATTGTTTATTACGGTATTTTATTGTATTATATGATATATATTATAAATATGACATGATGCAATATTTAATTTTATATCATTGTATTGATTAACATATGAACATATGATTATCGTAAAAAATTTTATCAGATGATATACGATATTTTGTCAAAACAGAATCCATGAATATTCAAGATCATAAAGTATGATTTTCATATAAAATGATAAAGGTGGTCTTATGTAGGTGATGTCTCATAAGGGTGATGCTCCGTCTCGGTGAGCTTAGTAATCTATGATTACCTATGTTTTGTTTTTAATCAGAAATTAGACCTGAGGTTCAATTCCACTCTTGGTGGTCTGTACCATGTATTTAGAAGGTGAGATAAATGTTTATTGTTTATATTCGGTTATACTTACTAAGAGTATTACAACAACAGAATATTATGTCAACAATTTTATTTGTCATAGTATTATATGTGTAATCTGTTAAGTAATACTTTATAACATTCATTTGTGTTTGATTTCCGTTATTTCATATATTCTCCCTTCCCGCTGATTACATCTCCTTCAAGATTGAAATACTTTTATAATTGAACAAAGATTTCGTAAATCCATATATCCATCAAATTGCATTAAGATCAACTTTTAATGTTTGGACAATAGTTTGGCAAAAAATATATATGTACATTTGTAGCCCCCACAAGTGTTAAAGATTTCCTGGTTCTCTATTTGACAATTTATGTCCACTGATACAGGTTACCAGTAATGATATAAGGATGACCGTCTACTATTATTTGCCAATATTTGATCATTATCCCTCTATGATCAGTTGCAAGGGTTTTTTATGGTTGTTATTCTCTCTGTAGTGCTGCAGGTCAGAATTTTGTGATCCATTCACCAGTAATAGCACACGGAGAAGATTTCACAATTTACAGCAGTAAGTTTATTGTCTTACAGTGTTCCCTACATTCTGAGAAATTATGGTTGACTATAATTTGTAAATGTACCTAGATCAATTAGGTCAATTAAAGTTTTCAAAAGTGTTATTTTAGTTAAACATTATTAATAAACATGTCATTGCCCAAACTTCCCTATTATCATTTGTAGATGAGACCTACTTCCCTTTTATCATTTGTAGATGAGACCTACTTCCCTTTTATCATTTGTAGATGAGACCTACTTCCCTTTTATCATTTGTAGATGAGACCTACTTCCCTTTTATCATTTGTAGATGAGACCTACTTCCCTTTTATCATTTGTAGATGAGACCTACTTGCCCCATGAAGCTGGATATGACGCATACATGTGTGGCTATTGTAAGTACATGTAGTATACAAATCATATACATGTAAGTACATGTAGTATACAAATCATATATATGTAAGTACATGTAGTATACAAATCATGTACATGTAGTGTACAAATCATATAAGTACATGTAGTATACAAATCATATACAGTACATATAGTATACAAATCATATAAGTGCATGTAGTATACAAATCATATAAGTACATGTAGTATACAAATCATATAAGTACATGTAAATGTAGTATACAAATCATGTAAGTACATGTACTATACAAATCATATAATTACCTATAGTATACAAATCATATAAGTACATGTACATGTAGTATACAAATCATATAAGTACATGTACTATACAAATCATATAAGTACATGTAGTATACAAATCATGTAGTACAGTATATTAAATCATAAAAAAGTGTGCTTAGAATGCTCTACACTTCTACTGTGAAAAGGAAAGATCTCCTGTAAGCCCTGAACCTATCTAGTGTAGATATACATAAGTTCTGAATGATCACAAAACTAGGAAACTAAGTACATGTATCTGATTGGTTATCCAAAAGGTCTGTACCAGTACATGTATTTTATTCTCTGTTCTAAACCTATCATTACACCCCTGCGAATGTGTTTGGAATGTTTTCTTTATCGTTGCTAAGTATGCAATAAATTCAGAGGTGCTCGAATGAAAGTTCATTAGACTACCCCAAGATTCGTTCAGTTCCTGTGAAATTTCGAGCGAAAGTATAAGTGTTCGTATAATATTCTCAAAACTGGTCGTTTTTCATATCATATGCTACTTTGATTTATATTAAAACATGAAAATCTATGAAGATGTATGTCTTATTACATCATCTAGCAGTTATTTAGATAAAACGAGGATATTCAGAACAGAGTTATTGTTCGTGTTCATCCACTCTATACGTGGTTGAAAATAAAAACATTGGGTTGTTAATAAAATCATAGCCATGTTTGATGCTTGTGGTGTGCTATACCATGCTTTAAAAAAAAAAGAATGGGTGTCTGTTTTGCATAAAAACTTAGTATATCGAGACATTTTCAAGGAACATTCTGCAAGAAATAGTCTGTTCCACTACTGATGCTATTACTAGATCAGACATGGATCGAAAATTAATCCTTAGGGGGGATCACTACTAAACATGTTAATTGTTGCAAGTGCAGAAAAATCCCCTATTTTTTCTATTGTAACATTTATTTCTAGAACTCATTTTATTCACAAATTAATAAAGATAAATTTAAAATCAATAAACATCTAGATTTTTATTTAAATTCAAGTTCCTAGTTTCTATGAAATATACTATAAATACGAGGCACGATTTTTACTGCAAAACTGAAAGGGTCAATTAAACCATGTGGTCTAAAATTTAAATGACAATTACATTCACAGGGGTGATTATTCAGGAGAATGAAATGATAACCCTGATAGAAGTACCGTAATCACTACTCCTCAGTAATATTAACCCCACAGAATCAAAGTCTCGTCCTCCTTGTGAAGACATTCACATGTACAGGTCAAAATCTTCAATGATTTGTGCTTGCGTAAGAATTTAAGACTGTTGGATTATCAGCAAAACATATCTGCTTTGTTATTTGTATCTTTCTTAACTGTATGAAATGATTGACAACAGAAGCCTTGGTGTGACTTAAAATTTTACATGCATGATATTTTGTGTTTTAGGTTTCCTAAGGATGTGCCACATACTAACCTTTAGTGATGTTAAGTAAGTTCAAAGCATTTACTTTATATACAAAACAAAAACACCAATACATTCACCAATTATGATAAACATGTTCATATTTCCTCATAATGCTGTGCTGTATGTATCTGTGTTCCCTTAGGGCTGTTGAGGTTAATGCCCTGTTAATTCTTTGATATATCTTTAATAATGTGTTCCCCATATGTCTTCTAAGGCTGTTTTTTACTGTTTGATACACCTATATTCAGAAATATACATGTAAGTAAATAAGGAATGAACAGCAGGCAAAAATAGCCTATATTAGTTCTCTCCAATAAAGATCAAGGTACATAACAGTGTATACTTTTTTTTAAGTTTTACATAGACATGTAACTAACTTATAGAGAATACAAAGATAAAAAGATACATAGATACACCTTTAATGATGTGTTTCTGTTAGGTCCACTGAGGTGGTGCCCTGTACATTCTCGAGGTACCTGAATGAGATTAAACCATTCCATAACAAGATTAACATGATCAGAGCCAGTATCAACTCTTTGGTAAGTGAAGAACTTATCCTTTCTTTATTTGACTCTTATAATGTAAAATTTGAATTTTGAAATAAGACACATCAAATACACTGTGTCTGTCTTACTATCTTAAAAAATCAAATTCCAAAGCTAATTTCTACAACAATAAATCTATACCCAGTACATTATTTGAAACATTATTTTTAATAATTAAATATATACGTGAAGTAAAAGAGTGAAATTATCCAAGCTTTGTCAATCCCAGAAGTATATGATAGGACACTATTGATTATAAATTGTTATAGATTATAGTAAAAATCTTAAAAAGGTATTTCCTTGGTTTGAAAGCCAAAATGGTCATTTTTAAGATCAATGATTTTATTTCCTCCTCATTTCCTCTGCCTAACACCTCCCTATATATACATTTCCTATAGGATTTATCAGGCAGTTCCAAAGAACCACAGAGACCTCTGGTGTTTGTTCAGTCTAAAACAGCCTCATTTCAACTGAGTGCTTATAAGGTAAACCCACTTAACTAGCTTGATGCTTCTTTAACAGAAGTAAGATTCAATTGTAAATGTAAGAAACTGATGTTTTTAGAATTTAACTCTGACTCATGATATGAATGTTTATTATCTTGCTTAAAAATATATATTGAGATAGGATTTATTCTTATGGTAAAAGATTGGGTTATTGGACTTTTAGCAATTGAAATTTCACTTACTTTATTGCCACCTTTAGCTTGCCAAGGAGTTTTCAAAGTTTGGAACAGTAGACATCAAATTACAGAGTAAATCTAGAGCACTTGTGGCCACAGGAAATATATACTGGTATGGAGATCAAATTTTACTCATAAAAAATCATGTTCTATTTTTTACTGTTATTCAAACCAACAGTATCTTAGAATTTAAATAAAATTAAAACAGAATCATGATGATTCATGGGGAGATTTTTTTTCATGGATTGTCTTTAACACAGGTTAATGAGTTCATAGTTTTGTGGAATAACTTGTACAATTAATGAAATAATACCTTAATATTATTTCTCCTTTACTGGTTGCAGTGCCAGGGACCTAGTCAAGTTTTACAAAAATGACAAGAGAATGTCCGTCCACCATTACAGTAAATGGAGACACTCTCCTTATTCCAAACCAGCTCTGTGGTACGTTATGATGTAACTTCATATATTTTTTTGGTAAAAAAATTTGATGAATTATAGTATAAGTTGAAATGTTGTGAAATGATATATTGTATATGTAATTTATAGTATATCAAATTTATAATTACATAATTACAAAGCAGTTTATCATGAAAATATTTTTTCACTTTTGCAATGATAAGTTGGTTAGTATTTACAGTTTAGAAACAAACTGGTGCTTACATGCGCAAATACATATCTACAGCAAAACATTGATGCAGCAAACAGTCTTAAATGTCTTCCCCCAGGTCTAAACGCATATTATAAGATGGGATACATTTATAGCAAATTAGATAAAGCAAATCAAAATTGAAACATGTTTTACTGTATAAAAGATATTTTCACATTCTCCCTGTAACACTTGAGCAATGGCTCACATTCAGGCAATTTATTTTTTTATTTCAGGACGGGGGTGATTCTGTCTGGAGGTATGTGTCTGTGGGCTCTGTGGAGCAGTAAGAAAAACAACACTTGATATCAGTGCTATCTGTAAACTGATATCTACACCCACAGATATCAGTGTGATATGGATATCAGAGGAATAACTTGTGATTAAAGAAATCTTGTCTGTGATCATTTATAGCAACAAATTTGTGACAGCAATAAATTTTTATGACAAGATATATATAAAAGAAACTAAAAGTGTTAAACAGTGCCAAACAAAACTGTGCTTTTTATCACATTGTTGTCAGACCATAGCTGACTGTGAAATAAAACATTTTTATTTAGATTAGCTGTCCCTGCTTATTCTTGTGGTCTTAGTGCTACCATAGAATGCTGTCTTTTTTGTGGCATTATGCTACATGTATCTTGTCACCTATGCAGACATTGAGCTGATATTTTGTGTGTGTCTTATTATGACTACTTAAGGACTCCTTCATGGATATTGTTTCATTTCCATTCTTAAAGAATATGTCTTCATATTATTACTTACATGTATTAGGTTAGTTACTGACTCACTACGGAAATATATTGGGTTGATCAATCTCATAGATGGCGAGGCGAAGCCGAGCGGTCTATGAGATTGATCAACCCAATATATTTCCGTAGTTAGTCAGTAACTAACCTAATAAGTGTTTTGTTTTCCCGAGGACTATCAAGCGTCAAATTTATTCACAAATAGCAATGATCATGGCACAGCCATTTACAAGATGCCTAACATCTCGTCCAATTTAACTCATTTAAACTCTTCAAAATTTTCCATCTCACCTTTCAAATACTCTTTAAAAATCTTTGCTTCAGCCATGTTTACCTACAATGTTTTGTTGCTATTCAATGTTAAATGTTTTCTCCCTTTCCTCTGCAGAGATTTGAGCAAATTTCGACGCTGCCATTTTGTTCTTCTCCAGACAAAACAATGTGACGTCAATATTTTAAGGGCAACTACTCTAATTTTAAAGAATTTCAAAGGGCAACTACTCCAAATGCTTTAAGAACTTAGGCATGCATTTTCTGATTAAATACTATGAAATGTCCAGATGAGTAAGCGAAGCGGCGACCAATGACGGCCATATTGCCTAATATTAATTCTCACAGAACAAATATAGAGGTATATGAGGCAATCACGTGCTATGTTTAAACCAATGAAAATGTGACATTTCAGTCCAAGGGAAAACAAACTGTTAATGGGGGTTCAATAGAAATTCAAATGCCTTTATGAATAGCATTCATGTAGCTTTTTTCACTGCATTTTCATTTACCTTTAATTTAAATGTACACATTATTTGGGGGGGGGGGGGGTTGGTGGGTCTGATACAATTCAAAACAATAAATCCACATACAGTGTAAGTATTTGAATTTAAGTGGACATATTACAAATTGATGACATTGTTTTTAGGTGCCAGTGGGCAAACAAATCATACAGAGAATTTAACCATACACAGATTTGCTGAATGCTTTTCAGGATTCAATTGACTTTCATCAAGCGAACAATCCTTTAATAAGCAAGCATTAAAATTACTAACTGTACTCGGTAGTTGACATAAAATATTTTTTACTTATATTATCAAAAATTATCAATCTGTTAAGAATCTGCGCCATTATGGTCCACATTAATTACAATGTTTATCGCCCTTGTTTATTGGACTAGAATAATGTTGGATCACCTCCAAACCTCTTTGATACATTGTATATAAAATGATTAACTGAATGTGCTTGATTTATTTTCTAATTTGATGCGGCTCATTCAGATGTCAGGCGGGGGTGAAAAGGAAAAATAGATTGTAGTCATCAGGCATAAAAACCTCAAATTTAAATCCACCCTTATTTACTGTACATTATTGTAATACATTAAAAGACGCTAGAAAATTATCGCGTTGATTTTAAATCACATTAACGTTATTAAATTGCTGATAAATTTCCTCAGCGATTCAGAATCTTTGTGTTCAGGCCCCATATAACACTTAAGATAATTCTGGCCTAATAAACCTTTTAAACAATTTTTCTCAGCGCTAAACACTGTACATTACTAAAAATGGTCACGTGATTGTTTGTTTGAACTTATTTTATTGTAATATGATTACAATGGGATTGATGGTATAGTTTTGTTTTCATCGTACATCTATTGAAGAAAAAATACTACTAACATGTATAACATCGCCTGAAATTGACCGATGTAACCCCCCACCCCCCCCCCCCCCCCCAAAAAAAAAAATTTTAAACAAAAAAAACTTGATTTATTCTTTGCAAATATTTTTTTGCGAGTTCTTGATACATGAATGGGATGTTAATGTATTTGAGCTTTTTCATGAAGACAGTATTATTGCATGCCGAAAAAAATCATCTAAAGATCCAGTGTTGATTCGTCAGCGTGGAAATGTAAATTTCAATTTTGTTTGTAAACATAAATGTACGCATTCGTGAAATTGGCCAGAGATTTAAGTCTTTAATCTTCAGTCCAATTTTACTTTAAACTGAAGTAATTAACTTATTCCATCGAAAGGTTTAAGGATTTAAGAAGCGAAAGAAAGAAATGTATTAACAAAGTCAATATTGACCCCGTACCATTGTGAATATTCGCAATTGTAAGAAAATCGAACGGTGTCTCTAGTGTGGCCCTTTTTAAATATTTGTAGATGGGCTTTGATTGCTTTTTCTTGTTTCTAGACGTTTAGGCACGCATGGCTTGTTCTTCATTTCAAACTTGTTTGTTATTTATGCAATCCTAGGCCACGGTATGACGAGATTTGTCAATATGTAATTAAAGACATATTGATTTGTTCTTACACGATTCACGGAGAAGTCCCAAGTGTTGTAAGACAATTATATCATACTAAAGATCAGTACCTCTTTGTAGTTGTTACATTTTATCTACCCCCAATATCTTAAGTGTCATTACGTACGAAAATGAAAGCTTAAAAGTTTGAAGTCTAATTGTGCGATGATTTTAAGTAGAGATATTTTTGAATTCAGGAAAATAACATCAAACGTTAGGTTTTGCGGGTTTAAAGGTAAGCATTTGTTACATGTCGTAAACTATCCTTTTCTTTAAAAGTTGCTATATAATTTGGTATCTTCGTTGATTCAAATAATTGATGCAATATCACCAATTCTTATACAGCTAATTAAGTCTTCATTTTACAACCAAGTAAAAGCTATACACTATTCTTACTAAGAGATAGGGCATTTGGGGTTGAGTGTGTATTTCGGAGTGTGTTTTTTTTTTGGGGGGGGGGGATGTAGAAGTAGAGGAGTGGAATCTTTTTTGTCGTTTTTAATACAGTATTGTTTTTTTATAACTTAAACCGGAAAATTTGAATGTTTTTATTTGATGAAATTTTTATTCTTTTTTGCAACCTATACTGTTCAGTAAATAAAAAACTATAACTTTCATAAAATATGGCATCCAAGAGTTTACGATCAACCCTTCTCCTCTGAAAGATCCACCCTGGTATAAAGGAGTAGAGTGGAGTAGCGAAGATGAAAATAGGGGTGCAGAATTTTAACGACTGAGTGTAAAATTCGAAGCGCTTGTTTAGGATTAATTACCTATGCTTATTTTTTATCAAATAGGAGAGGGACACAAATATAATTGAAAGTAATTTTGTATTGATTTTTTTGGTGAGTGAAAATTAATGTAAATTTTAAAATCATCTACTAGTACTTTGTAGAAATTAGTTGTCAAATTCCAGAGCAAATCAGTCTCTAATCACGACTTGCCTATAATCTACAAGGTTGGGGGGGGGGGGGGGGATGGGAGTAAGTTTTAGGTAATGGGTCGTGTTTTTCATCTTTAATTACATATTCATACTTTTGCCAACATCCCTCAAAGGGAACTTAAGAAGTGTCCTTTCGTCACAGGCTTTTTATTCCGTGCACTCAGTGACTATAAAAGTACATTGTGCATGCGTTATTCCTACCTCTCAAATATTGTTACTTTCCCTTCTTTTTACACGTTGGGAAAAATATTATGCCTTTATGGTGTTTTATCAAATCAGATTCTTTTTTATGAATTGTAAAGAACTGGATTACAGATTTGAAATTGATGCAAATATTGATTCAAGCCCACTCGTTTTGTGAGGAGAATATTTACATACATATGTGGGGATTATATAAAGGAGCACCTGGGATTTCTACAACTAATTAACTTCTTGACCTGTTGTGTTGGAGTTGGTGTCATTTTTATAAAGTCAACAAAGTCTGTTAATTTTAATGTTAAAAATGCCCCAAATGGCTGGATATCATGGTGTCAGCCAACAAACGGGTTATTTAAAATATAGTTGAGGTACCATTTGAGTTCTTAAAGTAAACACTATAATTGACTTTTTACTCTGAATTTTAGATGCATTAAACTGAACCTATTTCTCGGTTACACCCGCGCATTGCTGTTAAAATTACGACTCGTATTTTTCATTTTCTTTTATTTAGCTGTCTTATTTTAGTTTTTACACAATTTCAGTAAGACTTATCGAGTCTGGTATTTACCAATTCTTTTAAGTTTTTTGTTATTGCAAAAAGGGTATTTAGGGCCAACTTTTTTGCTATACGAAATCCCTGCAGGAGTGTTAGGGGGTCGTAAATCACCCGAACCCACCCAATATTGAACAACCCTATGATCAAACTGAATAGAAAATACCCATATTTTTAAATGAGTAAAACTTCAAAGTCCCTAACATCAGTTACATTTATATATATATATATATTTGTTTAGTTTATATCGAAGATTTAAATGATATTAAAGTTTTACAAAATATATTAAATGTTTCCACCTGGGAAAATGTCTCCCCTCAAGAAGTCACAGCTCCATTTCACATTAACGTCCTTTAATTTTGCAATGTTTCAATCAGATCACTTTTACCCCCAACCTTGGCGCCATTGTCAAAACCCTCTGTCGAGGCGTTCAATTAGAGATCTATTGTGAATTTCTGATGCATTTTGGTGATTTAAAAAGAGCAAAAGTAACTAGAAATTGTTTATAATCTTCATTGTTCCGACTTGTTTCTAAAGAAACCCATTTATGGCATTATATCGACCGAGTTCGCACAGAGCATTAAAACAAACAAATTAACGACCTACAAGCAGTATGCAGTTTGTTTCATTTGATGACTCTTTCGGGATTCTTTTTGTATAAGATATATATCTGTGAAATCAGTCGCGAAAAGGAATAATATTTGCTCGAGGAAACAATCTCTCCGGGAAACAAAAGATTTAAAGTCTAAAGCATGGCTGGAATCTTAAAATGACATCTCACTCCGTACAAGTCATCTCACTGTTTAAGTGGAATTACTAAAAGGGCTCGAAAACACGAGTTGAAAACAACTAATGTTACCCAAAACTACGTGCTAAAATGTTTTGATATAACACGGGGAAAAGGGTTTCTTAAAATACCACAAGGAGTTTTTTTCTGTTACATGTTGTGTACCCTATACAGACAACTTACTTTTTCTGTCTAGTGTTTATGTGACGAGCTGCGGTGCGCTTCCCTTCACTTGGAATGGTCATTGAATTAATTGGACGGAATTTTCAGATTGTCCCAAAACAAGGAAAAAGTAAGTTTATTTTTATCATCGTATTTGCAAAAATACGCCTAATTGTTTGATGTTTTAACATAGAGGTAGCATGCATTTATTAATCAATGCCATTAACTTCTATATAGTTTTCATTGATCTTGCATTGTGTACTGATATTAGACAATCAAAATAAACGTAAAATTGTTTTCTTTAGCGCATGAAAGACAGGCCGTCTTCAAAATATTTAAAACTGTTTGTTTTCATGGAGTGATATTGTTGTTTGTAAGCACTTTAGGTCGGTAATTTGTTGGATGTTCCCCCTGACGTTTGAACAGTTCGGACATGGTAAATATTTAACCCTTACTGTTGTAACAAACAACGAGGAATCTGACTGTTGCGGGCATCAGCTTGAGACAATCAATATGGCTTTTTGAGAATAGATATTTGATAGTGTTTTTTGAATAAATGGCTTATTACGATCAATAAGAAATTATAGGATGCAAGGCTGAAGATAAGGGAGCAGGACTGCCAGAATATTGATGGACATAAAAACCGTTTTACCAGCATTGCTCACGTGCCACTTATCGCTCTCAATGATAAATTTTTTTGAAAAACATCAATATTGCTAATCAAAGGACAACTTAGATGTAATTGAACATAATTAAAATTTATGAGGTTATATATGAGGCACTATTCTTCAGTCATTTTAGTTTGAACAACCTTATTTTAGTGTTATTATTAGGAACATTTATCAGCGCTTTGTGAAGAGAAAATCAACATTTAAGTAATTTTTCTTATCTTAGTGAAAGTGCAGCGAAATATTTACTTTTACCACTTTAAAGGCATACAGCGGTTTATAAGAATTAAAATCTTTGAAGAATGGGTGTTGATTACAGAATATCTTACATCTCTTAGAACGGATAATAAACGCCGGTGTTTATTTATGGTTGGAAACATCCTACTAGTATCTATAGCACCTGTAGATATATGCTTTTGCACCCGAGTTTCTGCCCTGACCCTAGCGTCCACTCAAAAGTTTCCTGACACTAGCGACTCGCATTGGAATTTATACAAATATATCTGCTTGTTTTTTCCTAGATTGAAGTTGTTCCTTTGCTGTTCATCGATTTAAAGATCATCTTTCATTTGGGTATAAATGATGGATTTTAAACAAATAGAGGATTATTAAACCACTTGTTTGCCCATGTCCAACAGCGCCGCAGACAAGTACTTAGACAGAAAAAAGAAAAAGTGTTCATTTTCAAGTGACAGTCGTGGAGAATTTCGTAATTTACTGACAACCGTTTAAAGAGGGTGAAATGCTTGTAATACGATTGGTTCCTGCAAGTAGGAGCCTTTAATCTGTATAATGATCTAAAGGATGTGCTGGATTATCAGGATTTGTACAGATAATCCGGTCAAATACCAGTGTCAAAGTTTTGTCGTATAGTCTTGGGAAGAGACCATTTCTTAGTTATCTCTTGGTAAATACTGCCAAGAAAATGTCATAAGAGGGTGAAAACTTTTTGGGGGACAGATCCGTGCTCCTGTTTTTCAGTGACTGTCCCGTTATGATTATGACACAGCCCAAGAGTTGTTTACGGCGGACGGAGACCTCCCTGTCCAGATACAGCGACGATGTCTTCTCAGTGACCATCACGCCGAGGGGGACCCCGACACCTTTCAGAAGAAGCGAAAGTTCCTTTGCTCTTCTAAAACGAAGCCAACCATCGTCTTTACAGTTTCCTAAAGTGGAAGCGACAAATGTCAATCGTGATGACAAGCTTAAGCTTTCTAGACTTGGACAGAGAATCCGCCGAGATCCCCACCGGGCTATTTCTATCGACGAATCCCCTATCATGTTACTTCCAAAAGCCAATGTTCGAAACGATTATGACATTCGTGCAAGTAAACGCGCCTTCAACGTAGTTGCCGATGATGAGCTATCCACCTTTCACTTATCCACAGTTCCACTTGATCGAGAGGAAATCAAATCGTCGAGATCCGTCTCCAGGTCTTCCATGAAAAGTCGAAAGAGTCTCCAAAGTGAAACGGACAGTGGTTTTGGATCTTCTCTTAGGCGGTGTGTTACTTTTTCAGAACTCAGTCTCAGTCGTTCTACGATTGCACGGTCACTGGATGATATCGAAAAGTCTTCCGAGTTGGAAGATGTGAACAACAACAATCTAAAAAATATAAACATGTTAGATTCTTTGTTTGGTCCTCTACCGGAAACAGAGGATGATGGCGGGCACTTGGACTCTTTTGCAGACGTTATTCCGGACCCACCAAAAATCAGGAAAAAACAAAAGGATAATGCGGAGGTAGAAGATCAAAGATGTACTTTAACCGAAACTGATGTGAAAAGGTGTCACGAACAAGACTGCGAGATTTGCAAGGGATTTGCATCTGAACACACGAGGATTCAGAGATACTTTGGAGGAGTTGACCAGTTCCTGCAATGGCTATACTCTAAATGGGGAAAGAAGGTAATGTCATGCTTAACACAGATTTACTAAATATGTTCACATTGCAACACCAACAAATTGCTTCTGTCTCTACAAATCGCATGTAAATATGTAGTCTTAGCACTAGTGATGTTACTCTTCTCTACGTATGTACTAAATTCACAGTGTCAATAGGTTTGTCCACAATATTGTTACAGTAGTGCTAACAACTTCAAATGGTTTAACTCATCTTTTAAAAAAATAAGTCTTTTATTGAATGCATAGCATCAGTAAATAACGATTTAGCATGTAGTATAGTATCGTTTCTTAATTAAAACAACAGAAGAATTAAGACTTTTTTAAATGATGAACGGTATTTTAAGATTCTAATCTCATAAATCAAAGAGTAATTCGAAATCTAAACATTTTTAACCGAGGTCAGTTTACAAGATCTAGAGTAAATGTTTGTTAACCATCGTGTCCAACACAGTAATGGATAAAAAAAGAAAGTTAAGTCTCTGGATCGACCTTATCAAAATCGAATCAAATAACAAACATTCTCGGCGTTAATGGGAGAATTTTATCGATAATGAAGCAATGCAGAGTCATTGATATCACCAGGAATTTAATGACGTCTAATTTCGGTTTATGTCGAAGACAAAGAACGGCTCTGTTCTTTTTTTGGTACCTAACCAGTGCAAACGGAAGTTACGTCAGCACGTCTGCAAATGTCACCAGATTGTGATGTCGATGGCAGTTTTATCTGAAACATTGATCCATGTATTTTTTCTCATACAACTGAACAATGTGAATTCAACTATAATTATACACGTACATTCCTAATATATACTGCTGAGTTCATTCGATAAACGAGAACATTTCACTATACATGTATCCTCCTTGTTTTAACTATACAACCAAGATTAAATGAACGCAGTAAAAAAAATGGTTTTTTAAAAATTATTTTGATACAAGTATCAATGTTTTATTGTTTCAGCCAAAAAAATTCCTATGATAAGTTCAAAACAACAGTAATACAACTTCGAATTTAACCCCTCCCTCTTTTTTTGTTCATAAAATCCCAATATGATCCTTTTTTCACCCAGGATTTGGGTATTTGAGGACCCCCTGGTAAAGTCGATAGTACTTTTACATCACACCCAATGGAAGTAATCTAATATTAATCCTCTGCTATTAAATAATACGGTCAATTTAGCAAAAAACCAGGGAACCCCTTCAATACCTTATTATAAAAACTGGACATTTTGTCTAATTATAAATGACTTTCCATTGATTATACAATTGATTTCATGGAAAGCTACCTGTCGTTACCCAAATCCCTTGTCCCCTAGATGGCACAAGGTTACGTCGATAAAACTCTGTCTGGTCAATTAATCGGAAAGCGTGCCCATGTAAAAGGTCAAGGATAAAATTAGAGATGAATTACCCATGTCAAAATAAAAAAAAAAAAACCAACAACCAACAATCCAGTTTCTTTATAAAATTAACAAGGTTACGGTTTTCAAGTATAAAACGAGACTTCAGCATATTTTTTTTTTGGGGGGGGGGGGTATAGAAGGGAATTATAGGTCGATGAGAATTTGTAGGTGGTCTGGAGTGTGGAATGGTTCATTTATGAAGTTGTTACCAAAATTATACTTTGTCGTATTAAGGTACCGGTAGTAAATATTTTACTACAAATTAAATAATATAGTGCATGAAGAACCAATTTGTGTTCAGTGGAGCAATGCCTCTATACTGAGTATGACATTAATCATCTATTAATTATAAATTTATACACAAATTTTTATATAGGGAAAAAGATTTTAATTTATATAATCAAATCAAATCAGTTGGTTTAAACATTTTAAAATTTGTTTTACGGCATTTTCCAGTAAATGAGAATCATTTAGTGCAAAACGATTTTGACTGAACTATCGATGTGCATTATATTACTTTGGAATATGGTGACTGGTTCAATAACTCGCAGTACGTTAAAAAAAGTCCTGTAACTCAACACAACCTTTTTATCTGTATTACACTGACTCGCAACACGCAGTCGCCCAGCACTATTAAGGTATCCCACTCCTCAATGTTCTTGTATCAAGAATTTCTTGAGAAGTATACCATTGAAATCTGTAGACAAAATATACTTTAAAAATACAAAGATAATGGGGGGGGGGGGTCGGGGTCAGTGTTCATCCCTCTGAGTAATGGCCAATTTAATTTGACCCTTTTGCACTTAGAATGCGATTTCAGCCTGATTAGGGTTTGTTGTCAGTATTTCTGATTAAGCAAACTTATTTCTTTAAATATTGTTTTTAATCATGCACAATGGTCACACTGAATGGAGGGATTACGACAAAAATTGTACGAACCTGCATTAATTTTTTGTGACCTTTTTACACTAAAAATAGGCAATTTCTTAAACAGTTACAATTTGATTTGAAATAGAACCGTTTTAACAAGTCCTTGGACTTTCAGTAGGATGGAACTATCTATTTCTTGCGTCAAAACAAGTTAAAATGACGCTGGTTTCGAGCGAAATATGCACCGATTGCGTAGCCTTACTGCCCTTAGCTCAAAAGCCAGATAAATCTTGTTGATTTCAAAGAGCCATGACTGAGTGGCCTACAATGAAATAGACAGGCCTACGTCACAATGCTGTTTGACACAACTACCCAAAGTCCAAGCTCCTGTTAAAATGATTCTAAAGAATTTGAATATCAAGAATTTTATGACATTAATCCAGTTTGCCAAGATACATATTCAGTATCAATTTGACACAATAAAATATTGGGGTCAGTGATGTCAAATTTTTGATATATGGCCTCAAAGGTAAAATTCTCGCAAAATTTTGCTTTAAAAAGTTCAGACTTTTTCAATATATTTGCATTATTCTAAACATCTATCGTCTCTTGTGATTGATGAATAATGAATTAAGTATAATAGAGAGAAAAATATACTGAAAATTCATAAAATTGCTCGTTTTCATTTTCGTCTAAAAAACCTTCCGCACGAAAAAATAGTTCCCCCGAAAACTTGTTTGTTTCTTGAACTTAGATGGATTTTCTTTATGAATGTTGTGTAATTATGAAATAATAATCTTTCTGTTATTATCAAAAAAATAAAATCATAATCATTTAAATTTTAATGATCATATACGCAATGAAATCAAAACGTGAGGAGCGAGATATTAACCACAGCTTTGAATCCATCTATTACTGTGGTTTCATCAATATTCGTTGAATACCAATTTTCGTTGATTTCGTTGTTAAGTTTATCCTTGAAATTAAATATTCATTGAACTGCAATCTCTACTTATACTTTGTATTGATAGGGTCATTGGCCACGAATTTACGTATCCTTGAAACTGTGATTTTCACTCTATCCACGAAAATTGATACCCTTGAATATTAATGAAACCACAGTAATATGGAACACCACAACAGCCTTATTTAGTTTGTTGTTGTTGTTTTTATTATGATGTGGCTATTTCATGTGAAGGCGCCTTTACACATGAGGGTGCTCTTTCGTGTGAAGGTACTGCCTCATAATTATCCAGTCCATTATTATTTGAAGATGGTTATTCGGAACTTATGTTAGCTGAAATTTCCTCTGTATCGTGTAATTTTACTTGACATACTCGCATTTTGTCGAGTGCAATATTGATTAACAAGGAATTATATGTTTATTTGATATCTACGTAAACGAAAGACATTTAAGTGAATAATATTAAGCAATATTGTAAACGTAACATCGAAATAGCAACTTGAAATTCATGATACGTTAGGATATCCTCTCTGTCTCGTATGCATAGAAGTATTCAATATTGTTTTTGGTCATTTTATTCTGGCTTTTCAGAAACTTATCTGGCAGCGGCGAGATAAATTATTTTTCTGACCTGGCACCGCACCAATGGGCTACCGTACATTTTATTGGCTCAAATGAGTTTCTGATCAGAATGTGTCCGTTGTCTATCGTCGTCGTAGGCGTTGTCGTCATCGTAAACTTTTCATATTTTTATCTTCTTCTCCAGAACAAATAGGTAATTTCAATTAAACTTAACATAAATCATTACTGAAGCCAGGAGGATTCAAATTTGTTCAAATAAAGTATTAAAATATACATAGTTGGGCAAAGATAATTTTAAAATGACATCTTCTGAAAAACTATTTGGTTAAGTTGGAACTTATGTAAAAGCTTCATCAGGCATTGTAGATTTAAAGTTTGTTTAAATCATGACCCACGGGTCAAAATTGGGGGGGGGGGGCAAATTTTTACATAGAAATGTTTAAGAGTGGATTCTTCAAGAAAAATTCTCATAAAACATTTTGCCATAAAGTTGAAAACTCAGTGGAAGTATTCTCAGGTAGTATAGTATCAAGTTTGTTCAAATCATAAACTCCTAGAGGTAAGATGGAACCACAATGACACAATTTTTACATAAGAATATATAGAGGAAAGTCATTTAAAATCTTAATCTTTTCGGTGGATTTTGTTGGACAGAAATAAAAAGAACTCTGCTATATTGTACAACAATTTTCGTATTTGATTTATTAAAGTTGTTTGGGTGAGAGTTATGTCAGTTTGCTATTATCGCTCAGGTGAGCGATGTGGCCTCTGTGCCTCTACTTTTGATCCCCGCAAATACGCTTTATACTGTTTGACATTTTTCACCAAACAATGTGCATACTCTCTTTATTTGCAAGCTCTATGAAAATTGCTGACTACTTACAGTTTCATTATCGGTGAAATTTAACTTCGCTTCCCGCAAATGATTCGAATGACCATATTTACATACATGTAAAATATCTAGAGCATATAGTGAAAAGCACCTTTAAGCACCTTCTCGTGTAAAACATCACCTTCACATTCAAAAACACCTCAACATTTAAGTAAAAAACACAATTTAATGATAAAAATAACCACAACATGATATTAAAAAGAGCACCATCTTATCATGAAACAACGGCGCGTTTTATGACGACGTACACGACGTCACTGATCATGTTTTGCAAATAGTCTTATCCGTACAACAAAGTAATCAGACCACAAGCTGATCTCCGCCAAACAGGAAGAATAACACATAAGAAAGGAACAAGAAAATTTATGAATTTTAATATGAGACCATGTTCATTTACAATGGTCTTTATAGATGAATGGATATCTTGTTTCCAGGAAGTAACTTGGAAAATAATCAACAGAATTACAGGTTCTACGATAGAAACCCTTATGTAGATAGCAAACAACATAAATTCATATCTCAGATAATGGAATCTGTATATGTATTTGGAATTAAGCTTAAAACTGAAGTTGCTAGTGAGACGGAGATCGCCTAACGACGCCCTATGCAGAGTTCCTATCCACGCAAAACAGTTATTTCACTGCAAAGATTTATGTTTTAGAAAATTTTAATATTCTGAAATGCAAATGTTATTACCATTTTAAAATGCCAAGTGTCTTGTTTGATCTTTGAGTTTATTATACAACCGGAAAATTTACAATCAAAATCTCTCGTACATATTGTACCATTGTCTCCTTTCAAGGGTTGCTACATTTCATTTGTAGAGTTTTTTGGTCTATTTTTTAACGACTTTCTTTTGGCATGATATTGTCCTTTTGTATCTCAATTAGATATTATTTTCGATAGGTCCTTATACTTTCAAATCCTAACCTATAACGATTGAAATGTTTTTGTTAAAGGAATGAAACGCGGGCATATTAGTTCTTCAGTCGACAACATTGCCTCTCTCTCAATATCCTTTGTTCCGTTGTCCTCAATCAAACTTGGAATCAAGGTTCATCAAAACAAATCCATCAATACAATATTTGAGGGGAAACTCTCTGCATGGATTTTTACGTTTATTATGAAGTTGGCATCAACATTTACGTTTATTTACAAAGTTGTTTAACGATCAGTGAAAAATATTGGGATTCGCAAAACCCTGTTTTATTCGCGTCATTCTTATAAACTTTTCGATAGCTTTCATGTACTTTCATAGCACTTAACGGATTATAGGTGAATGTTCTCATATAAAGTACAATGCTTTCTTTAACATAAATTGCAATAAATTCACTAAAAAATCTAAAATGTGGCGTTAATGGGGTGTGCAGTAATTTATAATGATAAGGTTAAATTATGTTGACAGTTCGCTTGCTGGTCAAAGGGAAGGTACTCGAGCAAGCATATCCTAACATTGCCAACAAGAGCAAGAAAGTTTTTTAATGGAAAAATTTAATAGCAACAGATCTTTTTCTCTTAGAAAGCAAATAAATAAACATGTAGTATATGTGCTTAAAAGCATTATATAGGCCTAGTTTGTAACGATCCAAAAATCATGAGGCCGAATCAGTGTCTGAAGAACGTCTAACTGAAATAAATGTTCCTATAAGAAACACATTATAAATTTTATACCACCACGTAGCATCGATAACAAATTTCTAAGGAAAGAAAGGGGAGAGCACTTTTTTTTTTAACCAAAACTTCAAAATCTTTATCCACGAGGGGAAGGTGGGGATATCTCAGTTTTTTCTGTAAATTTGAACAATGCCTCAAAAAGTGTAGGGATGCTGTTCATTCATGATTCATTTTCCTGTATGTTAATTTAAAAATATATATTAATATCTACTGAGTACAATTTCCTCTATTTCTTATGGAATCTTATTATGTTAATTTATATCTCTATAGAAACTGACAGGACTGAAATTTTCACGCCCCATTCATCGATTGGTTAAATCCTATGTTTCAAATTCCCATAGGACACGATTTGGCTGTTTCTTTAAGCTAATGTACTGATACATACATTAACAGTAATTTATATAATATAACTTACTTTTTACAATAAATTTATCAATTTGTAAACAGAAAGATGCAAATATCAACAATAAAATGCTTTCTTTTTAAGTGCATGCTAAACGCTAACACGGGTTCTGATTTTTTCTCCAATGTCGCCACCCTCATATTCCGCATGAATCACCAAAGAAAGCATTTTATTGTTTAAGTTTCCAAAAAAGAAGTGGGTGCCATCCATCCCGTTTTGCTACGTCAGTGTATAAGTTACAATATGGTATATGTACAACATGACATTAATGCTACAGTCAGGATTCGAATTATTTCTTAATATGTTATTTTCTTAAATCCAAAACCAAATTCTAATTATGTACATGTAATAGTCTATTCATAATAAATTACTACTACTTGGTTGTAGTTGGTACGCATTCTCTGGCATTCTTCCAAATCGATCAGGTATTGTCTGTCTATCAGTATGGGGTGCACAGCATGCATTACAACAAAGACAATATTGCACAATATACATATAGGTACAAGATACCAAAGTTTTCTTTTCTTGTAATTCAATTCGATTATCAATAGATAAACAACAACCATACAGTTTGAATCATTTCAAGTTTGATAGTGTTTTACACAGCCATTGACCGCCATTTCCAAAATACCACACATAGGTATCACGAGTGACAAAGAACAATACACCCCAGCCTTATTTACCACACATTGTTTTAGGGTAGGGGTGGTGATTTAAATGACAAGTCCAACAAGATAGTATTTAGGGTCTCGATACTTGAGTAACAGAGTTCTATAAAACACGTGCCTGCCTAGCAACCGGAGGCCTCCAGTGCTGTGTTGTCTGGCGGGCTGCAGATCCTATCTGGAAGGTCCCCCTCTCTTGTGACGCTATCACCAATGTCCTCTGACTGGTGGCGGTCTTTGTAGTACCAAGGTCACGGGACCAAGAACTCTGCGGTCAAATGAGTCAATTAGTTATGTCAAAATAAAATAAACGGCGCCCTTACATTGATGAGCAATGTGCGGTTCTCCTTCGCTTAGTGTTGTATTATATGGGTAAAGAAACCATATAGGTGAAAACTACTTAAGCGAATACAGAACACCAAGTCCATGATAACCTTTTGTTTCTAATTTACACAATCATGCCAATTATTGTATTATTTGACTTTTGACAAATAATGCACTTGGCAATGGTATGGATTGCATTCGGATATGTATTCGCGCGTCCCCGAGTACGCGTATTACAAGATGTGAACTACATGTACTAATTAAGATTAAATGGCGCTCACTTAACAACAGTTTAAAGTAACCGCGCGTACACGTACACGGAGAGCGCTTGCAGTGAGCTGATGTAAATTCTATATAGATAATTCAGATTGTTACATGCAATGTCAAGTGTCAAGGACATTACAAAACCATAGTACAACATTTTACAAATTGTACCTGTTAACATTTGTCCATAAAAGGCAATGAATGTGCACCAAAATATGAACAAGTATAGTTTAACCAAATGACTTCTAGTGACGGGATAGATGTTGCGTTGTGATGACGACCTTACACCCACCCCTCCATGTCTGACTGTTCACATATTAATGTGTAATGATGATCCGAGCAGTATTCCATGTAAGGAATGCATTAAATTGAGTATATGCATGACTCGTCTATATGGAAAGTCTCTCCGCCCAAATGACAGGATATTACGAACAGCAAACAATATTGCAGTGGTTCGTGTAGAATATTTTACGACGTGAACAATAATCATTTCACTATCTCAACAAACAGCGCCCTGTATATTTGAGAACTCTTGAACAATAAATGACAAATTTTATTCCTGCCATTCAATCTTTGGACAATAGAATCGATACACTTTGCGGACAGTGTTCAATATGATACACCATTTTGAATCCCCTATCCAAACAGATGCGTCTGGAATTATACCAAGGAAAGCGTGTTTTATTTTTTCATTACGTCAAAAGTATCAATGGCCCGTAATTGATTAGGATTAAAGAACTTAAGGCCATGTGTTAGGCAGAAAAGTTTTATCAACCGAGAAAACATGTGTAGATCCGCATTTGTATGTAAAAACATCACCACTGAGGTGAAAGGGATTATGAAAGGATATTGAAAGCCTTTTGATATTTAAAGATTATAGCAGTAAGAAATGCGAATCATTTACTCGAATTTGCAATGCCAAATTGGACCGAACTGATCCATCGTAGTCACGGACGATTTCCTTGTGGAGAATTGAAGAGGTTCGTTTCTCCTCTCACACCCCGGATTGCTGTGTTGTGTCGAAAGGACGTAAAGAGGTCTAAACAATAGCCCAACCTAGTGGATATATACAGATATATACAGTGGGATATATTTTGATAGACCTTGGAGTGGAATAATTAGATATTCCCTTTAAATGGCAATGTCTTTGTGACTGGTCCTGATTTATTGATTGCGACTCGCATTGTAATTACCAGCGTGGATATTTCGTGTGTTTGTAGGTTCTTTTGCCATTCCTATAAGTCATGAATTCCAAGATGCGTGTCAAAACATTCTCTGTAACACCTGTGCCTTTTTTCTGTCGGATGTATCACGGATTTGTTTTGAGGTTGTAGTTTTAGATTTTTTGTGAGTGGACCTACATTGCTATCACAATGGTGTTTGGTAATGATGAACGATTGATGGCATGGGTTGCGGATGGTTATAAACACAAACTGTTCGCAGATGACGCTAAAAATGATGACGACATTCGCCCGTGTGATTCCGATAGTTTTGTTCTGTTACCGGAAGAGAAGACGGACACATACGCAGAACTGAGAATTGTCACCCCAGAACCGTTAGCAGCGGGTCAGAAGAGGATTAGAAGTGCAACCCACACCAGAACTAATGTCCGAATCCAGCGACCAGGCACCGCTCCCCCGAGGGCCGAGTATGTCAGCCCATACTCACAGAGAGCGATATCAGTGTCTCGATCCTCCTCACCCCTGGCGCCGAGGCCCCCTAGCTCCTCATCGCTTCGCGTTGGAAGCGCGGGGTCTAGCAGACTCAGTACCAAGAAGTATAACGAGATGAGGAAAGGCTTCACTCTCGTCAGTAAACTCTACAACAAGTCGAAGGAAAGTCAGAACATCAATCTGCACCCGGCTAGTCCGGACCCCGACTTCCGGTACTTTGACCGCCACTCCCGGTGTTATGGCTATAGCCATATGCACGGGCACCTGTTATATGATAGGCCTCAGACGGCTTGTGATGAACTTCCCTGCGAGAATTTCTCCAGGCCCGTGTCCGCGTTATCGAACGCGTCCCGACTATCGCACTATCACAATGACCCTGCCTCAATGAACCAACCCCAGCGATATATCAATTACCATCGCCCTCGATCATCGCCCCTCACGGTAGGTCATCTTGGGGGACCTCAGTCAATATTTTCAGCAGTGCTATTCATTGATAAAATTCTTGAGTCACATTTTGATAAAATGTTAAGGAGAAAGTTAAGTTTCAGTTAACCCCCTGGTTGTTTTTTAAGGAAAACTTCGAGAAACTTGATTTATTCTCTCTTTAGACAATGTATGAAAAATACCATAATCATAACTACCAAATTTATACCATTATCTTGGCATTGTTGCTACATGCAGTTGTATGGATGAAATAATCTCGCTATGATAAAATTCCAACGATGCAATTAATCATTCATTAAGAAAGTTGGGCAAAAAAAACAACACGAATTGTTCCTCTAACATATTTTATTTTCCAAAATGTAAACGGACAATGATTTTAATTTAATACATAAAGTCAGAATGCAGGGATTTTTTTAACAGAAAAAATTGACCGGGGGTGGGGGGGGGGGGGGGGCATGAACCGAATTAAATGATATTTTACGGGTAGTAAGATGCATATCACTTATATCTAGATGTACATGTATATCACTTATATCTAGATGTATATTACTTAAGTTATCTATTTAAACAATCAAGATAGTCCATTACTTTACATAACTTGGTGTATAGCTACTGATCTACAGCTTATATTAGGTTTACTAATTTTGACAAAGAACTAAATATGGCGTTGCACTGAAGTTCACGCAATATTAATAACGATGGCATGTTTACAAATATACATGCTTGTCAAATAGATTAGTTTTTTAAATATACGTTATTTATTTCATAAAACCGTTATGATGCCTGTCAATTGTAATCTTCCGCAGTAAACAAAAAGACCCGTGTCGTCTGCCAAAACTTCTAACGCTCATGATTTCGTGGGTGGTGAACCCGACGTTTTCTGTGGAGATAGTTCCAGTAGATAAAGAGATGCATCGGGATTGTCAAGAAACATTAAAGACTCTTATTGTTGTGTTGAATTATTCACGTGTATAATCAGAATCTGATAACGGCTGTAATCAAGTCCTATAAATCAGCGATATACTCCATAGATCTGCGGATTTTTTTCAAGAGGCACTGTTGTTGCGTAGCTGCAGCGCTGATTGTCCAAGTTTTTACCTTTGATAAACTCCTTCAGGGGTTTTATAGCTTTCAATGAGTTTTAAAAAAAAAATTGAAAACCCATTTCGTTAAGTACTGATTGAAAAACAAGAATATTTCAATACATTTCTATAATATTTAAAAGAGATTTATTAATCTTCGGCTAAAATTATTCACATTCATATTTATAAATTCTAACAATATCAGGGACATATATACTATTGTAAACATGTATACGTTTCTCACAATATTTATGTAAAATATAGACCGATATTTTTCAATATCGATATATTTTAGTTTAAATATCATGTTGTATTTTTGTTATTTTAGAGAACAGAATTGCTGACATATTCTAGAGCAAATTATGTAAGTACAACTTTAGAACTGTACAACGTAGGAAGGATTTGAAACCCCTGATATTTAGATAATCAACCCTGGGTGTTTTATTTTCTTTTTATATACCTACATGTATATGTTTAGCTGTATTGAAACTTTTTTTGACAAATTATGTTCCATCGTTCGTCCTCAGCTAAGTAGAGGCAATCGTCCCAAGTTCTGCGACATTGTCAGACAGAAGGAGCTCCATTACCGGGATGAAGAGGACAGGTCGGAGAGTTCCGAGTACAACTACTACCGACAACAGGGGCACCTGCTCACCAGGTGGCGCAAACACAGCAATGCAAGGTACCCGCTGTTTGATTTTTCTTCTCTTCAAAATTTGAATACTATCGATAAACTCTTTAAGTTTGGTGGGATTCTTTATTGATCTTGGTTCATCAGATAATAAATTGAGCAATCGGTGGAACAATTTTGAATACAGAATTATTGATTTTCTTTGATATTGTTACTTTTTATATAGACCGAAAAATTCCAGAAAATCCAGGTAAATTATTAATAACAAGGTGAACTAAAGTTGCATGTTTTCAGTCAGTGTTTTTGAAAAACAGATTAATATCTAGAAAGTGTATTCGTAAGATTTATTGTGTTCTCCCTATTTATTTAAGTGATTTCTAGATAGTCCCAAGTATTAGGTCATAGTTGGCTGTTGTTTGTGAGAATCAAAGACATTTGAAGAATATTATACAAATTTTAATAATGGAAACACGTTAGTGTTTGTTGTAAAATGGTACAATTTAATGTTGTATTTCATGTGTATATCATGTGTATTCAGGAGGTAGTATGCAAAACTTTCAACATTAATGATGGAGGCTTAATTCTATAAAAATTAATAACAGAACAAAGTTCATATAACATGAGGACTTTAATCATTTGATTTTGATTAAGAATATGAATTAGCAAAATCTGTAGTCCTGAAAGGTTTACTTATGAAATTGGAAGTAATGGAATTAATTATTCACATATTAAAAAAGTGTATACATGTATGGAGATTATGGGACTTTTTTAAGACTAAACAAAAAATCTTCTGATTATTTAGAAAAAAATTATTGTAAACTCTGCCAACAACTGATGTTATTCAGACTCTCAAACAAAAGCTGAAAATTATGTTCATGAAAAATTAATTTTTCTGTGTAAGTTTTATAAAACATTATTTTAGAGTGAGAAAAACCAGTTGTTTTGTTCTCAAATTTAAATGAAAAATTAATGATAAAAATAAAATGATATTGATTAAAAACTGAACTTTAGAGTGTAAGTTTTGTATAAATTATTTTCCAAATTTGATAAGTGTAAGGAGAATGATGCTTTTGATGGCATGAATTGGAATACCACAAGGTTAAAGAATCTTGTAATTTAAGAGACATTATGTAACAATTGAAATCAGCCAAGAGGAAAATTGTTCCTTTGTTAACTTAGGACCATGAATAGACCTTGTTAGTTTTGTTGAATCTGTTGTCATCTGTTGATTGTGTATAAATTTGACATCTTGTGAGTGACCACAGAAAGCTTTCCCTCTTGCTTCCAATCATTAGACCCTATCTCTCTATACCTAAGCATTTTAATTGGAATATACATGGAATGTGTTGAGAGTTTGTAATTCATTAAATTACTTGATGATGAAGGAAATGTAAGTATGTGTTGTGCTATTTAGGTTGCAATAACTCAATGGTGAAGGGTCAAATTCTGATAATTTCTACTTACTGCTTCGAAATAAAAAGGAATATTAACAAAAAATGCCAGTTTAGTGGCTCATGTTTGAAGCATTCCAAAAAAACCTGAATTAACGTGTATCATTGAAACAAGTGATATTTAAGTAAAAAATAATCCTTACCATAAATGACATTTAAGTTTTATGCTTATTTTGCAACAGTCTGGCTCAAGAAGATTTAGTTGATCAAAATGTGAACGACACTGCTCCGTAAGTGATGGTTTGAGTGAAACATACACCCTCATACCCCTATTATACCACTTGATTTGTTTTTTTATCCATTAACCTTTTAACTCCTAACTTTACATGTATAATCAGTGTTACCAAGACCATTCTAACTATCAACCTTGCAACACCCTCAACTTCTCTCTAGTCTATATACATTCAGATGTATCTTTTGTAACTTTTTAAAAACTTTTTTCACCCAAGTTGTGTGTTTTCCACTCCAATATATAATCTAGTTATTTTGTAACTTTATTTGAATTACATTCATATGGAATGATCATCATGCAGTTATATTCAAGTGATGTTGGTCATTTTTTATTTTTGTGCGGATGGAGACAAATAGAAAGCATGTATCTCTAATATGACATTTTGGTAATTAGTGCAATATATATTAAGTTATGACTTAATGTGACTTTAATTTGTTCTTATCACCGTTATGATACTATTACTAAGACTAGCAAGATATATTATTAATTAGATTTGTGCACTTTTCTGGTTGGGCTGAGTTGTAAACCGATCAGTTCAGGTAAAAAAAGGTTTTAAATAAGAATATAAAGTCAAGTCAAAGTTTAGGACTTTGCTTTATCAAGTGTTACCTTACTTTCACAATTGATCAGATGCTTCTCTCTATTATCTACGGTATTTAAAATTCTCACGATTTGGTAGATAGAGCACCTGATTTAAATATGATCAAACATGAGGGACATGAAATGAAATAGGTCATCATGTCATACCTTTACCTATATTTTCATCAGGTCAGGAATCAAGGCCAGACATGCCCTTGACCTTTGGCTGGGTCTGGACAGGTCGGTCAAGTTTAGACCCACATATAAGCATAACCTGTACAGGTGATTTCGTGTCTTGATTGGGTGGCTTTTGGGTCAGAAGGGACCACTTATATTTATATATACATGTATATGGTTTTAATGGAGTTACATATTATACTTTGCACCTTTTTAGCCAAGCCTTAGGAGCACTTTTCACATTTTTGTCAAATCAGTTTGGCTATCCTCTATGCATACATTTTAAGATAATTGACCTATGAATCGATAATGGATAACATTTTCATTTTATTTTACACAACTAACCATGCAGCCTTTTTAGCTCACCTGAGCTGAAAGCTCAAGTGAGCTATTCTGATCACATTTTGTCTGTCGTCCGTCTGTCTGTCTGTCCGTCTGTCCGTCTGTCTGTCTGTCCGTAAACTTTTCACATTTTCAACATCTTCTCAAGAACTACTGGGCCAATTTCAACCAAACTTGGCACAAATCATCCTTAGGCAAAGGGGATTCAAAGTTGTGAAAATTAAGGGTCACACTCGTTTTCAAGGGGAGATAATTAGAAATTAATTAAAAATTTCGAGAAATTTTCAAAAATCTTCTTCTCAAGAACCAGAAAGCCAGGAAAGCTGAAACTTGTGTGGAAGCATCCTCAGGTAGTGTAGATTGAAAGTTGTGAAATTCATGACCCCCGGGGGTAGGGTGGGGCCACAATGGGGGGTCAAAGTTTGACATAGGAATATATAGAGTAAATCTTTAAAAATCTTCTTCTCAGAAACTAATCAGCCAGGAAAGCTGACACTTGTGTGGAAGCATCCTCAGGTAGTGTAAATTCAAAGTTGTGAAAATCATGACCCCCAGGGGTTGGGTGGGGCCACAATGGGGGGTCGAAGTTTTACATAGGAATATATAGAGTAAATCTTTAAAAATCTTCTTCTCAGAAACTAATCAGCCAGGAAAGCTGAAACTTGTGTGGAAGTATCCTCAGGTAGTGCAGATTCAAAGTTGTGTAAATCATGATCCCTGGGGGTAGGGTGGGGCACAATGGAGGGTCGAAGTTTGACATAGGAATATATAGAGTAAATCTTTAAAAATCTTCTTCTCAGAAACTAATCAGCCAGGAAAGCTGAAACTTGTGTGGAAGTATCCTCAGGTAGTGTAGATTCAAAGTTGTGAAAATCATGACGCCCAGGGGTTGGGTGGGGCCACAATGGGGGGTCGAAGTTTTACATAGGAATATATAGAGTAAATCTTTAAAAATCTTCTTCTCAGAAACTAATCAGCCAGGAAAGCTGAAACTTGTGTGGAAGTATCCTCAGGTAGTGTAGATTCAAAGTTGTGAAAATCATGACCCCCTGGGGTTGGGTGGGGCCACAATGGGGTGGTCGAAGTTTGACATAGGAATATATAGAGTAAATCTTTAAAAATCTTCTTCTCAGAAACTAATCAGCCAGGAAAGCTGACACTTGTGTGGAAGCATCCTCAGATAGTGTAGATTCAAAGTTGTGAAAATCATGACCCCCAGGGGTATGGTGGGGCCACAATGGGGTGGTCGAAGTTTTACATAGGAATATATAGAGTAAATCTTTAAAAATCTTCTTCTCAGAAACTAATCAGCCAGGAAAGCTGAAACTTGTGTGGAAGTATCTTCAGGTAGTGTAGATTCAAAGTTGTGAAAATCATGATCCCTGGGGGTAGGGTGGGGCCAAAATGGGGGGGGGTGTTAAAGTTTTACATTGGAATATATAGTAAATCTTTAAAAATCTTCTTCTCAGAAACTAATCAGCCAGGAAAGCTGACACTTGTGTGGAAGTATCCTCAGGTAGTGTAGATTCAAAGTTGTGAAAATCATGACCCCCTGGGGTTGGGTGGGGCCACAATGGGGTGGTCGAAGTTTTACATAGGAATATATAGAGTAAATCTTTAAAAATCTTCTTCTCAGAAACTAATCAGCCAGGAAAGCTGACACTTGTGTGGAAGCATCCTCAGATAGTGTAGATTCAAAGTTGTGAAAATCATGACCCCCAGGGGTAGGGTGGGGCCACAATGGGGGGTCGAAGTTTTACATAGGAATTTATATATAGAGTAAATCTTTAAAATCTTCTTCTCAGAAACTAATCAGCCAGGAAAGCTGACACTTGTGCGGAAGCATCCTCAGGTAGTGCAGATTCAAAGTTGTGTAAATCATGATCCCTGGGGGTAGGGTGGGGCACAATGGAGGGTCGAAGTTTTACATAGGAATATATAGAGTAAATCTTTAAAATTCTTCTTCTCAGAAACTAATCAGCCAGGAAAGCTGAAACTTGTGTGGAAGTATCCTCAGGCAGTGTAGATTCAAAGTTGTGAAAATCATGATCCCTGGGGGTAGGGTGGGGCCAAAATGGGGGGGGGGTGTTAAAGTTTTACATTGGAATATATAGTAAATCTTTAAAAATCTTCTTCTCAGAAACTAATCAGCCAGGAAAGCTGACACTTGTTTGGAAGCATCCTCAGGTAGTGTAGATTCAAAGTTGTGAAAATCATGACCCCCAGGGGTAGGGTGGGGCCACAATGGGGGGTTGAAGTTTTACATAGGAATATATAGAGTAAATCTTTGAAAATCTTCTTCTCAGAAACTAATCAGCCAGGAAAGCTGACACTTGTGTGGAAGCATCCTCAGGTAGTGTAGATTCAAAGTTGTGAAAATCATGACCCCCAGGGGTAGGGTGGGGCCACAATGGGGGGTCGAAGTTTTACATAGGAATATATAGAGTAAATCTTTAAAAATCTTCTTCTCAGAAACTAATCAGCCAGGAAAGCTGACACTTGTGTGGAAGCATCCTCAGATAGTGTAGATTCAAAGTTGTGAAAATCATGATCCCTGAGGGTAGGGTGCCGCACAATGGGGGGTCGAAGTTTTACATAGGAATTTATAGAGTAAATATTTAAACATCTTCTCAGAAACTAATCTTCCAGGAAAGCTGAAACTTGTGTGGAAGTATCCTCAGGTAGTGTAGATTCACAGTTGTGAAAACATGATCCCTGGGGGTAGGGTGAGGCCACATTTTGGGGGGGTGGGGGGTTGTTAAAGTTTTACATAGGAATATATAGAGTAAATCTTTTAAAATCTTCTTCTCAGAAACTAATCAGCCAGATGATTCTTTATAATTGTTAAGACTTTGGCTCCAGGACAATTCTTCGGCCTCACAAGAAGGTTTAGAGATTGATGTAGCTTAATATCCCATATATAAACAATTGTAAAGGATCTTTTTGAGGACTGCAATACTCAACATGTGATATGACTATAAAATCATCCTGTTAGAAAAGGGACTAATGATTATAAACATAAGAATATCCAGCGGGAAAAATGGATTTATTTATACAGGATCTACATGTATTATTGTACATTGTCCAGATTGTTTGTATTATGACTTCATTAAGCTGATTTTATCATACCTATTGTTCCTCAGGTGAGCGATGTGGCCCATGGGCCTCTTGTTTTTAATTCTGAGAATAGAATATCTATCTTGATTTCCCTGAAGCAGGCCAGCTAGAAAATAATCATCAACATATATATATAGTAATAAAATAAAGTTCATGGAAACATTTTTCAGCATTCATTTTTTATTAATAAATTTTAGTTTTCAAAGGCAGGGAGTTAACCAATCAAATCTCTCCACTCTTTGGATGTTGGGGTGAGCACTAAAAAATTTGTAAAGTTGCTGCTTATTGGGCAATTTTGATGGTCCAGCATAATAATACAGCATTTTACCTGCTTTGTGGAGTTTTGTTCCGGTTTTACTGATGATTTCTCTCTGCTTTTGTTTACTGTAATGACAGATTGAGTTGTTATATATTTATATTATTAATGTAGATATATTAAACAGACATCTCTTGAATGAAAGTTAGATGTAACCAATCAAAATAGCAATAACAACCAAACATGTACCGGTATTATTCTTTAATTATTAAATGACATTCCAAGTGTTATTCATAAACCAATAAAGCTTTGTTGCATGATCTGTTAGTATTATGATCTGCAATCAGTGAAATATGTCTGTTATGTCAAGTTATTTGTAATAATTTATGAAATGACTCAATTATGGAGCTTGATCAGATAGCGATAACATTTCAATACTTTGTGTGTCAAACAGTGAACCCCCAGAAACTCCAGTTGTGGTGGAGCCTGAGTAAGTCTTGATGTTTCATTAAAGCACATCTTGTGCAGAGTGATAAATCACCCAATCAGTGTCTCTCTAACTTCTACAAAACATCCAATCAATAATTCCTTTTAACATTTTGCTGTAAAATCATGTTCACCCAATCAGTGTGTGTATTTTTTTAAATTATGTTTTATACAATGAAGCACACCTAACTATCTGTTTACATTAATTTTAAATAGTCACAAACTTACAAAATGAAAATCACATTAAACAGAAACTATTACTTTTGTCTCCTCTGCTAAATTATCTAATAACTGAGAACATTCTCAGATACTGTATTCAGTTCTTTTTTTCTGGTTTTGTTTTTAGATGTGTCAATACTTCTACATGCACGCATTGTAATGTTGATTTTTCATGTGTTCTGACAAGAAATTGAAGAGTTCAAGGATGTTTACATTTCTAAAAAGCATAATATCTGAATAAAAGAATTTTATGATACTACTTAAAAGTTACTGCAATTATTTTAACCTTGGTCTTTCATTACCTAAAAACAATTGCATTCTATTCTCTCTGCTTTGGGTTTATATATGAAGCTGCTATGTTTGGAAGAGGGTTTTCACAAATTTATTGCAGAAACTACAGTACCACTATGTTTTCCTTAAAACCTGAAATATCTAGCTTGTAATTCTTGATCTTTTAATTAGCAATTAAGCTGTTAAACTTTAAATGAATCAGATACTGTTGAAGTTAATATGTATTATGGTACTTATATATGGTATTGATACTGATGAGATGTTTTGTCCTCTATGTGCAGTAAGGAGGGGCGTGGTGGTACGGAGGGACGGCCAGGGTCCCCCACCTCTACTGTGGACGGGACGGACAATCAGCCTGACCCACCAAAAGGTAAACTGTAACCTGTGTACAGGTATTGTAAACACCTGTGTATGGTGTATCTTCAGGAATCAGAATAGATGTATAGAGACACAGGGCTGTTGAAGTAGATAAATGGAATGTAATGTACTATATAGAACAGTCTTAGTGATGGAATGTAATGTACTATATAGAACAGTCTTAGTGATGGAATGTAATGTACTATATAGAACAGTCTTAGTGATCATGCTGACTACTAGAAAGTTATCTTGCTTTTAAATGCATGGAGCAAACATAATTGTCATTTAATAATTACTCCTCTTTGATTCATCCATGTATACTTAGTATCTAGATATTATTTCATATCTGCTTGATGATTAAACCATCTGTCATGTTTTTTCCTGGTACAAATCTTGTTTTACCTGTAGCACTATAGAAACATTTATAGCTCATTGTGCATGTGACAACAATTTTCAGAGGAGGAATCTGAGCCAGTGGTAGAAACAAAGCCAGATATCATTACTCCGTCAGTAATAGATATCCCGGACAGTAAGTCAGATATCTCTAGCAGCTCAGCACAGCCACAGCTCACCTCTGTAGATATCCGAGTCATTATCACTGGTACACCTTTCGATTTCTGAGTGAGAGTTGCCTCCCTTGAAATGCATGCAGCCTTAATAATCTAACATGTATGGTTTCTGTTTGGTGTAAACTTTAATACTTATACACCTGAACAAAATTCAAGCCTCTTAATTTTTTGGGAAAGGGGAGTTTAAAATATGGTTAAATAATTTAAGCTAGATTCAAAAGATATAATATATTCATGAAAATAAAATACATAGAGACAACAAATAATCTTCTTTTATATTCATATTATTAATGCAGTTATATATAGGTAAAACGTTTTCATCTGTGGCAAAAATTATTTCCGTTGTAGTCATGTTTTCCATATTATTACATGTACAATAATCACGTCACCTTACCGGTAACTAATATTCATTGGAAATTGCCTGCTGGTGACCATATATGTATTTGTTTTGCCAACAATAAAGCCTTAGATAATGAGGATATTGGTTGGAAAAATTATCATAAGTATAATAAAAGTTTCCTTTGTTACACATCATGGGGGATCATGTCCAACTGCTATTAATACCTGTATTACTATATAAGTCTTATTAAATATTCACTGTATCCATCCTCCTGTTCTCTCTCCCAAATTTAATTACCTTTATATAAAATTGTTCTGTGTAAATTATTAGTTAATGATTGATTTTTAAAAATTTGATTCAATAAAATAAGTAAAACTGAAACTTGCATAAGGTCATCGGTATGTAAAATACTGGACTTTTTGCTTACTTTTGTATGAGCTATAATATAGCTTGGAGCTCTAGCTATTGCGATATTAGAAGTAACTTGGGAATTACCAGGGTTAACAAAATTCTTTTCAGAGTGATCAGTTATTAAAAGATACTAATAGGTTCAACTAACTCATTTAGTTATTAAGTACTATAGAATCATTAAAATTTGTGGGGGACAATTTTTGTTGATTGCTAAAATTTTACAGATTCAAGGGGACGTAATTTAATTCGCCTTTTATCTTAAACCTACAAAAAGAAATATGACTATAACCTTAATTTATTAATTCGTGGAGGATGCTAATTTGTGGATGAACTGTACCCACAAATTCCACAAAAATTGAACCACCACAAAATCTAATGATTCCACAGTATTGTTTGTCTTGTATGTTCAATTATTTCATAATAACTTTTTGTTTTAGAATTTTTGTATATTCTAATTACTTATAATAACATTTAAACATTTATTATAAATTGTTGAATACACTGTGATGAAAGTAAAAAAAAAAACCAGGTTAAAGTATGCTTATTCTGCTTTCTTATAGTGGCTATAGAATCATATTGTTTATTATACATGTATTATAAACACTGATGTATTTTTATGCTCAAGTTTATTAATTGCAATGATATTTTAAAGTACTTTTTGATATTGGCAATTGATTATACTAATTTGACATGTTCCAATTCGATCAATAAAATGTGTGTTTATTTTAAACAGATAAAGAACTCATTGTTAAATGTACAAGTTTTCTCACGAAAGTTTTCTTTTTGAACAGGCAAACCCAGCACAAAAACGGACAGCAAGGATGACAAAAAGGTGGGCAAACATGTATATTTTAAAAAGTTTACAATAGAATAAAAATCTGAAGTTGTGATATATGTAAACAAGTATGATATATAACAGTATAATCATGCAAGTATGAATTAGACTTACTCAGTGGAAAATTTTACATGAAATAAAGCACTTACTGACATTGCCAAATTCTGGTCAAGCACCCAATGTCAAGCTTCACTAAAAATTTTCCCTAATTGCCATTTATGGTCCAGACAATTTGTAATTGACTACTATTGCATGAATGACATGTATGTTAAACAGGTGCTTTACTGGGCCAATCTCCATCAGTAATTTAATATCAATTGAGCGTACACTAGCTATTGCCAAGTTCGGATAAATCACCTCTATCCATAATGCATGCAGAAATGTAACCTGTCACACTTTTATGCTTTCCTTTCTTCTGATGAAATGATTGCAAAAATCATGCATGCTCATGCACCTTATTAATAAGAATATTAACAGATCATGTTTATATATGTAAGTTTTGCTTTCAAAACTGGAGGATATGTTTAATAGACCAAAGAATCAAATATGTAAATGAAATATGATTAGTGAAAAATAAAGATATCAAATAGTGAAATCACTGGGGAATAATTACGCTGTTAATACATACTTGCTTTTACAAATGATAAAATATCGACTGTTGATAGAAGGAACAAATACATTGTCAATTTCTGGCGACATAAGGTTTTGCAATAGCTCTCGGAGAAATTCAGATAAGTACCGTATATTGATGAATAATTCATTGCATTACGGAGTACCTGCTAAGGGCACTGTATAGATAGTAGATACATAAAACTGGTTTCCCACACTGCACAGCTATAGCAAACCTTCACATTGGTAGAAATATATAGTTAATAATGAATAAATCAAACATTGCATGTATTTCTGGCGACACCAAAGAGAAAGTGTATCTTTATATGTCCAAGTGCATTGTGATTTCTACAATGAACAAATTAGAGCCTGTTTGAATTTTTTGAAAGCCTGACTAGTAAATAGAGGCAAATCCATACTCTTTGTGAAGGCAGCAAACTGAAATTGATTTTTCACCTGTATGAGGCTGCAGTTACTAAGAGCACGGGCTAGCTGCCTGACTCAATAATCATTTCTACACAAATTACTGATGTTCAAGCCCTGTAGGATTTGATTGCTAGATAATTAATGGTAAAATCAGAATAATTGTTCAAGAGGCTGATCAGACATACTGTTGTCTGTTTTATTATGGAATAATTGTGAAATCTGTGGACATCAATTTGTACCAAGTGGGTAATTGTTTTGAATTATCATTCAGTTTTGTCTTGATGCGATTAATATGTACATTATGTGAATACTATTTTGAAATATATTCTATTGCGTTAATATCATATTTTTGGACATATATTTTCAATGTTCAGTTTTTTCATATTTTGATATAAATATGCCATGTCATTAGATGTTGGGTTTTTCTTTTGACTTTCCCAACCATAAATAACAAAATTGTTTATTTGTACAGAAAACCGAACCTATTAGTGTGCCGAGTGATAGAGATGGTCGTCAATCTCCTGTCCAACCCCCACCCTCCCCAGAACCCCGGACTCCGAAAGAAGACCCCAATAAGGACGCAGATCTCCTGAAGTCTCTCCGAGAAGCTGAGGAAGAAGAGGAAAGGCGAAGAAGGGCCCTCATCAAAAAAGAGAAGAAGCCAATACATCGCACACGGAAACCAAAGGAAGAAATGGAGGAGAAAGTGGAGCCCCCCAAACCGGCCACACCCCCTCCACCTCCTCAACCCATTGAGGACACGTAAGTGGAATTTACAATTACCTGAAAATTGTATGCTTTAATTGTATACATGTGTTTGTATTTCTATTTATTTGCAAGTCAACTTTAAGCTTCAATGTTTATGAATGACTGCAAAAACTTCTAGATTGTTTGGAAATTTTTTATCCAATCTAGGAGTATTTGACGATGATTTTATCAAAATGGAAATAAATATTTTCCTAAGTACTTAAAAAAAATGATACTATAACTATTGGGCATGCATGGACTCAAATCATTTGTTTGCAATTTATGAATAATAGTAACTATAAAGGAACTACATGATGTAGTTGGAATATTTTGTGAAGTTTGACCTTTCTTTTCCCAGCGTTACTCTTGTACAGCAATGGTAATTCAATCACAAGCATGTCAGTCAGATGTCAGTCAGATTTCAGTCCAGTTCATATCTGATATTTTCTTAGAATCACTATATAACCTTCCTGCATGGTATAACAAATTCATCTCTCTCTCTGTCTCTCTGTCTGTCTGTCTCTCTCTCATGGTATTAATTGCATCTTGCTCAAAGGAATATTTTTCATTTTTTTAGCTATAAAACTTATCATTATATGTACTTTTTATTTTAAAGTTTTGAATATTCGCTGTTGTTTAGAATGTTCAAATCATAAACATATCAATTTTGAGATTTCTCATTGGGAAAGATATATATACAGCGAATACCAATCCAAAATGAACATGAATTCAGTTCACAGACCTATCAAGTATTATTCATAGATTATGTTTACAAAGAAGATGTTGGTTTTTTGCTTGATCAGCATGATGTAGATATATTGATACTTGCATGCATACCTGTGAATATATAAAGACATCTTATGCATGGTCAATTATTTGAATCCCTAGCCTATTTTAGAGTTTATTATTAAAAAAAACAAAGTCAAATATTACACAGCCATTGATATCAATTAAGAATTTTAAGTACATGTATAACTTAGTCACTATTCTTTATTGATATCTGTAAATAAATTTTTTTTTTAAGTATTCAATTTATTAGTTTTTATAAAAATTTCCAATGTTACCGGATACATAGCATGCAATATTAATTATATTAAATAGAAAATTAAACACTACAAATGTCAAAGTGTTGAATGGTTATATATTTATTCAATCCAGGTTTGTTATATTTGCAGTAATTATCAAATTCAGTAATGAGACGTACAAAACAAGAACTATAGTGAACCATACTTCTCACAGTCAATATATTTCCTGTTAAATATCCTCATTGTCATGAAATGTTGCCTCTTCCTTTTTTTGCCCTTCTTCTATCACAATATATACATGTACCAAATTCAAAAGATTCATGCCAATATTGAAATGGTAGGTATGATTTGTTATTTGGTTTTGCCTCATGAGAGAATTAAAAATTGATGGGGATGAAAGAAAGTTACCTCCCTTTTCACAGCATCACTACTTTGAATATAAGCTGTGAGAGCAGCAGAAAGATTGACAATTTCAGATCTGATAATCTTTTTACACAATGCCCTGGTTTTGTGATGTATGATTCAAGATTTACTACCTATAAGTTTTTTTGAAATTTTTTTTCTTTCGATCTCAAGTTTGATTGTCCTTTTAATACTATAGTAATTCAAACATTGAATGATGAATTTAAAAGCCAGAAAACTTTACAGCAAAGAAAATTTACTTGTGAAAGAAATTGTTTGAGAGTTCTTTTTTCTTCAAACCATTTTAATATTTGTACAGCCAATTCTGTTTGATTCTTTTGATGTCAGGCATGAAAATGCAGAAAATAGGCCGATCTTTGTCCCTTTTGTTTTTCGGAGGGACCAACGCACCATGGTTTCGTGGTGTGTAGACAAGATAGAACAGCACAGCACAATCTTAGAGCGCAATGACAAAAAAATCTTTTTCATGTCAATGGAGATTAACACAAAAGAAAGTAAAGGGACAAGATAAGAAAAGCTTAACGCGTCGGGTTGTTTATTGGTGAAACACGAACAGGTTTCTAGGCAAGAATACAGTAGACTTTTAATTATCAAGACACCAAATATATCACCTGAGTTAGAACATGGGCATTGAAAATGAAATTTAATAAAAAGAATTCAGTCTGAGGCTTTTAAAACTCCTCCACTTGTGTACATATTCGGCAGTGATAAAATGGAGAGAATTTAACTTAATTTGACAGTTGTCAATTTTGTCTTGTTCTGGATATATTTTATTGGAGGTAAAAACTTTTATTGGAGGTTGAACTTTTTCGTGGATGTTTTAGTTATTTCATAAAGTGGATTTATGTGACATATAGAGAAAGAAGTTTCTGAATCAACTCTAGCTATCATCAACAAGGTATTCATAATCGGTATCTGCAAACAATTTATTTTTAAGAATGCATAAATTTTTTTCTCCATTTTTGAAACTTAAATCCTTAAATCTTGAAGTATATAGATGCCTCAAAGTCTGAAATGATTTCAATATTAAAATAACATTTTATATTTATATGTCAATATATATGTCGATATTGTAATTTATATATAGACTAATTGTAATGCTTTTTTGACTAATCAACTTAATTTTAAATATATAAATTGTTTTTATGATGTACAGAGTTTTCTGAATAGTGGTAGAAAAGTTGCAAGTTTTTGCAATTCAAATATCTTTTAAATTTTTTGTGTGCAGAAAAGTGTATAACTTTAGTATTTTATGTATCAAGAAGACATTTAGGTATATAGTAATAATTTATATCAACTAAACAGCTGGAGTGAACAAATTTTAAGTTACCCATTTGAGGAGTAGGAACATACTTCATACAATGAATTAGATTTTGCAAAGAGTGATGCCAAATCTGTACGTGCTAAAGTAAAAATTAACTTGTGTATGAGTAAAATGTTGGTTTTGTCTGAGGTAGAGCAGGAACCTAGAAGTGGTCATTAATCAGGGATTCTATTGATGGTCCATAATCCTAGGACATCGATTTACCTCGGCTGTAAATCGGCTTAATCAATTTCCCTTGTCAATCAATTGGATAGATTTGTCCTATGTACATAGAGTTGAAGGAAAATATGTCCAACTTATCAGCTGGCTTGATAAACATCATGGAAACAACTCTATAATCTTTTCGCTGAATCATTTTCCATCATATTATTTTGAAGGCAGGTTGATATGGCAAGTCAAATGTTAGAGGTAAGATTGGCAGATTGAGTTTGTAAGAACATATATTCAGGTTTGTTGCAGCCTAACAGAATGAAATTTATTAAAGAACCAAAGTTTATTGAATTACAACTGCAAATCATAGACATAGACACAGATTAAGTTGAAAATAAATATAATAAAAGGTGTATAGACAGGAAAAACAATATTAAAATCTAAGATGGTTAAATGTTTTATTTGAAGTTTTCTTTTTATTCATATTTCCACAGGTGATACCGACTGCCAGCAAAACTGTTATATATACGGTATTCAAAAAAAGAAAAAAGAAAAAAAAAAGAGTTGTTTGTTTTAAAGACTCAATCCTGTTTATTTTTTAGATTCATGGTGACATACTTTCCTTTTAAAATTTTACATAACACAACCATGCAGAATTGTCTAAAATTTTCATTTGTTCTTTGAACATTTAAAAAACCTGATATTGACAAGAGATTGCCAAAAGCCTTCTGTGTGTCTGTTACAGGTTTTATAAGATGTTAGGTCTGTGTACCTTATTGTCTTTGAAATGTTCTTCAAGTTCGTTCAGTTTTATAGGATTTTAAAACATTCTGAGAGATTGGGCCGACATGAATCATTGCGACATTATTTGCCAGTTTGAAATGTTTGCCAACTTAAGTGCATCATTTACTCTGATTTAAAGGCGTAAAATTTGATATGAAATAGTAAATATTTCAGAATAGCTAGGGAGAAAGGAGAAAATTTGCTCCTTGTAATAACACCTGGGGAGGCCTTGTGAAGTACAAAAGTGTGTTGGAATTTCTTATTGACAAAACCAGTGGTTCTTATGGATATAAAGGAGACTTAGAATTTACTTAAATCAATAAACTGTTGAAATCTAAGGCATGGTGTAAATTCTGTGCATGTCCCTAGCTGTGATTTTACCATAGTGCAAATGCATTATCTCAATTGCTAGGTTTATGTAAAATTCTTCCTTTCTTTTTTTTTTTTCCAGGTGCAATATTGAATCATAAATGAAATTCATAGATAGGATATTAGTTAACAATTAAAATAATGTATTGTTTGAATTTTAAATTGAAATATATAAATAAACTCGTTATTTAGTAAACATTCATCGATTAATATATTACTCAAATTTGGTTCAAAGGAAAATGTCTCTCTATTTCAGGAAAAACAAAGACATTAAGGTTGATTTAGAGGTCCCCAGCCTGCCGACCTTTGAGGACAAGAAGAAAGACAAGAAAGAGAAACGGAAAGCAGACCGCCACCTGGTGTCCCAACCAAAGCATGAAACTCCCCCTCCCAAAGACCCCGAGGTACTGGAGCCAAATAGCAACAATTCATAATCTGTATATTACCATTTCAAAACTTAGGTATCTTTTAGTAGATATATGATAACCAAGGATACAAGATACATATTTTTACTGGTACCTGCATATTTGCATCATTGTAAAATAGGCACTTCAAGTTTGAGAGTACAATATACTTGTCAGAAATTTAGAATTTTTTTTAGATAGGAAAGCGTTGATCAGAATTTATTATTTAATGGGTCCGAGTTACACATTTAGGGCAACTTTATTGGCTACTATTTTGTATGAAATATAATTTTTACCACCTTTTCCCTACAAGAGACATAAATAGTTCACATGTTAGCAATTCTTAACATTCATCCCTAGATTATATTATGTCTTCAGTTAGTTGATTGCATGGAAATGTTTGTAAATTAATATGTATGATAGAAAGTAGATTTTTCTGTTTGCGTTCATATAAGTACTGTTTCCTGTTGTCAGCCCCTTGTGTTAAGAACTCCTCTGGAGTTTCCTAAAGAGGAAGAGGTGGATTTGGTAAGCAATATGTGAGCACTGGACAGTCACCATTCATACACCATTGCAATGTCAGATCTGTGTCATATGTCATGAACAATAGTTGTGTTTTGTTCGACGGATTTAACAATTAATTGTCATCTGTGATTATTGTTGCATGTTGGATCATCCTCTTAACATAATAGGTCTGCAGTGTTAATGGTATTCAAAAGTGGGCTTTTTAGATGGAAACTTTAACATCGTTGCTAGCAGGGTTTAACTTTAACCTCATTGCTAGTAGATTTGAATCATTTATGTTAAAAATTAACTGAATTAGCTTTAGAGTTACATGTCCTACTTGTGCTTTAATATATAATTATAACAAAAAGTCATGAAAACACATATACAAGTTAAATTATACCTAAAATATGTGAGCTTTATAAAAAAAAATGTTGCATACTCATTGCATGCGAAGCTTGTTAAATGTGTTTAATATATCTACAATGCTCTCATATGATATAATGGTAGTCTTTCAATTTTATTCTATTGGTATAAGACAACTGTGATTCCAATATTTTGGGGAAAATCAATATAAGATATTATAACTATAATATATATATATATATATATATATATATATATATATATATATATATATATATATATATATATATATATATATATATATATATATATATATATATATATATATATATATATATATATATATCTCTCTCTCTCTCTCTCTCTCTCTCTCTCTCTCTCTACCAGTATGTGTGAGTAGATTAGAGATACCTACAGTCGTATACAGTATGAGTTACAAATATGAAATCTTCTGGTACTTGTCTGATTGGGATCAGTTTTATGATTTTTTTTTTACTCTGTATAGGATGATTTAGATGACCAGCTAAAGCAAAGACTGAAGAATTTTGACTTTAACATTATGGAGATGATGGGAGAAGATTCTCCAAGGGTAGGCAACTCTTGTGAACAATTACCTATTGGTTAGAATATACAATGTACTTGTAGGTAAAAAAGTGAAAATGCCTAATGTTTTTTTTCCAATTTAATGGAGCAACTAATACATGTACCAATAATTAATTTTTCATATAATTTTAGCTTACATTCTTTAATGTTTAATAAAAGTTTTGAGACCCATGCATTCACTGTAATTTATTTTGCTAAATTTTTTCTTCAGAAAAATGTCCAGAAGGCTACATGGGTGACAGGGCGGCTAGCCTTGTCCCAGCAGTCCAGCCGATTCACCCTACCCATCGACATGGCACGTCTGGAGCGTAAGTCTCCTTAAAGAATTCTATTTCAAAATACTTTTGAATCATTTAGATTTGTATGGGTGTCAATTTTCATGAATTTTCAGGTCCATAGGGAACACAATTTTAAGGCTTCATTTTCATGATTGATATACATGTATATGACAGTAGATCAAATTAAATATTGGTTTATTGCAGATTTAAATTAATTAATGAGAGGTAATCAATTTTCAAATAAAAGGGCACCATAAATACATGTATTAGGGTATTGGGCAGGTTTTGATTCTACAGTAACAGATTTACCAATAATTTTTTGATATTATGCTAATCACCTTTATATTTTATATTATTAATAAATGTAATGGAGGCAAATTAAGTTGATATAATTTTGATTGCATATTATGTTATAGCAACTATGATAAAATATCTAATCTAATATTGCTATTAGAAATTGAACCCGCATGTAACAGCAATATCAACATCTGCTTTAATCATGTAGTTGTTTTTATTGATAAATAATTTCATAAAAAAATTAATCCATTTTTTGTAGAAATGACGCCATTAGATTATGTGAAAAATTTCTGCATCATCAAGAGGCGACGGAAAAAGCTTTATCAAGACATCTTTGTCAAACACAAAGATAAAACTGGCCAAATACCATTCAAGGTAGGCTCATTTCTATCAGAGAGTTCTCCCCCTTACATGTACATGTAGATACCATTTATCATTTACATTTACCTTGGAGCCAATGGGATAGAATTTATATATAAAATGCATTCATACATCAATGATATCTGGCTCTGCAAGGTGTAATAAAACATGGATGGGCTCAAGTTTGATCTCTATCTCTCTCTTACAAAAGAATAATATTATATATGGTGGAAAACTCCTAATATGTTAGACTGTGAGCTCACCAACAATGCCTAATATTCATTCCAATTATTTGCAGAATAAATTAAGGAATAAAATGAAGAAGAGGAAGTAGTTACATGCATGTATTATCTATAAATAATTCACAGGAAAAAATTAACTCCTGTGAGCATCTTAAGTAATATCTACAATTTTATAGGACCTGGAAAAAGCCCTGACAATGGTTTTGGTGAATACACTTACATCTGATGACTACAAGAGAATAGTGGAGCTCCTAGATATCTCGGATTCCACGCGCGTGGATGTGGATGGATTCTCTGCAATGGCTGCCCTCGCTGAAAGATTGATGTGTTCAACACATGTGTAAGTAGCAAAATCAAAATGAGAACTTCCCATTTCATCTCTATGTAATTTCATATAGAAGTGTTATTTTTATAATGCTTTAATTATTTGGAGGAAAAAAGAAAAATCTGTCATTTTGGGCAATAGGTATCATTTAATTTTCAGCAATTGCATAAGATTTTGTGCATAATTTTGAATGAAATTTGGCATTAATGTAAACTGTTTTCTGAACAATTCTTAGTTTGCATGAAATCATAAATGTTTTATGCATTATAAACATTTAATTGCCAAAAATGTTTAGTATTTTTATCCTTGCATTATGCACTATGACTATGTAAGCATTTTGAATACGTACTCGTATCTTTTAATTTAGAGTGTTTTTTTTTTTACCAAAATATCATGATCTTTATTGTTTTGTTACCTTACCAGTACTTTGATTTTTAAAAGCTTAATTCTTGTCTGAAGCACCTGAAAAATTGCATTTAGAAAGTTTATTGCATGATAAACAATTTGAAGAGTCTGTATTGACATATAAGAAACTCTTTCTTGCAGTGAGTAAGTAAACACAACCTCAGGGTTACCTAAAGTTTGTGTGAGCTCTGATGAGAGGTAGTAAGTCCTGGTGTTGTAGCATGCCAAAAATAAGTGTGTCACCGTAAACCCTTTCTTATTAGTAACACCTTCAATTTGTGGACATTAAAAAAATGTTATATGAAGTGTTCGCTTTGATGCTGTGCATTTTTGATACAACCTAGTGTTGACAGTAAGCTAGGTACAGACATTTTGTTGTCTGTCCAGCTGATGAATGCCTTTCTAACGGTTGTCAAGAAAAAGTCCAAAATTAAATACATGGACTGACTTCCATTTTGTTTTAATCTTTGTTTACTTACCGGTAATTGTAAAAGTAAGTGGGCTGTTTTATCCCTGCACCTATGCTTCTGTTGATCAATTCCTTAACCTAGCTGTTTTAACACTGTGTGGAGTTTTAGATACAATTTAAATTTGTTTATTTCAGAAAAAAAATTGACGCTTGACAAAAATTTTCAAATTGAAATGAAGATAATTCTTATGATTTTTTAAACTCAACTTTGATACATACCTAAAAAATTTGTGTTGTGTACCATGAACATAACCAATTTTTCCTTTTCTATTTATGATCAGTTCCCAAGAACAAGTGGATCAACCCGATTATCAAAAGGAAAAAATAGAATGTGCAGACTTCAGTGCTCTGGAATGGAAGTTAACAGGAGTTCAAGTGAACCCTAAAATTGTCCGGATTCTCAAGGAACTGAACTGATTGAACTGAGTAGGTCCGCACTGCCAGTCCCTTCAACATGGTCCATGTATCTAGTGTTCGGATCGAGATCCAGTGAGCAGCCTGTCCGCTCGGACAGATAGACTCAAGCTTTAACACAACATGCCCTGTTGATAGCAGCTGTGATAATAGATTTCTCTTTTCGTTATTCAGGCTAATAATTTCAGTCTTTTTTTTTCTTTCTAGAGAAATCTATTTTGATAGAGTTTAGGAGCATTTCTGTGATAAATGTAGAAAGACATTGCCCCCTCCAATTGCAATACACTGCATTTAAGAGGAAATAATCTATTAATCATTTGTAATTATTACAATACTCATGTCATCTCTAGCAATACAGTATAGACGAATGTCAGATGATTTTTAAAGAGAACCTCGGAACATCATATCACTCTTTAATTGAATTAAATCATTGTAGAACAGGATTTATTTATTTATTACAAGATGCAATTTTTATCAAATGATGAATAAAAAAAATCTTATAATACTTGAAGTCTCTCTCTATTTCTTGAACTTTTGGAACACCTGGTATACTTTATACCTTTATAAAAAGAAATTAGGCATGGTGCAAAACGTTGCCTTTTGGGGTTTGGGGTGAAATAAATCTTTACAGCAAACATTACCAGTACTACAGATTTTTTGGTTTAAATTACTCTATGTATGTACAATGTATGTATGTTAAACTTCCTAAATATCATGTTTATATTTCACAGTACATGTACTCCATTAATTTTGAACACATCCATGTAGCAGTAGGTGTGTACCATGTTACCATAACAAGGTCTGGTTGAATATAAAATTACATGTATTCTATTTCCAAGGGGAAAAACTCTGCTAAATTCATTAACTTGATGGCTAGGTCACCTTATATATAAGGAAATCCATGTCTACGAAAACAGCAGAGTTCCCTGGTAAAAACATGTCTAATAAACAGAAAAGCATTCACTCTAGTTGCCCTATTTATCTTATGATGGAGCATAAAGAAAGTAACACCACTTAAGTTGAACATATATCATATTTATTTGTAATATATACATGTATTAATAATATCATAAATACATTTTGCAAATAATGCATAAATAAAAAAAAAAACCCACTAGCTAATAACATCTACAAATTGCAATATCCTATTCTATGTCAACACTCATACCCTCAATCACTCACAACACTAGTACACATGCACTTGCTTTCATTCACCACTCCTATTCTACGACACAGCACTATGTTTTCCTTTTATGGACGGAACAAAATATCACAGACAGCTGATGGATCATCAGAGAATTAGACGTCTCTGTCGGGTTTGTAAAGTTAAAAAAATTCATTCAAAGACTTGCCACGAAAAGCAACTACCGGTACACGTAAAGCGAATAATATACAGCAACGTTCAATCTCAGATCTGCCTCCAGCTCAACTCTAGTATCTAATAATTTATACTTTATAAATATGACTACCAAAGATGAAAAAAAAGTTTGGCACAGAAACTATATGAATATATGCTTTTAAAAGAAATCAATAAATATATTTTCATTTTAATACAGGAATACATTTGTAGAACTCTAAATGGACGGAAGAAGCAATACTAAATGTAAAAAAAAAAAAAAAGATCTTGCCAACTCATACTAATTTTAAAGTGTATCAAAACATTTTGATTAAAAAATATGTATAAATTCCAAATTAATAAAAATACCTACTTTTAACAATCAAAAGATAAGAAAATAGCTACAATATTTACATGTAATAAATCTAGAATTTAACATAAAAAATTTATAATTCATAGACATTAGACAGCTTTTACATATTAATTAATATGAACATATTGTACATGGAAGTCACTTGATATGAGGTTATTGCAAAAATATCTAGCATAATAAATATAGGTGTTCAGATATATGTTGTAATGAGAAGGGAAAACAAATGATTTAAAAATTCTTCATTATTCTTGCAAAATTGTTGATGTGGATCTTAACCAGGGCATACATTGTACATTTAATGTTTATTCTTGCAACATTACGGTATTTGACCATGGCAATACATACAACACTATAATGCTGATTCCATGATTACACATGAAGCACGTGTTCCATTGAGAATCGGTGACTACACAGATGTCAATACAAGTAATGTAAGATGAGTACTATCAGTAGAACATGAGTACTATCAGTAGTGGTTATTGTCGTGGACAGAGTACCAAGCCTCACGGGGGTGATAATACCTGTCCAAGTTACCGTACGACCTCCCCAGGTAGATCAGATCCTGAAACAGACACATACAGGTGAGAGAACAATAAGATCTACAGGGCGTTTCCTGTGTTTAGTGCGTGGTATTGAGGTCCTTCATCGGAGAGGCTGGCCGTTTAGTCAGCTGCTGATACGATTTGCTAAGGTGTATCAAATCCTGAAAAAAATCAAAGTCACACACATATAAGTCACATTCTAACATCAGCTGTGGCTCTTTTGATGAAAGATATTTTTTATAAAAAATTTTTACAATCATTTAAGAATTTTATTTTTATATATGGTATTTGTTAAAGTTATGAGAAGTACTAGTAGTTTTGTACAAGTTAAATCTAATGTGATGGGTTTTTGATATTGAAGAGTTTTTTAATTTTGATAAAGAGTGAGAAATTACAATTTTATATATTGAATAGTGTTCAGAAAATCAGCTTGGATAAATGAAAGTATAAACAATTAGAGACGTGAGAACAAGAAGCTAATGTTAGCATGTTTGTAAATGAAAGCATGTGTCAGATCCCAGCAGTTGATCCAGGTATTTATGTTCATGCTAGCACCACCATCACACCACCACCTGTCAACAAACTGTAACAAACAGCATTAGCCAATCTCTAACTACAGAACTACGCTAAGCTGAAGGATGCTTTCCCTAGCCAAAGATGAAAAATCAATAAAATGGCACACTCCTTTCCCTAGATGAAAATATTAATAAAATGTCAATCGGCCAGTTCCCCCAAAACATTTAGGTTTTTAGTAAAACAAAAAATTGTGTTATTTTTCATTTCTTCGTTCAATATGCATGTACAGGGATTTGATTAATGATATTTTGAATCAAAGACAACACAAAAAGTATCTACCAATTGTTCTTTGGTGTCCTCTTTTAGAATTAACAGAAAAAAATTAAACTAACAAGTTTTTTAATATCTATTATCTAGAGAAAACATCCGATTGAAAATACATTGACTAAGCTTTCATGCAGATTAAAATAAAAATCAGAAAGATCAGAAATTTGAATAGAATCAAAATATTGTAATTAGTACTGAAGGAAATATTTTAGAAGTAACAGTAAGACAATTTAATACATAAACTACATGTACATGCAATATTTTCTAGCTTTTTTAAAATTAATATACACAGTCTTCAGATTACTGCAATTTTTTTCAAGGAAATTTCAAAGAAATTTTCATCAACAAAACATACATGTAATACATAACATTACATGTACAAAATAAACAATAAGAGTGCAGAAACTAAAGAATGAGGACTGAAGCCTGTGTAAATATTTTAAGAGGTAGCGATGTAGTATGCATGTTGAGTACAGCAGTACATACCTTTGCCTGGTCGGTCAGTGAGTTCTGGAGGCGTGTCATCTCCATCATTTTCTGTGACATCATGTTCCGGTTCATCCGCTGGTGCTGGGCCACTGTCTCACTGTCCATTAGTCCCTCCTTGGACCGCTGCTCTAGGAAATGAGCCAGCTTCTCCCGGTGTGAGGGCTGGGGTAGGGACAGGGGCTGCAACAGAGAAACAATCATTAAAGCAATAGAGCAATTACCTATAGAGCAACAACTAATAGAGCAACAACCAATAGAGCAACAAAGCAACACCAATAGAACAACAATCAATAGAACAGAGCAACATCAACTGAGCAACAACCAATTGAGCATAATTCAATAGAGCAACAATTAATAGAGCAACAGAGCAATATAGAACAACAACCAAAAGAGAAACAAATAAAGTACTGATAGAACCACAAACGTCATGTACTTATTGACTGGAAAGAGTCATCACCCTTCATACCAGATGTGCATCAAATTCCATGTGAAGTTCATACTTTAAAGCAGTCAAAGAAATTTAAAATCAACTAACAAAAATAATATCATGATATGCTTTTAGCATCTTTATAACCAGGAGAATGCATTTGTATGACGATACACTGTGAACTAATTCCTATTTGAAGATAAGGGGGACCATTGCTATGACCCTTGTGCCTATGTACTTACTGTACGATAGAGTGATGGATTAGACAGGTCTGGGACAGAGTAGGAGTTGAACTTGCTGCTTTTGAGAGCACTATTTTCATCCTGCAGTAGAGCAACTTTGGCTTTCAGTTGGTTGATCATTTTTTCATTCTTGATTTCGCCTTCAACTGTGGAAGCATTTTGTTGAATCATTTGTTTCTGGTTCTGCAAAGAAATAAATGTAATGGTTCTCTCCTTACACACCATATTTCTGTATCACCTAATGGTCATTTATTTTTAAAATGTTTCCTACCATATTTTTCATGCATTGTATTAAATTGTAAAGTTTTTGCTTAGGCATGAAACATGTATCTCATGAAGATGCACTTCCTAGTGGGAATTTGCTCATACCTCAGCAAGTCTCCTGATTTCTCTCTCGAGCCTTGAGATCTCGTGGTTCTGGACCTCACCCCGAGGGCTGTACTCATAGTGGGGAGAAGATCCCAGTTTGTTGTTGTATTGCCTTCAAGGGAAAAAAGAATGTTCACTCCATGTGGATGATCAAAAATAGGTTTCATACAATTCATATAACAGTAATTTAACCACAACAATGTATGGAGTATGTATATTTGTGTTTTCTAGCTTTCATTCCCAACATTCAGACATCCTCCACCCTTCCTTACACTACCTTGAGTTAAGAATTGTGTGTTCCATGCGACTCATCATGGAGTCGGTGGTCTCTCTCCACTTATCATACTGATTTTGTACAGTCTGTAAGTCCTCCTCTCTCTGTTTTATTACCACTAAGCATTTTTTATATTTCTCATTATAACTTTGCTCTTGCTGTTGCAGTTTTTGCTCCTGTTCCTAGTAAAATTAATTTAAGTTTTCTTAAAATTCGACATAAGCAGTGTTGTCTGCCTTGCAACACCTGTGCTCACACACTACATAGAGTGATAGATAGAAAGGACAGCATTCAGAATACACCAATAGTGTGAAGGTTATTTGCATATTAAATGCCGTCAGCATTTGGGAGATTTTTGATCCATGTCATAGTTTTTGCGCAAATAATTAACCTAATTTTGACATTTTTTTGATATTCTGATGATTGAATGCTGAGCCCTCTACCCGTGTGTTTTGAGTGAATGTGTGTAACAGTGTGTGCAGTACGTGCCACCATCTCCTTACATTTGATTGTTGGGTTTGTGCACATTGTAGCCATTGTACTCCAGTGCTGGCATTTGCTGCAAAAATCAGAAAATTATTCTAATGTGCATATTGCAATAACAACACACATCAACACATTTTAAAATTATTATCCAATGCTTTTGTATTTTAAAAAAAATGTTTTTAAACAATCTAACTTGTCCATCTATAGATTATTTTTCTCAGTAAACTGGTACCGCTGTTTGAGATGTTTGGGATGTTTGAGATGTGAGGAGCGGTGTACCTTTATCAAACTCTGCTTCATCTTGTCCAGTTCCTTGTTCTTCTCCACCTCTATCTCCTGCTTTACTTTCTGTACAATGTCATCCTACATTAAGAACATCATGGGGTCATACATCAAAACATCAGGATGTTGGATATCAAAACACAAAGATGTCATATATCAAAACAGGGTGTCATAACAAAATTTCAGGATTTTATATAACAAAACAACAATTAAACTAGGAATTATATAAAGAACTATATATGATAAGAGTTAAATTTGGCCCCCATAATTCGCCATTTTTTAAGTGTTTCGGGTACAATAAAATGTTAACTAATTTTTTCGAAGAGTTGATATAAAATATATTTTTCATCTATTTATTTGATTTATTTTCAATCACTGGCAGATTATGACGTCAAAAGTGACGCCATATCTATAATTCAATCAAAATCAGCCAAAAATTGACATTTTTCTTATCTATTTACGAATGGGAAATATAGAACGCATGCTTGAATAAGGAAAATTTGTTTGTCACTTATTAGTCTTGGCTAGATACATCTCTGATTAAAATATTTTATTTGTTCAAGAATGCGCTCTATGTTTTCGGAAGGAAAAACTGCTTGAAAACAAGCTGTTTTACGCTAAAAATGCAAAAATGGCGGGAAAAGGTTGTCTTTACAATGTCATATTTCTAAATTGTGGGCACTTGAACCAAAATGAATATCATGTAAACACATCACATACATATCTGTACTAAGAAAACAAAGAATGATAGTAAAATGATGATGTTCATTTTAGGGGGCCATTTTAGGCCCTTATCATATATAGTCATTTGGCTATTTTGATGTGATGTAGATTTGATTATGTTCATAAATCTTATGACTTAATATTAGTTTTCTTTATGCATGCAAGTTTTAATTCTTTTCAGAAATTCTTTTTTGGTCTTTATTCACACCCTTCATGTAATGTAACAATAATAAATCACTGTGGTTTTCCATTACTAATTAATACCTTCTCTCGTTCCACTCTCATTAGAGCTGATTTCTGAAGTTCTAATTCTTGTTTCAATTCTGACACATGATTACGTAGGTCTTGGTTGCAGGCCCGAAGGTTTGCCTGGAAAAAATATACATGGAGGGTTTAATACATGTGTATGTACCTTTTGAATTCTACACCAATAACAATTCTTAAATTCTTAAAAGTACATGATAAAAATATGAAGGCATTAAAATGGTGAAAGTGTAGAAGATAATTATAATAAAACAGGGTTTGTTTAAATGGTGAAAATGTTCACTGCAAGCAAACTGTACTTATCAAAATAGCAAATATCAAAATAGTGATAGAATTCACTGCAAATGTGTCTTGCACATAAAAAATATAGCCAAAATATTAGACACATTAGCAAAATGTTCTACATATGAAAAGATGTCAAAAGAATAGAGACATCATCTTTTTATACACAATTCAATTCATTGTATATATAAATAAATTCAAATTTATAACTATTGTGGTTGTCAGTGACTTGGTCTGCCATGGAATGGTAGTACCTGGCAAAGCTGTGTACATCAATGACTCAGCAAAAATAGCACCTGCCTAGCGGTGGAAGAACTCCAGTTCAAAACCATATTGCAATTGTTTAATCACAAAAATAATTCCACATGTACTCTTTGTATAGCATACAATGAAATAATTTTTCCACAAACATACCTATATGTACAAGCTAGTATACAAAATATTTAAGATGTACATAGTTTTAAATTTAGAAAGGAACATATTAGCAAAGAATTGAAATTAGTGACATATATTCAGAATGAAGAGCTAATAAAGATTACACAATTCTAAACAAATTGTCATTAAACCCTTCCCCATTAGCAGACGGAGATGCAAGTCTAAAATATCCATTGTTTTAACGATCAATTATTAAAGAGAAGTGTAAGCTTCGACATCTACAGAATACAAGGCAGCAATGTTAGACAGACAATGCGTATTGTACGGATACAAGAGAGTCGTCAGCATTGTTATGATTGTGATGAACAAACCTCTTTATGTTCTGTGGGCTGAATCTATTGTAGAATAAAAACAGGACTGAATGAAACACATACATGTATGAATCAGCCATCCCTTCAACTCTAGCACTGAGATTTTCCTCCTCTTGTTTAACACTCTGACACTGATAAGTCACTTATTTGTGCCATATTTATTGGGTACAATATATTGCAAAGAAGGATCTTCCATCTTAATGGCTATATATACAGAAAAAGTATTAAGCTCTCGAGAACTTTCTTCTCTGTAGCCCTTAAGATGGAACCATACCAGTAACAACAAAATAAAAGTTAAAATGAATGCTATATATTGGTAGGTAATGAAGCCTTATAAACCTCAGTCACACTCACCAGTGCTGCTGTGGTTGGGGTTCTACTTCTGCCATTGGGAGTGTAACCTCCATTTTCTACTTGGAAGCTGTAAAACATGATTAAAAACAATAAAACTACTGTCAAGGAAACAACGGCAGTAAAACAAGGACAAAAATTATCTTTATGGATGACTAACGAGCTGATCTGCTTTGAAGTGTAGAAGATAGAAGGAAATAACTTCTGAAGTCCTTGGCCTTATAACCACTACATTGTAATTGCTTTGCCATCATAAATATTGACTGCAAGAAGATGTCAATTTATCTATATTGAACAGCAGTAATCAGTAATTTATGAATACTTCTTTTACAATGAATTACCAGTAACTTTTTAAATCTTATTTATAATGACCATATTACATGGTCGTTGTTTATTAAGTTTGAGTCGGTTACTATTCCACTTTATTTATGTGTTCCATACTTTTTCAGATTAACCTTTCTGGGATTGTTTCCCAGAATTCCTGAGTTGCGTCTGCATTCCTCGTTGATTTCATTGACAATGGTCCTCTCGACACGGTCCAGTGAGTTCTCCAGCTCCGGCCGGACGTACAGCTTCCTCTCCGCTCGCAGGTTACACAACTCCTCCTCCTGCCTGCGTATCGTGTCCTGTAGTCGCGCTATTTCCTGTTTATGTTCCTGTTTGAACAGTGAAAAACAAACCATTACTGGAAGCCAATTCACTAAAGGATTTGTTACTAACAGCTTTTTTTAACACAGTTCCTCACAAAACAAAAGTTTACTTCCGAATTGGTTATTTTTAATTAAACTCAACTCCATAATATCTGACAAAACGTTATTGTACAGCATATTATTGGACTGCCATTGTTTACTCAGCACACTAGATATTAAGGCATTAAACATGTTTCAAATCTGGTTCTAAATAAAACTTATTTTCCAACCTGCTTTAGTTTTTCCCTGACTCTGTCCATCTCTTGCAGCATCTCATGCTTCAGCTGGTCCTTGGCTCGAGCCACAGCCACCATGCGATCATGAGCTGCCTGCTTGGTCATCTGCCGCTGCTCCTCAAGGTCCTACAAAACAGTAAGATACCATGATGTTTAATAGACATTACAGAGATAATTGTTATTGGCTGCTTCAAATCAATACACATTTACTTGATGTATTTTGATAATTCTAAATGGTTTTCTCACTCTCTCCCCCTCTATCTCTCTCTCCAAAAAGCAAGCCCCTTTATATAATTTTTGCTGTTGAATTTACTGCAAAGTACTTCAATTAAAAAATAATTATAGTTTGATGTCTGATACGAAAACAAATTGCATGCTACATGAACCACAATTGAAATGTTAAAGAATGCTGATAGAGCGCTTACGGCCATCCTTTTTATTAAATGTTGACTTTACTCATGAAAAATAAATAAAATTTCTGTTTAAATGTTGATTCAGTTCAGGATCCAAATATTTACCATTCAATATTATTCACATAAAAATAAATTGTGAACGAGGGCTTAGCCATGCACCAATTTAAGAACACTAATACATTATTGGGCATGGTCTACAAATTCAGTCATTATGACATCGGAACAGATTAAATAGATCTAAGGCTTAATTTAGCCATTTAACTTTTACATATCTTTAAGTCACAGAAGTTCTTAAGTGAATTCTCCTTAACAGACTTCCAGTGTTTGGAAGAAACAAGTCAGTATACAAAAGTCTGCTTTTAACCCTGGCATTGTTTATTCAATATTCTTTACTATCAGCAGAATTTTCACAGGGGTCATTGCATGGCTAGCAGTGTGTGCAGATAATATAGCATACCCTTTTGAATACTTATGGTCTTACCTTTAAATTTGATGATATTGAAAACAAGTTTACACAAGAATTTTATACACTCCCTAATATAAAACTTGAATGTAGTTTAATGTGGCATAAAATATTTCATTACTCTGTTCGATTAAATAGACCCAAACACCTTTACACCCGGTGCTAAAAGCTATGATGTAAGAAACAAATGAACGACAATATGTTGTATTGATTTCAAGATTGTACTTTACATTGTTGGGTGGAAAAAGAGAATTCATTTATACACTTTAAAAGAGTTTGTGTAAGAACTTGTAATTGTTATTTAATACAACAATCCCCATTGTCCAAAATCCATATTAACTTTTTATTAACAACTCCGCTGTAATAAAAAAAAGTGTTTGAATCATTAAAGACAAAGAATTTGCAAAACAGATGGTGAAAATTTAAATGAGCCGCAATGAAACTGAAGGAAGTATCATGGCACTATATATAAGAACTGTTGAAAATCTTTAACATAATAAAAAACTGTTTATTTAAACCTTTAAACCAGACTTCTTAAATCAAGCAAATAAAAATAATTCATGGCATCAGCCAAACATTGAATTCCCATTTAACACTTGTATGGACCTATAGAGATTCATAATGGAAGTTTGGATGTTCCAACATGAACACAAATCAAATTCACCTCAATGACATCACAATTATTTATGCATCTAAATTTACAAACATATTGCAGTTCTTAGTATATAGGTGTACTTGCTTTTTGCGAAATACATGAGTTCTAGATTGAAAAAAAAGTCTTACAACACAATTCATACTAAAATCTTACTAGAAACGTTGTAGTATTAAATGAAACGATTTCTCAAATTTACATTCCTCCCCCAAACATAGCTTTTCAGTTTTTATGACACAAAATCAATTTTCTTTTCACACCTAATTGAGAATAAACTTGAGCTGAATGAAACACTACCCACTTTGCTGAATGGTATCCTATGATGGCTTCCTTCAATTAACACGATGATTCAAACACGAGAATCTAATTACTTTTACAAAACTTTTTTTCTTTTGGACTATTAGGGTTGCTTTAATACTTTTCCATCAATATTAATGATGCACCAAAGTATCAGGTTTCAATTCCATTAATTATCACTACCTAATGTTACCGGTAATGTTAACCAAAAAGAAAGCCTTCAGATTCAGAGGAATGAATACATGGATTTTGATTCTCGCTAGTACAGTCTTTTAGTAAAGCAATTTCACTTTAAGTATATCTTCATTTTAAAATTCTACTATTTTTTTCTTTATGAAAATGACCAATTCCTAGAACCTCCTTATTGATATAATATTTGCTATATCAATCGTAATATGTATACTCACATGCATGCAATTTGTGAACCTAGTTCTAACTTCACGGAGTTGATCATAATCCAGATCCATTCCTGACGGATGAAGAAACACCTAGCTCCTTGAAACGTTTAACATATAGGAAGAATGCCTGAAGATACTTCAACTCAAAAGCACCCTTGTCAGACCCTGTTTATTTTTCTCCAAATTTACAATACAAAAACTTGCCACACGTTACAATTGTCTGAAGTATGGTTGAGGATATTAGGCATAGAATTTACTACATGCCTATATAAGATTTACAGCATTTAGATTTTGTCTAGATCCAAATAAGTCGGTTACACAGAAGTACACAGAACACATATATTATTCAGTCACAATTCAGGTGCTTAGTAAGCTTCTTCCATTTCAATTTTTTTTCCAATGCAAAAAAAACATGTAAAGCATGTAGAAAAATTAAACACCGACAGAATTAGTTTTCTGGATGCACCCAGAAGGTGGAAAGTTGAATTCTCATTGAAGAAAAAGGTTGTTCCTTTTGATTTGTCACAGTGCCTATTAAACCATAGAAATCAAGAGCAAGAACACATGAAAGACTGCAATATCCCACAAATCAATACCATCGAGGCAAAGGCAATATAAACCGGCGTATAGGTGACACAATAATCCAATCAAAACCCAATACAAAAGGAGCACAAAACACAAGAGTTTTCAGGACTTGAGGTGAAAAAAATTCCTATACATATATATATCTATATTACTCCTTCCCTCAGAACTGTGAGTAAGCCCTCGGCTGTGCTGAACTTAAAGGTATTAAAAGCAGTTAAATATATAATGTTTGAACTTTCACAATACTACACCTTGATAATTTGATCTGAGCCATTTAACACAGTCTTTGTTTGGTATATACAAAGATCATAATGAGCCACAGTTTTCTTTTTCATGTAATCTGCTTAAACAAAACATGATAATAAAAAAGAAAAGAATTCTTCTCGACTTGTGAAAAAAAAGCTGATCAGAACATGTTAAATCAAGGATAGAGTTTAAATCGAGTGGAAAACCATGAACTGACAAAACTATACAAACTTCTCAATTTAGAAAGTGATAAAATGAGGAGATTTGTTTGGCTGATAAGATAGAGTCACAGAATTACTTGGCTCCCATAGTCCGTCACAATTCTATCAGCCAGACCTATAGAGCTGGAGGAATTCTGATAGATTTGTTTAATTTGGTAGCTGAATATAAATCATACATTCTACAATCTACAGACTGCCTGAAACTATCCTGAATAAGAGAGATCTAGATCATCAATATTAAACTATGTGTCAGAACTTATATGAAAAAATGTCTGTACATACAAGTCATTAACGTGGAACGAACAAGATCAGAATAGTCCTTCCCTTTTGTAGATTTACAGTACTATTGGGTGCATGCATTTTGAAATGAAAGAAACAAGAACAATAACTGTTTTATTCCAGACTTGCTATAAAATATAACAGGAAAATTCACTTCTACTCCTCAGGTGATTATCATTTGCAAAATCTATTGTACTACGCCCCCCCCCCCCCCCCCCCCAAAAAAAATAGAAAACATTAACATGCAGGTATATTAAAAAAAACATAAAAAAACTAATCTATTATTATTGGTGCATTTTGCTAACCATCTGCAGTTACATTACCACCAATCAAAATTCACCCACAAGCCCTGTCTCATTTACAATGTAGTACTTTGTATCGACCTTGTGATTATATGGTTGTACATATCCAAGTAAAACAACGAATGATTGTGTAGAAAAAAAGCAGTTATCATTAACTCTCAGCTTCTATTGACCAGAAAGCTCTTCCTCCTCCTGTAGCATTTAATTTATCCCATTATTCTGCCAAGACAAAAATGGCTGACATTAATAAATGATTCACTATTTCTAATGCTATCTTTCTGCCTTGCATTTGGTAATGTACAGGTGCTGCCTAACTTCACTTATCATGCATAATTTAAGGCCAAAAACACTTGTCATGACAATTTAAATATTTTATTCTGGCTCCCACTAATCAATATCTTTATAATGAAATGCATGCTTAAATTGTGTGTGCTGATCAAGCAATAATCAAAACTCAGAAAGAATTTGGACTGGATTCAAACAGTTTACAAATGAGACTAATCAAAAACTGCTATATTGCTTTTGAAGCTGACCTTGGAGAACTCACTTTAGATGAGTCAGTGAAAAGTAAACTCTCTAGATGACGAGGGAATTTTTTTGCTATTTCTTGAAGTAAGGAGTCACTCTTTTTCAAACTGCTCTTATTTAGCCTTGATATCTAACCTTGAAATAAAATTTATTCAAAATAACACCATCTTCATTTTAGACACCAATCCTAACATAGATAACTGATTCTTTCTTACCCTATTTCACTGACTGTTCCTCTCTTATCCTATTTAACCAACTGATCCTTTCTTACACTGTTAAAATGACTGATCCTCTCTTAAGTGACTGATCCTCTTACCCTTGTTAAGTGACTGATCTTCTCTTACCCTGTTTAACTGACTAATTCTCTCTCACTGTTTAACTGACTGATCCTCTTACCCTATTTAACTGACTGATTCTCTCTTACTCTATTTAATTGACTGATCCTCTTGCTCTATTTAACTGACTGATCCTCTCTTATCCTGTTTATTTGACTGTCCCTCTCTTACCCTATTTAAGTGACTGATCCTCTCTTAACCTATTTAACTGAATGATCCTCTCTTAATCTGTTTAACTCTCTATCATTATGTTTAACTGATAGATCCTATATTTCCTTGTTTAACTGACTGAACCTCTCTTACTCTATTTAAGTCACTGGTCCTCTCTTACTCTCTTTAACTCTCTATCATCTTGTTTAACTGACTGATTCTCTCTTACCCTATTAAACTGACCGATTCTCTCTTACTCTATTTAACTGACTGATCTTCTCTTACTCTACTTATCTGACTGATCCTCTCTTACCCTATTTAACTGACCAATTCTCTCTTACCCTATTTAACTGACTGATCCTCTCTTACCCTATTTAACTGACTGATTCTCTCTTACTCTATTTAACTGACTGATCCTCACTTACCCTGTTTAACTGACTGATCCTCTCTATTAGGGTGCCCTTGTGCTGTCTCTCCTGCTCCAATTCATTAGCTAGATCCTTCAGTGTCTGACGACTCTCATTCTGTTCCTTCTCCCTGATCATCAGAAACTCCCGGTCTTTCTCGAGCTTCATCTTCTCTTGTTTTAGAGCCTCTTGTACCTTTAGGATTCACAAAGTCAATCATTCATGTTACTGTCACTGGGATCAAAGCAAAAAGAATTGACTGAACTTATTTGGTGATACCTGAACAGAGTGACAATAAATACCCACCTTCTGCTCTGTCTCATCTTTGATCCTCCTTTCTAACAGGGACCTGTCTTTTTCTAGTTTCCCTACAACGTCTATCAATGAGGTAACCTCTTCTTCTTTTTGCTACAAAAAAAAAAATTAAAAGTTAATTGATGGCCTACTCTACATCTCAACAAAAAACTGAACATCATTCTTTTCTCATTCATGGAACAAAATGCTTTTGAAATATTTTTGTAGTGAGTGACTGTAATATACATGATAAGGAGGGGTGGAATATTTATTAAAAGCAAATGCATGGTGAAAGATGTGAAGGATTCTTTTTTAATGTTTCACTGAATTCATCCATAACATAATAAAGCTATCAACTCAACAATGTTGACATTATCAGAAGAAGGTGCTTCAAAATTTTAAGAAATGGATATTGAAGTAGAATAAATTAGGTATAGAAGCATAAATACACATAATACAAGAAAGTAAAGGTTTTAATTACAGATGGTGAACAATGCCTTGCTATAACAATGCCTATTGACAGAACCCTAATCAATAAATGTAAATACAGTTACCTTTTAATTATTGAGTGCAATAATGTATGTCACTGTATAAAGTTAACTAAGGTATTATCTTAGTTGATTATAGATATTATATACAAGATATTTGGTATGTAATTTTTTTTTACCTCTATGTACTGTGAATAAAAGAAACATACATCATTTCATAATATTTCAAGGGAGTAAATCCTATTTTGAATTTGAAATATGCCAATATTTTGGTCTGTAAGAAACATTGCATACTTTAAATTCCTAATCAAAGGCGTGGAATTAACATTCCCATAAATGGCATAAAAATGAGAGATGTATCCATTCCAGATTTTAAAATCTGTCTTTTTTTTTGACAGATTTGGATAGGAAAATACAAAAACGTTTCTGATTTTATATTCCTGCGATTTTATATTCTTGCGATTTGGTACACCGCAGAGGAATCACAGAACTAAGTACCACTGTAAGTTAAGGAGTTTACAGTACCTTGAGGATCTTCTGGTGATCGATGACCGCCCGCTGTAGCCTCTCCTCGGTTTTTGACCTCCCTTTGTCAAGGTCCTCTCTCATGCTCTCTATCGCCTTCTGTTTCTCCAGGAACATGTTCTCTCTCATCTGAACCATGGCTGTGTCCTATAACAAACAATGATTGGACCATGTGATAAAGACACAGATATGGTTATGAATTCAGTTCTTATAAGGTCTGACTCCTTTTCTTACCATCTCTTTCCTGAGTGTCTGTAGAGTATGTTTGTGATCATCCAAGAGACCATCTTTCAGAGTTTTCTCCCTTTCTAACTGCCTTTTTAACTCACCAATCTGCTCCCTAAAATAAGAATCACTCCTTTAAGTGTAGTTTTAGTTTTAATCTAAAACAAAAATACACTTTGTTGCTGAATTGTATAAATCATATAAATATCTGTCAGTTCTCAGTCTCTGTATGAGCATCAAGTTGCATCCTGTGGTTGAAGACTAAGCAGTGAATACTGTGGTGGGGGGGGAGGGGGGTGGGGAGTGGATAGTCTTACCTGAGTCTGTCGTTAGTCTCCTCCACCTTTCCATTCTTCTCCTTGGCGTCTGCTAGTTCCACACAAACCTTGTCCAGGTGTGCCCTCAGCTCCTCCGCCTTCCCGGACAGAGGCCGGTACTGGGGCTTGGAGGATTGAGACATTTTCTGAAGCTCCTCATACAGCTCGGCTTTATCCTACAGCATTAGACAAATCATTATTACATATATCACTGCATTAATTGTGTTAGTAATTGCCTTTATATTAAGCAAAAGTTTATTTACCACTGAGGTTATGATTGAGTATAAAGAAAGATAACTCTATTTTACCCTGATTAGGTTGGTTTTGTCATGCTCCACTTTTGTCAGTGCATCCTCTAATTCTTTGATTCTCCTTGGATCCATCATAGGGAATGGACCTTTCATTTCCTCTAACTGACAGGACAGGTTTTCTATTTCCTGTGGAAAAAATAAATGATTTTTTCTAAATAATCCATATAAGTTGAAGTGTCAGCAATAAAATTGTTAAATACTAACTCCAGTACTTGATTATGTGTTAAAGGAAGAAGCAGTTTTAGGAGAATCATGGATACTACTTTAGTAACAAATAGACAGTTTACAGCTTACGTCTTTGAGCTCCTCTGTCTTGTGCCGCGCCTGCTTCTGCTCGTTGAACAGGTCCTCCTTGGCCATCTCAAGCTGCCGGACCAGCTCGTCTCGCTCCAGTTCCACCCCGTCTGCCTGTCTCAGTCGGTGCTTCAGACTCTCGTTCTCCTGGATCAGGGCCAAGGTCTGCAAACAATACAGATCATTCATCACCGGGTTCTTCAGTACAATACATCAATATTCAGATGTTATGCATGTATTTCAGTGTAACCTTGAATTCTATCATCTGTCTGCCATAATCTGACCACTTGTATTACAAACAGGACATAAATGAAAAGAATGTGAATAACCAAGAGCTTACAAAGAAGCATATCTACATCAAATAGACAATTCCTATACAGATAGACTTTGTCATTAGAAGCATACAAGACCCTTCTGGAGTAGTCATTAAAAACAAGCAAGATTGGAATGTGGTTCTAACCTTGTCGTCCAGGCGGGACTGGTCCATCTGTAAGATGTCACCGGTCCTGGACCTGAGCTGGTCCTCGTAGCTCTTGAGCTCCCGCTTGCGCCTGTTGAGGTCCTCACTCATCCTCTCATAGTCCCACTGTTTGTTGTCCCTCTTAAACTCGGTCAGCATTAGCTGTGTCCTGAATCAAACCACAGACAATGCATAAAAAGCAAACAAACAAAAACAAAATACATGTCCTACAAAGAAATGTTTATTCATATGAGAAAATTTAGGGCTTCCAATGAATACAAAAGTATTTTAAACCATGAACCAATCGTTTCATGTTTCTTTAAATAGATGGCTCTGTTGCAAAAAATAGTTACTGCAAACCACAATGAAATAGTCTTAAATAAAAGATTTTTTTACAGAAAACCTAATAACCTCCATCAACATCTTCTTTCCCATTATACATGTAGTTCTAACTGACAAAGGTTATATTTTTGGTGTGTTATTGAGCTACATTACAGTACACACCTAGCATCTTCAGTCAGGGCTTTGATCTCCTTCAGCTGTTTCTCTGCCGTTCTCACATCATGCAACGCTCTCTTGAAGGACTTTGGTTCATTCTCATTGTCTGGCTGCTAAAAATTAAATTTGTTTAAACAATACCGACAGATATTTGACAAACAATTTTTTATTGGCTTGTCAGGATTGATCATTTTTTAACCAAAATTTAACCATTCTTACTCTGGATGGCAATCCTTGGGCAATCCACTCTGAACGAAAAGAGGGCCTCTCCTTGTTGTAGGCAAGATCTAAATAGGATGGGGACTACAAGACAAAAGAATTCAATGGAAATTACAACATAACCATTGAAACATGTTTCGGAATAAGGAGACAGTATCTTAAGAGGGCTCAATGGTTGTGGCCATTCTTGGACTATTTAAATCTCCCTAAGAAGAAGAACTCTGTATAAAGATGTAGGAAACAGATATAATTTAAAGTTAAAATTTTGGATTTTTTTCTTTACTGAATGTTAGTAAATGGACAAAAATATCTTATGTTAAAGTTAAAGGCAGATCTGATGGTTAATTTGTGGACCACCCGGCCTCCGTAATAAGTATTGAATAGTTCACACAAGTTTTTCTGACTATATCTCATGATTCTCATCCTTCTTACTTTTCTTCCCTCTTCCTGTGCTGGCGGAGGATAATCTTGGAATGAAACAGACTGAAAAATGCCAAGAAATTCATGAATACAAGCACTGTATCAAGATGTTGTCATATTTCTTAAAAAGAAATTCCTACAAAATGGCAAAGGCTTTTTTATATACTTACCAATTTTTCTTCTGTAGCCCTCGGAGAGCCCCTGCCATTAAGTATAGGACTGATTCGTCCCAAAGAATCATTTGGCCCTTCATGTGAAGATCTTGGCCTCTCAGGGGAAGTCTGACTTCTCTCATTCTGAAACAGTGACCGACTGTACGAAGGTCTCTCTGAAAGACTCCTGCTCATTGGCTGTTCTGATTTTTCGTAGGCATCTGAGCGTCTGCTGCGAGTTCTCCCCCTGTCTATAGGGGAGCTGGTAATGGGATTAAATGTCTGACTAGTGTTAGGCCTATCATACAAAGAATTGTCCATAGCTTCACCAAAATCACTATCCTGGTCATCATATCTGTCGATTGGTTTTCGTGATTTAGGACGAACCAGTTGTCGACTGCGCTCAGGCTCTCGATGTTGTTCCAGGTTGACTGGTTCTCCTCTGTCAGATGCACGAGTTTTCTTTTCTCTTGGAGAACTTGTCATAGTTGGAGAATCCATTCTATTAATGATATACACTTGTGTTCTATAAAATATTCATGCAAAGCAAAAAAGACAGGCATGTAATGGTAGATCAGTTCTTTATCTAGAAAAAATTACTCTCTGAACAAAGTGATATTACATTAGATAATTTGTTATTTTCTCTGCAGCTGTTTTCTTGACATTCAGTTTATAGTAAACATAATCTATATGCTGTACAAATCATCACTGGTGATGGTAGCTTAAAAGTTGGTGATTTTTTACTAAACCTCAAATTCATAATCCCCACTAACTTATCATTATTACTTTCCAGAAAATTAGCCTCTAGGAAAAAAATTCTTCTGAATCAGTATTCAGTCTGCAATATTGAGAGATGGTTTGCATGAAATTGCATGAAAATTATCAAAATTTTACCGGATATCAGCCATCCTGTCTGGTGAAAAGCTCCTGAGTGCAGTGCTTGGATTCTGTACATCAGAGTACTTCCTGGACCGTTCCACAGGTGAGCTGGGCCTCCTTATAAAGTCGCGGGGAGAACTAGGGAGACCATCCAGCTCCATCGGACGACCCTCCTCCTCCCCAGTCCTCTGTCTGGCTGGGGAGGGACTTGAGGAAGTGGCGCCCCTCTCCTGGGGGGAGGGGCTGAATCTGCCAGTAATGGAGGTGGGACAGCCCGGAGGTAGTTGAGATCTCAGCTCTTCATAAGATGGAGACTGTATAAAAACAAGAAGATTAACAATACAGAAACATGCTTTAAAACTTTATACTCTAGCTCTGACTGGGAATTAATGTTTAGTTATATTATATCAGCAGTGTGATTTTTCAGTCTCTAGCTAGTATGAATTTTCACAGTGAGAATTACAAAAATTAATGACAAAAGTCTAAAGATGCTCTTATATATTCAAAGCATGGACTATTACTTAAATTTTTTGCAAGTCATCACCTTTTATCCTTATTTGCACAAAATATGAAGGTCTTTTATACAGACTGCAAAAAAGTATTGATATCACAGAAACTTATGTCCAATTACATCATAAAAAGCACATTTTTAGCAACTTAACACTGACCCTATTAATAGCTGAGGTTGAGAGGTTCATGGCAGTGCGGGTGGGGGATTTCTCCTCCCGACGGATTGGAGGTCCCTTGGATTTTCTGTCATCCATCTCCCTCTGAATCCGCTCGGATTCCTGTGCCAGTTCCTCCCTGCTTAACCTGGCCTCTTTGCCGTCAGGCTGGGCTTTCTTGGTGACCGGCCTACAAACAAATCAGAGCTGATTAATAAGCGTCAATTATTCATGTTGCAACAAATCAATCCTCATAGATACAGTAGTGTATATATTGTGGATCAAGCTTTAAAAACGCTGTCACAGTGTGGAAACATGATGAATGCACCTATAACCTCCACACTGCATTTCCAAACACTTTGTCCATCCTGTATGGCATGAATCAAATCATCTAGTTAATGCTTTGTCTTGTTGCTCTTTAATTAGTTTACCTATGTATTGGAATCTACTTGGTTCCAAAGACCTAGATAGCATACAGCCTGTGATATTTAAATGACTATCTGTAAAATCCATCTAATCACCGGGACAGCTAGAGTTTCAGTATGATAGGATTGGATTGTCTGATAGCATATTAGGTTGGTGACAAGTTGAAGTCTGGGGTGGAAAGAGGTTCAATATTTAATCAAAATGCTGCTTTACTTCCAGGAGAGCTTATTAGTGAATGAGAAAGCAATGGAGCATCCAATTCTATAAACATAGGATCAATATGTACAATATACAAGCTTAATCATACATCTGACATCACCATATCATGTTTGAAAATCCCTTTTTAAAAGCATTTTGGTGATATGATATGCTAAGTTGCTAAATTTCACAATCATTGAGCAATGGCATTGATCAGTGTAGATCTATGTTTTATTCCAGTGAGTTTTTAAATAAGTATTACTAGGCATTTTTTTTACTTTTAGCTAGACCACAGGGCCTTATATCGTGAAGCCTTGACTAACTAAAGGTGTTAATTAAATAAACTGTCCTTCAAAAATTGCATTATAAACTTTAACTTTGAATTTTGCCCTGTAATATGTATAACCTTCAACACAAAATGTAACAATAAAAAAGTCAGCCCATACTTTACAAAGTACTCTCCCTTTGTCTAATCTCTAATTTTTCCTAAGTGCTTCTATTCACTTTATTGATTTTGACCACATTAAAAAGCATCAAAGTTATTCACATTTTAAATCACTGCAAAACACCATTGTGTGCAACCACAAATGATACCTTAGAATAACTGTACCACAAATACAATTTTTTTTAAACCTGGTTTCTATACTTATGGAATTAATTAAATGTAATCAAATAAATAAAATATGATTTAATTTTAAAATACACTTAACAAATCCCTACTATCTGATGAATTACAGATGTCATTCATCAAAAGAAACATGAACATGAACAGAAAGACAGACAGATCAACAAAGTTGATAATATTGGAAACACAGGCCAATGATTGGTTGAAGGAATACAAAAGAAAATACCTTTAAAGGTGATAATTATACATGTATATAAAAATGAAAGAACTGCAACCTACATATCATTAAACTTTAGGTGAACTAATGAATCATGGAGTTAATACATGTACAAGTAATGCACAGTTTAAGTGACATTGCTGTTGAAGTTATTAATGAACTGTAAAAATCAATTTCACTGTACGTCAAATTGCAACACATATATTGCCTCTCAGTCTCCTATTTCTATCTCCATCACTAGACAATAACTGACAGCTTATCCCATCCCACACCTAGCCAAGAGTTAGATGCCGCTAATTAATTAATAAGTTATAATGAATACTGTATGGCAGCTACCTGACAATAGACATGACAATAGAATTAACTTGCTGAAGCCTATACACTGTGTCTCCCTTTGTCTCCCTCTTTATCAGCCACCCAAATCACCATGACACTGCCTCAATCAGATAGAAATCTTGTGGGAGGATTCCATTTTCTCATGTCAACCTCTTAGACTTTATCATTGACAGTTTTTTACATGCAGCATAGTCATTGTTCTGTTTGATACAGAGAAGAAGCTACAATTGGATCAAAGTTCTACTTCATGATACATAAATATATTTTTGTAGGGGACTTAAAAGAGATAATTTTGAAGGGATAGTACTGCATATACATTTAATACTTTTAGTACTGAACATCCATTTAAAGGACTATGTGCAGTATTATGCATTTTTTGCCCCCAAAATCAAAGTTTTACATGTATAAAGAGCTTAAAAAATAAGGTGAAAGATAGTTAAATCATATTGAAAATAATGATGCAAAATGTTATCACTACAGTGACGTTATACTGTAGAAATGACGTTATGAAGATTGCCTTATTATTATAAATTGATGTTTTGTAGCAAAATATGGGTGTTTTCCGATGGTTTTCGACTGGGAAACATTGAGCGCAGGCTTGCTCAAGTAGCATTTTTTAGTATGCTGTGTATAACTATCTGGAGAAAAACATGTTAAAATCGTACTTGAGCAGACTTGCGCTCTATACTTCCGAATGCAAAATATAAAACAAAAATGAGAATATTTTTATTTGTTTGCAAATTTGTGGGAATTAGGTCATTTAGGTGACGTCATAGATAAACAACGAATGAGCAATGATGACTAAAATCAAGATTAAAGTGATAGTCATCCTCTGTACAATGATTTATGAAGATTTGATTTTTATAAGATACTTTTTAAAAATTGGTTGAAATCGGGGGCAAATATTTGACCATACCGCACATTGTCCTTTTACCATTTTCTGTACATGCAATACATTGCACTGTGTTTTTAATTTGGATATCATCACTTGACAATGGACATGATTTAAGTGTTATATTCCTATATATTTATCTTCAGTGAACAATACATAGATTATAATATAGCGAACAAAGAATTTGTTTGCCAAAATGTTATGATCAATTTTATTATTTCGTCTTAAATTGGGATCTGGATTCTAGTTTTAAAATCAAACATAAAACAATATAATATATCATGTTTGTATACTTAATGAGAGTAAGGAAGTGGTGATGAAAAAAATAAGGTTTTTTATTTTGTCCTATAGCTATTTGCTACTCCGAATGACCACGATTTGCTTCAAATTGGGCAAATTAAAATCTTTTCAGCCTGCAATATTAACATACAGTGCAGTAAATTAGCCTTACCTGTTAATTTTTGAGAGGTCTGTTAGGGAAGAGCTACGGAATCTCAAACTTATAGTGTGCTCTGCCTGTCGAATGTTCTGCATTCGTTTTAAGGACTGTCTGAGCGTGGTCAGAAACTCGTCTGGCGATTGATTTACTAGAATTTCCATGCTTAAAATTCCACAATTCTCATACAAAGACAGGCTTCATTACATATACTCTACATCACTCAAACTTCAGTTTAATCCAAAAACTATTTTGTACATGGCAAAGGAGAAACCATAGGTCAACTTTAAACAAAGCGCTCCAATTGAATAAACACTTCACAGGATCCTTTAGAAGAAATTCATGGATGTTCTGAAGTGAAATCCCTTGTATCAAAGAGCATACACAGAAAAATTTAATATGTTCTTGTCAATAGGTAAATTGTGGAACAGCTATATTTACGAGTAGATTAGAATAAAGACACAAAAATCCATCTCTCTGTAGATAAGGTCTTTAGACAGAACGTCCCTACTAAGACTAACTCCTGCGTCAACAGACATTAAGGGTACATATGGATACAAAATTCACACAAGGTGCCCCTTTGTCAAGAGAGGCATCCAATAGCCACAGGAGCTGACTCGAAGCAACATGCCTCCAAAACCTCCCAAGTTTTCATTTCATTAAGAAAACACCAAGTCTGAAATTAATGACTGTACTAAACACCCCATCCCCTCTCAGAATAGGGATCCCGTTCTTCAGGAATTAATATCTGAATATATTTGAACAATTAGGAACAGTATCTTGTAATCGGACATTTTATTGTTCGGTGAAGCAGACCATGGGACAAAGATATGCTCTGTCAACAGGACACATAACACTTGTATTGGGGGTACACTATCAACATTCTTTAAAGCAATCAAACTTCTGTATACCCCTATTGTTTTTTCATCATGGTTACTATTCGACACTGTTCAGCCATGAGAACTGATAGCACACAGCAAGAATCCTCAGATCTCTAATTCTTTGTCTCAATGATCACAATCTAGTTTTGAAAAATTATTTTCTTCCATGTTTAATGTTAATTAGTCTAATAACTGTTTAATTACAAAGTCATTTATCATTCTAACTTGTGCCGTGTCATCACAGGGATATATGATAGACAATACTAACACTAAGAATTAAACCAGCGTTCATTACAGGATAAAAATACACAATAGCCACGATAAAATAAGAAACAATTACCTGTATTACCTATATTCTGTAGAAAGACCGTTAATAACAAAAAGAATGAGGTATCTATTTCTGTGTTACAATTTTGTACCATAACATACACAGGAATAAATAGCTGACATTTGATGCAAGCCTGTGAGCCCCACTCAGACTCCTTTCAATTAAAATCTATAAAACTCTGGTAATAATAAACTAGCAAAAGTAGAATAAATGGGAGAAAAACATTGCTATACATATATATGAAGGGGAAAACTGTCTAAATTAGTATATATGAAACCAAACATTCATTCTGAAAAATTTATTTTTTACACAAATGTACTTGACATTCCAAAAATCAGAAAAACAGGCAATCATGTTTAATAAAGTTCATACATTTTGTGATATTCATTGTGACGTAATTTCCTAAAACGTAAAAGATATCGTTTAAAAAAATCACAGGGCAACAAAGACAGAAGTGAGATATATATATAACAACAATTTAATACACACATAAACATATCAATTATGTCTCTTATATAAGATCCAGTCTTAAATATTCCTGAAATAATTTGACTTAATGCTGACATATAATACATGCATTGACAGAAATAAATTTATCGCCACTACTGAGTAATATCTGATATCCTCAGTTCCAAGCATTTACACAACTCTCTTAAACATAATATCACCAAACATTTAGGCTGTACAACTCAATCCTACCAATAATGTAGGTACATGTAACACAAGAAATACTAGTTTCCCAGGTCTAACTTTGGTGTACAGGGCATGCCCTTGATTGTATTTTGTCCACCCTTTGACCTCAGGTCCAATGAAATAAATGTACACCCCCATGATAAAACTTTGTATACTCCTGATTAGACCTGAATAACTAATTTTATTCGCAGCATTGTTAAGGCGTCCCGATGCTAAAATACGGCTGGAAAACGATATTATTTGATTCATGGCAAAAATAATTTTACCAGGAGTATTTCTTTAAATCTATGTTATATTTATTGACATCGATGTTAAACATTATATTTGATGCATTTTTGTGACGTCATATGTACTTCGTAATCACGTGACAGGCGAATCCTAATATTGCAAATGATCTAGTTAAAACGCATCGGCGCAGGTGATTAATGACATTAAATCATACATATTTTTAAGAAAAATCCTTTGTTAAGTCATAAACTTTGAAGTTCTTGCTTGGGAAAGAAATAGATATTTCGTTTATAGAAGATATTGTTGAAACATTCCACAAAATCATCAAAATAATGCACATTTTTACTAATCAAAAGCGATTTACAAAAAATTTGGGTAAATCCGCAGGTTTCCGCAGCACGATTCACATTGGTATTTATATTCTCTACCAATTTTACGTAAAATATTTTAAAATTGTGTTGATCTTTCACCTGCGCCAAGCTGGTTTTACATGCATTAAAATTTCTTCATTCAGTTGTTTACACGTAGCAGGGAGAGTCTCCAAACCACTAGTTTATAAATAGTCTTTTACTTAAAACGAAGCTTTAAAACTGCCAATTATTTGATACTGGTTTTTAATATGAATGAATTCTGTACGTCTAGAATTAACTGCAGCATCTATATAAAGGAAACATGCGGTATTATACTGGTTTGATATAATTCACTTTTAACGTTAAGATACATTCCCTGAGAACTATCGACAGGAATGCAGATCGTGACGTCAAAGTTAATTATGACGTCATATCGTATGAAGTACAGACAAGTGACTTTCTACATATCGCATCGGGAAGCCTTAACATGCCCGCGTTCTCATGCAGACTTTACATCAATGTTCAACTAACTATACTAAGATTGAAAAAAAAATGAGACAGAAACAGTTCAGTTTGAAAATTAAAATGTTGACAAATCAAATAAAGTTTATATGCCATGTGGACATTTCACAGGTATCAACTAACAACAATGAAAAACACAGATCTGTCCAGCACATTAAGATAAAAGTAGAGGAATCAATCACAGCTCTCCCAGGCTAACAACAGATTAAGGAGGTATTCCCACTGAGGTTTTCTTCCTAATCTGGTTACCAGGGTCCTAAAGAACCAGTTCATTACTTAGGACAATTAAGACTTCACTGTGGACAGGTTCTATCAAGTGAAGGCTAACCACTGGATATTTGTACTCATAATGATTGCTGACCAAAGAACAACACATCAAATAAGGCAAAAATATTTATATGAAAATAATGTCATTGGTCTTTGCAGGAAGTGTTTGTAATCTAATATGTTCTGTAATAAGAATGATTTCTCTATTGTAACTGTATATATCCACCTACAGCAAATCATTTTACAGAAACCATTTCAATAAAATCCATGATGGTCTTTTCAATTAAAGGTTATGAGAAATCATAGCTTTCCAGTGCTGAGCTTTACTTTCTAGTCGATCAAGAGTGACTTCTAATGGACTATAATTACAACTTTCTGGAGATAGAAAACTGCCCTGACCTCTTTTGTTCATCTCATCATCTGAAATACTATCACAGAAACTTGCTGAAAAAATCCTGGAGAAGTTAGCTTCATTTTTAACATTGTAGGACCCCTCAGACAGTCCCAAGAATGACTTGCAATTGGAGTTGTTTTTCCCTCCCTTATTTATGTTCTTGCCACAAGAACAGCCATAATCTTGGTCTGTCTGAACCTCAACACTCACACAGCTGGTGTCTGGAATGCTATCAATGTTAGGCATCTCAAAAAAGCTCCCTGTGATAGATCCAGAATCATCCAAGATTCTGTCAGTTTGAGCAACAGAAGACAGTTCCAAGGTGTCTTCATTGCTTTCAGTTAAGGCATCTGTGTATTGTCTGTCTTTGATCAAATCACATTGAATTTCCTTGTCTTCTGCAACATAGAAGTATTCATTTTCACCATTGGTGATTTGTTTCAGTAGATCATCCAAGTCTTTTAAACTGAGCAAGGGTGATAAGCTTTTGTCCTCTGTTTGAACAAAAGCCTCACACATTTTAGAAGAGGGTTGCATAGAGGACTCATGTGAAGAGGGTAACACAGACTTCACCAAATTCAGTTCATTTGTGACAGGAGAGTTTGAGTAATTTGCTAATGAAGAAGAAACTGCTCCTGCTAATTTTCCTTTCTGTTGCTTCCCAGCTGTAAGTGACAACGTTGTTTGGTTGTCCCCTGAGCTACTCTCTTTGTCCAATGAGTTGTCCCTGCTGTGATTCGAGTTAACTCCTTCCTCTGTGTCAATACTGTCATTCTGATTGTCTAAATTCACTTCAATGACGGTTACTGGAGAGAGAGGACAAGGTGAGATAGAAGAGGCTGAAGATGGTGAGGTCGGATGAAGTCTGTCGTCTGAATACTCTCCATTTCCATTGGGTCTCATAACTGTTAACAGTTGGTTGGACCTGGTACTTTCAGCATCCTGTAGCACCATTGAGAGCATGGCTGGTTCTAGATGAACTTCTGTCCTATAACTGTTCTGTCTCATGTTTTTGTCCTCTTCACTTGTTGACAGAATATTAGCTACTTCTAAACTGTCTTTGGATTCAAAAGTGTCTCTCACTGGACTCTGACAGATTAAAATGCTTGGTACAATATGTTTCTTCTGCAACTGGTCATTCATATTGTTCTCCTGAAGTTCCAGGTTGCTGCTCCCTGAATCACTCACATCGGAATTGATTTCCATTGATACATTATAAGACTTTTCTTCAGAAGAACTGCTTTCGGTTTCTAAAACTCTTTCCATTTTGCTTGACTTTTTAAGGCCACATTTGGTACGACCTTCATCTTCTTCATTTAAAGTCTCCAAATAAGTTGGTAATGACTTTTGACGATGACTGGCAAACTGTTTTCTTCTCAAATCTTTTGTACTAAAGGAGTTGTATTCTTTAAAAAAGTGCTGGTTTTCCCTTTTTAAAAGGTCAAACAATTTACTCACACTTAACTGTTCACCAGATATTTTTGTATTTGAATTTTCTTTTGCCTGCACAGAAAATTGCTGCATTTTCCTGTGCTCCCTTTTAGCTTTTGCAGCAGTACTCTGACTATCATGCTGACTTTTAAACTGTGGGATTGCCTGTTTAGGTGATGACACTCCCATACATTCGTAAATGTGGGGTTCCATAAAAGGTCTCTCTGTTTGTTGCTGGGCTTGGTTAATATTTGTCTGCTGAATTTTTTTGTACCAATCTTGAGCAAATCTCTCAGGAAGATATGTTTCTGGTCTGTTCCCAAATCCAAGATTATACAAAATCTGGTCTGGTTCATTAAAAGAATATTGGGAAAACATTCTAGGATTTGGCATATTGTATGGTTGAAATGATTGTGGAAACGCAGGGCTTGTGTGACATACATCTGGGGATGGAGGATAGTTACTTGCAGTGGACTGTCTGGAAGAAAAGCTTGTGTTAAAGGAACAACTGCTGGTACCTGTACCAGTCTCAGTGCTTGAAAAATCCTCACTCAACTGTGAGCTAGCTGTGGATCCATGTCTCAGATAATCATTATTCCTAGTAAAATTCAGAGAATCAAGTGGGCTAAGACTTGAATCCCTGGAACCACTAGAAATCTCTGAACTACTGCTAATGATTTCTGGCTTCTTGTTAAAAGTGTGTTTGGCAAATGGATACTGCTCCTGTTCTTCCTCAGGTAAAACCAGATCCCGAAGTTTTGAAGACTTTTTATTGTAGTTTTTGTTCATCTCTACCTGTCTTTTCCAATGACGGTCTTGATCTGCAGTCATCAAATTCATGCCCTGTAAGGTAGCTGAATCCACCAGTAGTTTTTCCAGAAAAGGGTTATGAAGCCTGATCTGGGGAGAGGCTGCTGGGCTTGTAGTTAGCTCAGATAACTCGCTGCGTATACTAGAGACAGACGTGGTTCTGGACTCAGACAGAGGTTGCTCTGGAGTCTGTCTTCCTGAATTCACTGTGTAGCCACTAGACAGAGAGGGTGGGCCAGTTCCTGCACTACTTGAACTGGACATGTCTAATCCAAATTTGTTCTGCCAAATAGAATCCAGTTCATCTTCTTCACTGTAATCAAATGAACATCCATACAGCCTTTGCCGTGGTACATCTCTGTATTTTATTTCATTGCTGCACTCTTCAGACAATGAGTTCAATTCAAAAGCATACTTTTGTCTTCTGAAAAAAAAAGGTATTTTGTTAATAAGATAATCAACAGAAATTAAGCTTTTTATTATGATATTCATAAAAAGTTAAAGAGTAATTTCCCCAGCCTAACTAATTCTAGATATCTTCAATACACTTTTGAAAACAACAATGAATATTGATATAATTACTAAGGTGGTGATACAAAGCTTTCGGTTTCTTATATTCAAACTTACTGTGACAGCATCCACATTTTGGCCTGATGTTGGGTTATCATTGTTAATTGGGGGGAAAAAAAACCTCTCCAGAATCTTTAAATTCCGTGAGTGAAAACTTCCACAGTGAAAGTCAATAGCCTACTAACTAACCAATCACTTTCTACTACTGTACAGTATTCTAACATTGGTGATCTACAGAAATCAATGAGTCCATTAGTCACAGGGACTGTGATTTACGTCAAAACACACTTCTGAAGATAATGAAACCGCTGTACAACTACTGTGGTTTCATTAATTTTCGTGGGTATCAATTTTCGTGGATTTTCTGAAAACCACAGTTTCAAGGATACGTAATTTCGTGGCCATTGATCCTATCAATACAAAATGTTAGTTGAAATTGAACTTCAATAAACATTTAATTTCGTGGATCAACTTGACAATGAAATCCACGAAAATTGGTATTAAACGAATATTGATGAAACCACAGTAATTCATAATGAGAACCCCGTATGTGACAACATTGACTACAGATAGAGAGTATCATCACTTCCCGTATTCAAATCATAGAATCATTTTTAACAATAAACTTGCTTATAACAGTTATAAAAATTATTGAATTTTAAATTATAAATTATAAATGATATCTATACCTCAGATTTCTTGACCTGTCCATGGTTAATTAAAAAAATATATATAGCCAGTAGTATTATTGTACTTAGTTCAAACAAATAGATCCATCTCCTGCTGTTTATCCTTTTTTAGAACGAACAAAGCATTTTACAAAATACATCTTCATTTCCAGAACTACATTAAATCACTTCTGCTGATCAGAGAAAGATCTATATTTGATATCATACTGCTATAAGTATTGAGAAGTCTTGCTTTGCTAAGTGATACGTCAACACAAGATATTCACCTCTAAATCTATTAACACAGCAACTCTGGACTCCATTAGATAAAACAAGTGTCTCTCTCATTCACTGTTTATGGGTGCTAAAATATTGATTTAACGGCTTTTAACCTCAACTTTTAAAAAAATGAAACTATCTTCATACAATATTCTGTAAAACATGAAGGATTTTATTTATTTTTTGGTTAGAGGATTAATAGATACTATTCATTACATGACTGTATATTTTAAACTAGTACTTTAATTTGAAAGTTTCATAAATTTGTGTTTGGTTTTTCTTTTGATGAAGCATTGGAAATTTAAAAGTGAATTATAAATTAAAAAAAAAATCTATAATGTTCAATAACCATACAAGTATCTTGAATCTTGAGAAATTTGGAAAATAATTTTGTTCCTTAAATTCAATTCATTGTTTTGCTTTTAAAAATTGCTTGCCAATTTATTTTCAGTACATGTATTACTGGTAAGGGTCATCATTGCGCAACCATTTAAGTTCTATCAGAATCTATTTTTAGAAAGTTACAATCTGTGTATCACTTACAGTTTCCTTTGTTTTACAGTTTAAACGCAAGCAAACCGTCATTGGAAACTGCTTAGTTTTCTAGCAGTATAAAAGCAACTAGATTGTATTAATGCTGTGTGTATCTATATTTCATGTAAATGGGTAATTCATATGTAGACAAAAGTAAGACTACAGGTAATTATTCTGCAGAAAACAAGAACTCTGACTTACTGTTATAGGGCGGACACTGCCTCCATCCATTCTTCTACATCCTCAGTGAAGTCCAGCCATCACGCAGATCGAATCAGGTTTTACATTATTGTCACGTATATTTTTATGGCATTTACTTTTCCATCCTTTGTTTATCACACTCTTTTAAAGCCGTAAAACAGTTCATTAGATGGTGGACAGTGCTGTTCAATACAGATACAGTATGCTCTATATTCAAGTACTGACAGCGACCTAATGCTAGCGTTACTTATCAAGTTGTTCCCAACGACTCCCTTGTCTTACTATTCCATTTCAAATTATCAAGAGTTGAGGACTGCGACTTCTATTCAGTATTAATTCTTGGAAGCATGATACATGTATGTCTCTAGGTGTGAATTTCAAATCAATTCATCAAGGTTTCCCTATCTGGTGTTAAAATATCAAGTTTCTGTAACAGACTTGTCATGCTTATCTTATTAAAAGTATCTATCCCCAATACTTAAACCAACACCAGAGTATGTAGAGAGAGAAAGTTAAAGAGCATGTCTACATGCGTTAAATATCTGTATCTGCTGTATCCAGGAGCTGATGAAAGAAGAATCCTCAATAAAGTACTTAGTAGGGTGGAGCGGTGATTTATCTATTGGAACAATAGACATCTTGTGTACAGACACGTACAAGGATTTGATTTCAAGTATATTGTACAATAAATTGAATCCAGTGTTCTTTGGTCTGCAAATGATCTATCAACAGTATACTAGAAAAAAAAAGGTTTGAAGACAGCTGTCATAAGAGACTACTGTGTTTTGTCAATAATTTACCTTTCCTCTGACTTGGCATTTTCATATGCTTTATTTCTATGGTAACCATTTCTAGACTTGGATTTATCTGAAATTACAAGAAAAGAAGGATTTCATATTCTATGCTGGCTACATTGCATTAGGTAATGAACCCTTTGAAAACCTGTAATTATTTTAGGTCAGATCTACCACGTAAATTTTTATTTAATTAAATGAGTTAAAAAGTTGTCTCAACATGTATATGATACTACATTTTAATGGAAATGTTTCCCTCATCTATACACTGCGGGCAATAGAGTGCATTCTCATCATTATTGGTTAAACACTATTTATCGAGATTGTGTTGCAGATTGAGTCAATACATGGAATCTTATATATATAAATATAAGTTAGAAAGGACTTAATCTTTTTTAACGTAGAAACTCCTAAAAAATGTGAATATTTCTAAATCCACTAAAAATGATACTGATTCAGCAATAATATAAATGAAACAACAAAAAGGGTTTTTTTAGGAGGGGGGTATGATAAAGATTGCATATGAACACTCAGAAAAGTGATCACTGCATTCACTCAGTGCCAGTGTAAACTAGTACAGGTACTAGTACAGATACTAGTACAGATACTAGTAAATATATGATTCATGCATGTGTCAGGGAGATTTCAAACTTGTGGATTCACGGCAAAGTATCTGCATAAACAGATTAAAATATGTGGTTTTAAAAAGTGTCAGTATGATACAATGCAATTTTACTACGAATGTTAAATTGTGAATTTGTCCATGAATGAAGTTGAAATCAAATGAATTTGCATTTTACTTCAAAAGAATGGAGTATTTTGAATTCCAAACACAATTTCTATTTTGTATTTCCTTTAAATAAAAAAAATCTTCTACCTTTGAATTAAAATGGCAATCTTTAAATGCCAATAGCAGGATTCTTAAAATATTTTTACTGACATGCATATCCCATACAAGTAGCTTGATATATTTCATTTCCTGCATGTATATATGATAATTCCTTTTCATCTGTACATTAACTTAACCTTAAAAACCACTGTGAATTGTTAAACAATTTCAAATATATATAAACAAACAGATGCAGACACTATTCTCACCAATAATAAGTCTACCCTTGATAACTATGTCTGTGAGCAGAGAGAAGAGGAATATATCATCATTATTGATGTATTTGTAGGTAATATAAGATATATCAAAATTGCTGACAATGAGCTATATCTATAACAAGAGGGTATATTATCTGTTCTTTTTTAAATCATTGATATCTTTTCAGAAACAATGTTAATTTCAGGAAGCTCTTGTATTCACCTTATACATGTATTACACATGGCAATTTAGTACAATGAGTTCATATTGAAGGATGGACAATACATATGATGCCATGTCAGAGATGATGTGTAGTGAACAAAAAAAAAACCCAAGACACAATCTTCAAAGATTCCAATTAAAACAAGTGATCTTTTCCATGGTAAAGTCAAACCATAAAAAAGTGATTAATTAAAAGGCTGGAGAAAAAATATGTTCATACTTAAGTCTCTATACATCTGAAGGTTATCTGTAATGAGGTGGAATTAAAAGACTTGAAATGAGAACAATATGGTGTCATATATTGTACCAGTAAATGTAAGTCTTGATAAATTTCTCAGCATTTGAATATCTGCTGGTTAAATATAGTATGATGAAAAAAGGAATTTGATGATTTTGTACAACAGTTATGAAATTTTAATTTTAATAAGTACAGTGTATTATATTCTTTATCATATATAGTGATAATGTAAATGATAAACACTTTTAGTATGTGTGAATATGTAGGGTATACACTTACATGGGGCAGAGACTCGGAGGATTTCCCGTACTTTTCTGTGGAGGGGGTCAACTGGCTCACTCTCCTGGCCCGTGTCCTGACCACTCTGTTGAGAATGGGGTGGTACTATTAAATCCTTCATAAAAATATGATTCACATTTTCAAAAATATCAGTTCAGCACTAAGGCCAAAAAATATTTTGACATGTTTTTCAGGCACAGCCACATCAGATCAAATGCTGCCCCATTTACCAGTATTTAATTAATTGTCATACTAAATAATGGAATAACAGACTTTCATTAAATATGAAAATTGAGTTATTCCCCTTTTCAAATCTTGCAATAGAATTGAATAAAAAATATGTCTGCCATGTTATAATTGGATTTTTTTGATCCGAGAAACTACATATCGATTTTTTATGGCCTTATGCACATGTATTTAAGAGTTTGAAAAAATAACTTTTTATTCTACTAAGTTAAATGACTTTACCCAGAAAAATGTCTTTTATAAAATTCTGACCTGGAATCTGAGTTCAAATTCCTCCGTTCTGACTGACTCTGCATCGCTTGTGTAGGGAGTTCTTCTCTTCCGACTGCGTCCGGATCTCTCCATCTGTGGAACAACAGGGACTGCTGGATGCAGGGCAGCTGAAACAGAGGCCATCCAACCAATCAAAGCAGGGATACAATAGACAGCCAGTGTATATACATGTAACATAAGATCTGTAACTTATTTTACGTTTTTTAAGTACTGCTAGAAAACAAAACTTAACCTTATTCTCATAGTTTCAGTACAATCAGAACATCCTTATATTGTAGCAAAACTTAAACAAAAAAATTGCAAGACATATTAGGTGTACACATATACTGTATATGGTTTGTCATCAGATACATCATTATAAATAAGATACACTTGCTTAAATATGGTACATTTTCAACAGGGGGTAAATGTTTGTGAAATATTCATTTTTTTTAAATTAATCATCATAATTCAGGAAATTATTTTCAATTTTAAGATTTCACTTTTTAAATTTTTTATCTCCATTTGAATCATTTGTTATATTTCTTATTTCAAAACCTCTCTCGATCCAAGCTACTGTCATTTTATAAAACATACCTGCACATGATTTTTTTTTTCTTTTTGTGGTGTATATCTAAGATCTATCTCTTTTAAAATAATGTTATATACATCTATAATGTGTAGGTTAAAGTGTATTTTATTTTTGATCATTATAGTGAAGATGCTAGGCTATCTTTGACATTGGTTAAGGCAGCCTGTTTCTTACCAAGTGTTTTGGTTTGCAGACTGAGTCTCGGTTTAGTTGTCGCCTCTGTTTCCTCAGATACGTCTGGTAATCTGGCACCTATAAGATGTCCAACAATTAAATAAGCATAGAACATACAATATACCTAAAAAATAAAGAAAAAGAGTTATCTTTCTTGCACCTTGCCAAATCACCTTAAAGTTAGTGACCCCAAGGAATAATAACCATGAAGAAAGAAACGTGTAAAAAAAAGTCTGCCCATATGAGATAGGACAGTCTCATCCATTATGGCTGATGTGTGTATTGGTGCTTAAAGTATCAGAGTTAGATGTGTGTATTGGTGCTTAAAGTGTCAGAGTTATAAGCTCGATGGCGGTGGATCTAGGGGGGTGTGAATTACATATGATACATGTACACTGGTCAGAGATTAAACATACAGAAATAACTAACATGTGCAGTTGGTGGACCACTATGATAAAAAATAAAATAAAATCATGTCTACAGCTACCGTATAAAATTCAAACTTGAGAAAAACAAAATAAAACTATGATAAGCAACTTTTTTGTCATAAATCTACTACCATGGTCAACTTGTATGAATAAGAGGTCAAATAATTTGTCCTAAAGAGAGTATGATGCCCAACAACCTCTTAATGATTTTACTCTCACGTGTTATTGATTGTCAATTTATTGACTAACAAATATGATTAACAAACTCAAACCCATGTAAATATCTCACTGTATTCTCACTGTCTTGGTACATGTATCTACTATCAGTGATTCCTTCCATTAACACCGCTAGATACATGTACCTTTATCAGTTTTTTATGTATTATGTATATTGGGATATGTACATGTAGTTGATTAAGCTAAAAGTTACACTCAGGTTGGAACACATCTTTTGGGTTAAATAAATGTTTACAGCAGATCACAATATTAATGAGGCAAAGGGGTCAAAGGGTAAGACACCTGTTGTTAATGCAATCACAGCACACCTGTATTAAGGGGTGGATCAACAACACAACTCGGGAATGGAGGTAAACTTTCATCGAGAGAATCATCCAATCTATCATCATCCGAGAGAACCATAGTGGATGAGTCATCTGCAGGGTGAAACTTGCAACATTAATTAATTATCTTTTAAAGCCAAGTATTTTATTAATATTTTTTTTTCATATTAGCATTGTATATGACCATTTTTGTTTAATAACCAAAATTACCAGTATTTTAAAGAATTAATATTTTACAGCAGTATAGCTATTCATTTGAAAGATTCTAGCCATATATACCATCTTATTTCCTAGAGTTTCATTATAACATACTGCTATAAATAACCTAATGCTAATTGTTAAATAAATTACAGGTAGAGCTCTTCATAATATGTGCATTAATTTCTATATAATAATTGTTATATGAGTACACTTTATAACTGAGGGTTCATTAAGGGATACATAGAAGTTTGGATGCAAGACTGGATTAATTCAGATACGGAAGGAGTATACATGTATGTATTATACTTGGTGAAAGGAAAGCATGCAGTATCCAATACATGAGACCAAGACAACCACCAAACAACTGATTTATACAGGAAATATACAACAACATCAAAGGAACACTGATTCAAAGACTCCAGAAAATTCATTAAGAAATGGAACTTGTAATATTTAAAAAGTCATATAGTGCATATGTAATGAATATTTTAGATCATGATAATATAATAATACATAATTTTTGACATGTATGTCATGATGTTTGTAAAACATCCTGACCAGAGATGTAGTTGAAGAAAACATTCAGTAACAGGAAACAGGTGCTTGCACACATGACCCCACCCCACCCACTCTTTACTTACACCCCAGGGGTGGTAATGACTTCTTCCGTTATCAGTAAAAAAAAATAATTCTTGAATGGACTTTTACACAACCTGCCTTCTTTGAAAAATCTTTAAGAAAAGTAACTGATAAATAATTTTTCTAAAGATTTTTCAAATGGAATAATTCATGTATAATTATAAATATGTCAACAAAGATTCTCTAATAATGAGAGTAGAGTTATCCACCCCAAGGATTTGGTCCTGGTCATGTCTACAAGCACTAGGTCATGCTTTACAATCTGAAGGCATGCAAGAGGTAATGGTACAAGAGTTGAAGAGAACGAGTAAATTGGCTACATTCATATGTTGGTTAGGAATTATTTGTTTGTTGCTACTGTGAGTGGTTGTTATGCAAGATACATTTACATAGACATGTATTGATACATACATGTAAATATTTTGTACTTACCTAATCCAATATTTATAAAATGTCAATAAATTTTCACGTTCTATTCCCTCTTCCTCATTTAAATATCCCTTCAAAATTACTCTGTTTTTATTCCTTTCAGACCTCTTTCCTATTTCTCCTTTCTCTCTCTCCCCTTTTTCTTTCCCTCTGCACTTTCTTCTTTAATTTTAAATATTAAAATAATTATCCCCCAGTCTCTCTTTTTATCGATCTCTGTTTCTCTCCCCCTAACTTACCCGAGTTGTAAACCATAGCACTTTTGAACTTCTTTTCAAAGTCCTCGGTCCTAATGGTATCCGTGTCACTCTGAGGGTAGCTGGCCCTCAAATTGTCGAGGTAGTTTCCTGACAAATACAACATGGATTAGCATTCACATAAAAAAAACCTAGCATCCAAATTTTTCTTTACTATATGCAATATTTGCTTTTTTATACAGTTATAAATGTCCTTCCATCCACACCCTTCACATGAACAATAAGATCTAAGGAATATATTTTCATATATATGTAATTCCAATACCATCTAAGAATTGATAAGGTATGAACATACATCACAAATATGTTATAATAATTTAAATAAAATGCTAATGCATTCTAAATTCATGCTTTATAGATGATACAGAGGTGGGTTATATTTAGTCAATACAGAGGCTTTGATAGGAAATAACAATACATTAGTGAAATGTATTTTAACTATTCAAAAAGTCAGGCACTACTAAACGTCTGGTCTGCCCAAGTTAAAGACCATCACAATGGGTTGACATAAGACTGAATATTTCTTGACCATTATCACAAATCCCCATTCAAATCAAATCAAATCAGATTTAAGTCTGTGTCAAAAGTCAACCCTTGGTCCTAAGGCAGTACTTTCTTCATAAAAAGATCTTATATAATAGGTATATAAAAAGTTCTCAAAAGTCTGCAATATATGTTATTATAAAACAAGTTGAATTAGTTTTTTTGTTAAATTTACACCTTGTGATTTTAACCAATCAAAATAAATCCAATCTGTTTTAAACAAACTTATATATGGTACTCAGACATATTGAAACGATGTTGGTATATTTTAACCTTTCCCAAGATGGCCCCATAACATATTCTCTTTAACCCGTATACAAACATTCTTCTGCACTGCCCAAAATCAGATTATCGTACAAAATTTAAATGAACAAACACGTAGAGTGTGTTATTTTCAGGCCTGTTTGTCGTGTTAATTGCAAGTGTGTATCTTATATCAATGACCGAGAGAGAAGTTACTCATTCTAAGTGTTAATATTAAGTTGTGTTTTTTTAAGACACACTTTATACACCAACACTTTGCAGGCATACCACATTCCCTCTGGGTCAGGGAATTTGTACAGAGATGAAACCAAGCTAAGTTCATGTTGTGGTTGACCAAAATACTTAATGGTGTACCCGTGTCAGATTTAGAATCCAAGGTCTTTTTATTCTGGCATTTACATTTAACCTTATCCCTCTGGGTACAGATCTTGTACCCACATGCTAAAGGAACCAGTTTAACTTTATTTCTTTGACATTTCTGTCTCTGAAAATTTTGAAAATGAGGAAAAAGCTGGATTAAAATTTTTCTGATTTTTTTTTACTCTCAGTACATTTTTCAGTATAGCAGTCTCATAGCAAAAGTCAAGGGTTGAACAGTTTTGATAAGTAATTAATGTAATATCTTAATTATAACCAATAAGGTTACAATACAATTTGGGGGAGGGGGTGAAATTAACTTCAGTGTAAGCGTGCATGTATTCATTATAAAGATACTCTCCACTATACTGTATTTACTGTATGTACAATGTAAATTAAGTCAAGAACCTTTTTTTTTTTAGAGAGAGAGCTGCTTATCTCTATCAGTTTAATGAGGGTAACAAGACAGTTCATGTATAGATGATTCGGGGAGACACCTCTATGTACCACTAGATGACTGCATACAGAGTGATAAAATGAATAATTGTCTATGTATATGTTTACATAAGTACCTCTTTTCTTCATCATGATTTCCTTGAACTTCTCATCCAACTGCTGTGCAGTGAGAGAGTCTAGATCACTTGGGGCATTCTGTCTTTCCTCTACAAAAAGTAAAATCATGAAATTGAATTCCTCTACAAAATACAAAGATCAAAATCATGAAGTACTAAAAACAATGTTCTTTTGATTATAATTGGTTGCCTAATTTTCTTTTTTACTCAAGTACATGTTCCTATAAAATGTAAAGTAACACTTTGGGGACTCTAACCACTAATGACAAAAAAAAATCCCCCAAAAAACCAAACAAACTACAATATGATAACTTTTCATGAAACTTACGTAAACAAAGCTTCCACATGGATTTATCTGGCATTATGTTTTACTATCCTTTTTATTTACTAAGTTTATGAGGTAAATTGAGATCTGCAGGATGGTGAGGTTGTTAAACACAAGAACATTTTGGGGTTAATACAGTGCCCTTCTGCTAAATACATATTGTACTTGATGTCAAGATAAATGTGAACTTCTGCTCTATTACATCCGTGATCCTATTCTGGCCATTATATAACCTCAACCACCTCCTGGTTTCTGAGAGCTTCTAATAAGGGCATTTCTAGGTGGTTAAGGTACTTCTATGAATGCTAGCTGTATGGTTCATTTGCCATAAATTCTACTGAAAAACAAAGAGTGTACCCACTTCAATTTTACACTCAACTAATTTGTTTTGGAAATCAAAGGATATTTTCACTAAAGGGTGTTTACAATTTCTTGACCCCCTTCTTTTATTTTCCTTTACAGAATGCAAATAAGAGCACTGGTAATTGAATTTTGATACCTCGATTGTATTTCTGATTAGTTTATACAGTGAAATAAAAGATGATAATCACCATTCTTACAACAACTGAACATTTGTAAACATTAGTTAAGGTTATATAATGGCCGGAATAGAACACTGATGTATTATTAATAGCTGGTATTTCGATCCAAACATATTTGGGTAATGGATGCAGAGTTGTCATGTAGTCACCGAAACATATACATGGTCATTAAGTTTTCAACAGGACAGCAAAAAGATTACCAACAATAGAGAGGTAGTTAAAAGCTATATAATGCATCTGTTATTATTGAAACTGTAATGAATTAATCATTGTAATAAGTATCATATAAATTACCTTTTTTTCTGTGATAGCGGGGAGAGATATAATCCATTTTGCAAAATAAGGCAAAATAATCTCCAGGAGAACTTGGCAGAATCACATCAAAAAATCACTATAATTTACTATCCAACTTTTGACAAAGAGATTTGTGTATTTGAGACCCGGGGTGACATTCTATACCTTTCGATCTTCTGCCAAATGGGACCAGTATATAGAAAAACATGAACTTTGCAGGGTTCCAATAGATATATTTAAATCTCGCTCTAAAGTATGCCAACATAAAAGTTGACAATGGAACCTCTAATCCTTGGCTTATAAGTCTACAGAAATCACGCTTAGTCCATTTCATTGGGTAATTGAACGAGTAGCAAAATTTACACACTTTTAATTTGGTGTTTACTTTTGCTATCATCCACGCCAAGGCGGATTCAACAATCCGTTCTGTGCAGAAGAGCTTTTGAAAAAAATGGTGAATGAACTAGAAAGAAAACAAATAAGTGCCACCGCCATAGAGTGTCTTAAAATTCCTCACGACGTCTGAGTTTAATCACAGTAACAATGCCATTGTACGTGAAGCAGTATATGTTTACCAAAGATTTAATTTGTCTGTTCAGAAACCATTTTAAAGTGCAGCTTGATCTTAATTAATAGGCAATTTATTTCATACATATTATTGTTGTAGTAATGAAATATTACAGTCGCATGTTGTAATTCATGATCAGTCATGTTTACATGTCCAAATGGTGAATTAGAAATGGATTTATATTTTAAAGCTTAAAATTGATTTTGAAATGAAGTTTATTTTGGAAAGAAACCAAAAGTCTGATCGAAATGTTTGGGTGTATTGTACATATGGCATATGGATTTGAATTGTATAATTAAACCAGTGGGAGAATCAGAAGAAATTAATTTCATAGTGCTGGCTTCAATACATTACATGTCAATCTTACAGGAACTATGAAATCTCAATTTCTAATTTTATACAATTTACAATAAAACATCTTTCATTTGCATGCATTAACTTTTGCCAGGTTAACAGAAACCTTTTTAGTAACAAATACTTCTCTCTTAAGAAACAAGTCCTTTTATATTCACAGAGATCATTTATCATTAGTGAAATTACAAATAAAAGTTTTTGTCATTAAATGCGGGGCTACAATTTGCATATAATGTTTAAATTAAGCATATTGATAAAAAAAAGATTGGGTGAAGAGTTGAAACAACAATAAAATCACTGACCGTCAGTAGCTCCTGCAGCATCACTGTAGATCTCGGCGGTGCCGATGATGTGGGGACTCCTGGACATGTCCATTCCAGAGGACGGCGGCTCCAGCACCTTCCTGTATCGCTCTGTCAGATTTATAATTGCAACAATGAGGTGTAAAATGTAACAAGGTGAAATTCTTCCGGTCATTCTTTTCTGAATGAAAAAATTTCATGTATTAAAACAAGAGAGAGAAAGAAGACTCATCTTACCAGATTTCTCTTTGGGATTTCCTGTGTTACCATTTTGATTTAAGGATTGTGATTTATCTCCCCTTGTGCTCTGAACTGACCCATTGTAGCTTTTCTACAAAATCAGTTCATGAATTTACAATCATATTGCTGTACTCAGATATATATATATATATATACATGTACTAAACAGACTCTATCCAGAGGGAAAAGAGAGCAAAAAATTAACATTTCCTACCATGGATGAGAGCTCAGCATCTATTTTGTCCATTACTGCATTCACTGGATCATACTTCTTATAACTTTGACTACCCTTTTTTCTGGAGTCATCATCATTTTCCGGATCAGAAAATCCTAAAAAATTCAAAATGTGACACAATATTGATAATCATGTCACTACCCATGGGTATATCTTTTTTAGTGGCAAATTTTCAAAATACCTGGTACATACACATTTGGAGCAAATACGTACAAGGATATCAAGAATCCCATATTATAGACATGACAAGATTGATCCAGCTTAATTAATTCCCTATCTATCTGATTCAAGTAACAACTCTACAGCAGCTATAGTGACACTTCTCAATCTCTTGGTGACACAAGGACCCTTCCAGTTGAGTAGTGAACAAAATGAAGATTGATGAAAGAATCATGGAGTTTACATGAGCAATAAAAATCTGCTAGGTAAATTCAAGCCAAACCAGCCCTATTTTTCTGCCTTGCAGCTGAAATCTTAGTAGTTTCCAGTCCCATGGTTTGCTAGACCGAGTGATTTTCTTATGCAACCAAAGAGAGAATATTCAGGGATTTACGGTGATTTCTTTGCAGGAAAGCTGACACATTTAGAAATCAATTACAATCTGACACAGATTGATCACCAGAATCAAAGGGGTAGAGATCCTCCAAAGTCCTGTACGGAGTGTTTACATAGATCGTGCTGACCTGGGGAATGTGTAAGAACAAAGTATGTGTACTACGATTTCGGTCCTTTAATTCTAATTACTGTCAAATCTCAAGCCGTCCCTTGGGAAGAACACAAGTTTCTTAAAAGTTTTTTCATAATGATCAGATTTTCTTTGTAGCTTAAACTATCTTATTTTTTAAATTTTAAGCGTAGTTTATTTCATACGATTCTCTTAATACTAAGCCCCTTTATGTCTGTATGTTGTTGTTTTTAAGATTATGCAATAGTTATGCAATTATCACTGTCCCTGGTCTGTATTGCTGACAAATTTTTTTACGATTGGGAATTTTAAGAGCTAGTTTACATTGAACCAGGATATCAATGGATTATCACACCTTGATTGTCTTACCTGTGTTAGAGCCTGACCTGACCGCGTCGTCGCTCCAGTCCCCAGACTCAAAGACAGACACACCGTTCATCTTGACATGCTGCAAAAACAATGGAAGCAAGTTAATAGAAAACATTTCTTTTGTACCTCATAAACAGACACACCGTTCATCATGACAATTGCTGCAAAAACAACATATGCAATTTAACTTAAATCACTGTCTTTCTAAATACTCTGTGAAGTTGAAACCTGTGAAGTATTAAAATAAGAGCTAACAGGACTTTGGAGTTTGATAAACGCGATATATGAAACCTTCAGGAAAAAAAAGAACAATATATCAATAAAGTCTAAAACTTTTAAACATCGGGGATTCAATATTACATTGTCAACATATCGGGTTAGGCCGAGGTGGGGTGACACATTACCAATACATAAATGGAGACCTATCAATCCACTACTCTGCAAGCATTGATCTCTTGAACAGTGTTATGGCCAACATCAAAACATAGCTGATGTTGTACTACAGATTTATTGACAAGTTTTCCAGTCAACCTTACTCATTTGTCAAACAAGTTTGAATATGAGACACCCCATGTAGAGATCCCGATTTTTTTCAAGTTTGAATTCAACCCTTACGAAACCTTGTTGCTTTTTTTGTTTTATCCTTCAACTAAAGGTTTCTGTGTACCTATAGCTAACACAGAGGGGAATGAACCTATATAATTATTTGTAAAACTATCTCCAATTACCTGACAGATCAAAGTCGGTAGGTAGTGACTTATGATTCAATTCCTTGCAAATTACACTCTCTGTCAATAAAAAGTATCTGGGGAAACTGTTGCACTGTACTTAATATGAATTAAATACTGAACCCATTCTTATAACATATGTGGCATTATACATATTAATCATTTACCAGTACATACTTGATTTTAATGAGCCGACAGAATTGGAGAGTTTTTATCTGATTTTCGCTTAAAAATACAAGATGAGAGTTTAACCACTCACCTAAAGTATCATTGACACATTAATCCCCAATAATCCATATAATGCAGTTTATACGGATCAATTCAACTCAATCCTCTTTTTAAAATAAAAACGTTCATGTTTATCTATGAATTTTAAAATATATTCAGATCCACATTGTGAAAATAACAGATAATTGAGGTTTTCCGTCCATTTAAAAAAGAGACAAGTTATAACAAATCAAATTTGCCACTAAGTGTATGCCTGCAGAAAAGAGACACTTTCAGATAGAAGATCTATAGTAGAGAGCCACGGGACACTGCACTTATTAGAGAACAATGCCAGAAAAGCTTTCAATATTTCAACATTGAGCCTCAGATCGTAGAAGTTATTTCCATTGTCTTCGCTAGCTATCAGTAGTGAAATATATCATTTTTGAAGATATTCACTGCTAGAGCCTTGGCAGGAACTGACCCGAGAACTTTTCTGGTTTCGATAATTGATGAGTTTAATATATCAGTGTAGACAAACAAAAAAGCTAACAATCTATAAATGCCTCTGTAGAAATTTTTTTTGGCTGCCAGATTCCATTTAAACCTTGGCATCCACATGTGATACCATTAATCTAAAAAGGTATTCGACAAAATGAAAGCCACATTCATTTCATTAACTCCAAGGCAGAAATAATCAAAAGTACAATTTATTCAGCCTCACATTTGAGTTTATGACTTAAAATCTTAAATCATTTTGAAGAATATATATAGTCACACCCTATGAAATACCAAGTCACACTTACTCTGAGCTCCTACTTGATTAAAACTTCAGTATACAAGTGTTGTTTAATTGTGATGAACTACAATACTGTAGATTCCTAATTAAACGTGTGGAATTAATATCCGCGTAAAATCGATAGAGGCACCCCTCATGGATTTTAAAATCTCGCTTTAATTTTCTGAGAGATGAGAACAACAAGAAATTAGGATAAAACTTCTACATTTGCAATTTTTTTTTCTCGCGATTTGATACAAAACGGGGAAATCGCTACATTTAATACATGTACTCGCGTAAAATAAGGAATTTACAGTAGTCTGTGCATTGTCTGCAAGCTTGTCCTTTCTGTGACTCCCTCTAAGCTAACTAGTGACAGAGAGTTGAAGGCTTGATCATCTACTCCGAGGATAAAGAACACTTCACTCAATCAGTGTCGCTATACAGTTTCTAGCCTGCCCTTCCTCTCCATCAGGCTCGGATCTTAAAGATGAGTGACTGGGCAACAAATATTTCCCCAACAAGCAAAACATAAATGACATGATTGCATGAACTTCTTTAAACATACTTTGAAAAATTTGCTAGTAATTTTATATGAGATTACAGGCCATGAGAAAAGAACAGGATGGATATGTTTTGCTGTTATTTGCATGGTATTTATGATATCTATTATTTGACCTTGAGATTAAAAGCAAGGTCATTAATTCAGCCTTAGAATCATAGCTAGTTTTTATATATGGAGGCCATCCTTATAAATACAATTCCCATCACTTGAGAAATACAGATTGTTCCAAACAACATCATTTAACAACTTATATCTCATAAAAGAAAATTGTTACGTCTGTCCTGTCATTAGAATATATAGATATATAATATAAAATCATTTGGTAAAATGATAGGCCTAATCAGACACCACAATGATGACAACTCTATTTTTAAAAATCTACACATCTGTTCAAAAGATATTGATGTCTTCATGCACAGTTTGTATTGAAAGAACACATAGAGGTGCTCTTATCTGTGCATGATCTCAATGCATTGACATGCTATATAGTCATCCAACATTTTAAATGATCAAGGTTTTCTTTCAACATGAGTTCAAATATTGAATGAATAAATTGATGATGAATATGAATCATCTGTAACTGAACTGCACTCTGTGCAAAAGAATGCAAAACAATTATACTGTGTGAGAGAACAGCTAATACTGCATAATTAAACCTGTTTATATGGTCAGCAGGTCTTTTCCCATTAATTACGGTTGCAAAAGGCACTTGCTGTGAAATACCACATTTCACAGCCAAGAAAACTGTATATATGGAGGTTTCAACTCTATTAAATTCAAAGCAAAATTTCTTCATTCTATAAACTTTAAATGCCAGTCAGAAAGGCAACTTTGTGCGCATTGATCCCCACTGAAGCTCAATAAGTGCCCATTTGGAATGTCAACGGCTTGAGAAATTCAAGTACTGCGCATTATGAACCGGGTAATTTAATGATACACTGTCAAAACCATTTTACAAAGAAAACCCAACATTAAGTCTGAGATAGTTATTGTATATATACAGACACTGAATAGATCATTTATGGTATCCAGTAGATCACAGGTTATTCCCTTTATACATAAATGATAGAGAGAAAACCTTACATATGTTTTTACATCCAAACTAGTTGAATAATGTACTAGCTGGTACACTAACGCAAAAATCTGCAGGATTTCAAATTTTCCTGATCTGACAGGCTTTTTTCAACTCTACACAGGGTCAATTATCTTGGTCTAAATCTTGATTTTTTAATTACACAAAAAAGTACCAGACAAAGTCTATAGAGTTCCATGAATTCTTCATAATTCTAATCCTGTCTGTGCAATACCCCCTCCTATCCCAACTTTCACCATCCATACTGTTTAAATATATCTACTGATTTATTTACAATTGACATACCACTCTATTTAACTAGATATCAAAAAGCATTTAATCTTTGTTAAACCTATGCAGTTGCCAAGAATTTCATTAAAATCTTAAATGGAATATTCTCTGTTCCATTCTAAATCTATTGTGATACCAATTATCAGAACCTTTCAAGCAGTTGATGCACAACAATACTCGGCTGATTATATATTCTAAAAAATTGAATTGCATCTATAAATATAGAATCAGGGCAAATCGAACGAAATAATTCTATTTCACTCTTTATAGGCTAGCAGTTGTTCCAAACAAACAAGAATTTTGGAATGCTAACAATTATTTTTATCCAATTAATATCATTAACAAGTCAATATATCAATTATGAAAAGTTTCAAACCAATGATTTTGAAAACAATTAGAGGCAATGATCTCATGAAAAATGTACAGCCATTCATTGGATAAGTTTTGGAATAAATTCAACTATGTCTTAGAAACTTCTGTAATATGCAGAATTGCAATCATCAGTTTTAAGAACTTCCACAAATAGTTTACAATGTCAACTCACATAAAGTTAACATACTGTACACATATTACATATTACAGCTGCAGTGGGGCAAGAGTTATAGAATTTTAAGGTACATCTTGTATCTACAACAGATAGGTGCACTTTCAGAATAGGTTTTAATTCCTTTTAATTTTGAATCCACATTATCAACACACATATGCATTATTTTCAGTGCATTAAAAATAAATGAATATTGCATTGTATAATAGCCAGGGTATATGCCCCCTGAGAGCAATGATAAGAAGATAAACATTTGTATACAATACAGTACATGTTTATAAGACATCTTTTCAGTGTATAGTAGCAATACCTATGTAGTGAAACCTTTATACCAAAGCAACTTTATTGCAGTATTGTCAGATGTTCAATCTTACTGATAATGCAGCTTTTGAAAACATGCAATCAAAATGATATCATACCCTTATAAACATTCAGTAAATTAAGATTAAAAATTCATTGGATGAAACACTAGTAAATGATACTTGAATTGAAAAGGATCAAAATACAGACGCTTTCCTCTACTAACCTATGAAGTTACTTCACATCAATTCCAGCTCATGTTTTACAGTCAATACTCCATAGAAGTTAAAAGAGCAATAGTTTTTTGAGCGGATATTGAAATCAGCTTAGTAGCACAGTATTCCAGCAGTGTTATTTTTCACACAACATGGCTATATTTCCAATAAATCAAAGCAGCCATGGCTTTCCATTCAATAGCTCTGACCGCAACAAAATGGCAAATGCACATACATTGCATACTTATGGAAACATTTATCCTTTTTCCTACTGCTCACACAAAACATTCTGAACAGGCAAAGACACAAAGGCTACCCATAAACTGTCTAATATCATCTAGCAGACGCACAAAAATTTTAAAACCCTCTTAATCAGGGTGGTCAAATATTCTACATCCAGAAATATCCCAATAAATCCACGGATATAAAATATGCCCTGATCAAGGGTCCCCAATTCGAAGGAATAACTGCCTCAATCACCTCTTAACTTGTCAATTGATGTTTGCTAACCTAGCTGTTTTCTAAAAACATGAAAGTTTTTCAGGTTTATAGGTGATCAAAATTGGCTACAGATACCTGCATGGTCATATCATGGAATTCCACTAACAAAATGTTCCATTTGATGATGGTCGATAGACAAATTCTTGATCTATCCAAGACATAAGCATTAACAATTATAATTAATACTGAACAAGCAAGATTCATGTTCAACATCATTTTGAAATAAACTTGTAAAATTGTTTTTTACTGGATTGTGTGTTGCTTTATGGTAAAGGGTTTCATCTGTGTTTCAAAACCCGTCTGATTTTACAGTCAGGACCCCAAAATTAAAATTAACATTGAAGCTGTTTTCAAATTTCACAATCACCTTATATTCTTCATTAAATGCTCGCAGTTAGATAGATGTTATTAAGATTTAATAGGCATACAGTATGCCTTAGTTTTGAAAATTGACCTACATGCAAAAACGATCTAGAACGGCAAGGAATAAGGCATATATGGTCTGATTCATCAAGACAACCAAACATTTACTACAAATATACATGTAACCAAGAGGTCGTGAACTAAAAAGATAACAATTGTTATTGACCGACTTAAATCTTCATAATTAGCCACCGTAAATGACCGAGCACAATTTAGTTCCGTCATCACAACACCTGAAATGATAGAGATCTTGTATATGCACAGCATGAGATATTTAGGTAAGATGACCTTCACGTTGGGCCAGAATTTTAAACGTGCCAGCTTTAAGGTGGTATTGATCCTGAACAAATTTATCTTAAATTTAATGACATATCAATCTGTTGAGACGTCCAGTGTGCTGCCAAAAGATCTTCATTCACAGAGAAGGGCATTCAGTAAAGATTTCTTCGGTATGCATGATAATCCAATAATTTAACACTTCTGTATATTATGGAATATTCTTCTTAAGGAATGAAAACAAAAACAATGAATATTTATCATTGTTAGCAACCAAACTTCATTAACGAAATGTTATTTGATACAAAAATGTACGGTATTCACTGTGCCTAAATTATTACAGAGAGAGAGAGAGAGAGAGAGAGAGAGAGAGAGAGAAAGTATAAACATCAAAGAATATAATGAGTACATGTTAGTTAATACTCTTGTGCTGCTTAACTGTAGACTTTTTTTAGAAGTGTTTTAGGTCTGAGTAAACATTTATTCTTCAAATTAAATGTGAAAGCATGCCCCATGCTAGAACAAACATTTTCAACTGAAATCTTTGTCTACTCCACTTAATGCAGATTTTTAAAATCTCTGCTTTTGTCCTTTAGAGTTCTTTGACAGTTCCTGGCAATTGGGATTTCATACCTTCATCAGTTAATTCAAGCCAGATCTAACCTCTAAGGTTGACAAATACAAGATTCCCATTCACATTTCTGAATTATAATTTAATAATAAGCATATCATAATTGACTGCATACCAAACTTTTCAATCTTTTTTAAGAGTTCTTTGACAGTTCCTGGCAATTGAGACTTCGTACCTTCGTCAGTAAATTCAAGCCAGATCTAACCTCTAAGGTTGACAAATACAAGATTCCCATTCAGATTTCCAAATTATAATTTAATGAGCATATCATAATTGACTGCACTCCAAACTTTACAATCTTTTTAAAATAAATACGGTCTTATAAATCAATACCCTTAATAATAGAATTCTGATTAGACAAACATACAATTTGAAAAACACCAATAGTGAAGTCATTACCTTCGGTTTCTGAAGCATTCTCTCACTTACTGGCATTCCTATAATTCAATAAAACGTCCCAGATGTGATTTTCTAAAGTCACAAAGCCAAAAATCAATCCTTATGGATTACAGAGGTTACATACATTATCTTCTGTATTAATCCTATTATTAAAGTCAAGTGACCAAAACAGAGTTAATCCATGTCATTTCATAACAAAATTTGTTTCTGAACTTCATCTTCATGCTTTATGCGTGTATAAGGTAGGAATATGAATAACCATGTTCAATCGTTCAATGTCTTTGCCAAATAGTGATGTTGACAGAGGTTTAAACTACTGTGACAATTTTTCTCCTGTCCAGGTAAGGCAATGCCACCAACTTGTTAAATATCTACACGTAGGAACAAGCAACATGTCTATTGATCTATCAGATTTTTGCAAACGATTGCTTCTGATTGAAGAAAAAAAAATTAGATGGCATATAGTTGGAGAATTCTAGAGATCAGTGCTATTGGCTCTAAGCCAAAGAAGAGCATCTTTCAAAGAGTAACTTTAATCTTTGACAAAGAAAAAATCCTATCTTTTTCAAATCTGAACAGGATTTTAATGGAAGAGTTTTAGGGGAACACTTTCTGGTATCTCTAATATAATGATAAGATCCCCTGAATGCTCATATGCAAGATCAAAGAGGTAAACAAATAACCATCTAAGAAAGGGATGGTCGATTTTTAATTCTGACTTTAATTTCAACCCTAAGGAAAAATATTTGCAAGACATGGTTTTGTAAGCTAATAAATTCTGTTATTAAAGATCAGCCCACTGATTTTATAAATTTATATTTTCACTATATTAAAGTCTGCACTTGGGGCTTATATACACACATTAAATTCTCTTGGAGAGAAATAGCTAGTTAGTTCGCCAATCATAAAAGGACTACCAAAATGGTATCACCTAACCTACTATTAAGCAGTATTGACAAAACAGGACAATATTTACTCAGTGAAATCAGTGGTGTCAAAAGACCAAGCATAACATAGCAGGAGAGATAGGCAAAATATTAATGGCTGATAGCGAATCTTTGGGGGACACAGAGTAACAACAAAAATCTACCAAACCTTGATGAAACCAAACAAAACAATGGTTAACAAACCAGCAGGAAAGCTGCACAAAATATCATCATGATAGTACATCAAAAGTTACGATAATTAAATCTAACCAAATTAAGGTTACCAAATCATCACTGATTACAAAATTGAAATATCCATGTTTAGAATAAATTATGTGAACTAAACTTCAATGATATCTTAAGACAGATATACAAAATATTCTAAAGATCTACACCAGCGCATTCAATAAAAGTCTAAGGAACGAACAGAATGCTACACAATCAAAGCTTTTATACATGTACTAGCAAATTTTCACTAAGAATCTTCATTATGAGATCTACCAAATTTTTAGAGAATCTTTAACACCAAACATTTGGAAACGTACATCTTCAGAATTTTGAAAAATCATTTTAATGGCCAAATGATGTAAATTGAATGCTTTAAAATATTGCTTGTATCTTAAACATGATGTACTTTCAGCCATATGAATATCTTAATTATCCCATATCACCTTAAATATTTTTTTTTCAGATTCCAAACAAATTTGTTTTTTTAGATAAAAACAGCATGACTTCTGTTAATGAATGACAAATGTCATGTAATATGGAAATGCATTAAGCTACACCTGCATACTGCATATAGGGCTAAAATCCTATATGGATCTTTAAGATATCACCAGTCAATAAAAAATATGATGTAATCCAGTCAGATCTCAGTGAAAAGTGTTGGGCACCTTGTGCTTCAACATACATACAGATAGAATGAAAATATATTGTCCTACCTCTAAACAACTTCATAGATAAAATTGGTTGTCCTGTAAAACTAAGATTTCTCCAGTTTGAATTGGAAAGAGTACATCTAAATGCTTTTACACTCTTCACAAACTCAATCCCATATGAAGAACGGATATAAATCACCGTGGGTATACACTTCTAATGCAGACACAATGTGTACATGTATGCACAATTCCAAAACAACTTTCCTCTCAGCTAACACTCTCCCTTTATACCACAATGCACTTCATTATAAACCAAAATCCCCCTTTTGAGGAACTCTACGTGACTTATGAGATTGCTAAATGGAATTTTATCTTGGAAGGATTCATGAAGTTCAAACCAAAAATTCTACCATTTGATTACTATATAAAGGCTACACAAAAGACCGAACTTTGTCGTTATCATAATGGTATATGAACCTTTTACGAGAGTACACAAAACACAGCTGTTATCAATGCCAGTTATTTCATTCATTGACTTCTATTAACTTTATTACGAAGAAAACTCCACCAGAAGTTACTTTTTAATCGTAAAATAATTAAGATTGATTACAGAAAAACTCCACAATCAAAATTTTGTTTCTGCCAGAAACTTGGCCATACAAACAGAGCTAGGTGTGGGACTAAGTGTGAAGACCCTTTATTTCAATTCTCAAACCCTCATTCCATCCGCATGAACAAATAGGAAATGGTTCCCTTTTATCTAATGAATAGCTAGTTTAGATACAGTCTTTTGAGGCCTCAGTTTTTAAACTTGAACTGACTCATTACACAACCTCATGCTAAGATATGAGTTTTAAATACATGTAGTTTTCTTTAAGACTAATATATCTACAGTCATATATCACAGTCGTTTATCAGATGTGCTGATTGAATATTATTTCAAACATTTGATTAGAGCATAGTTAGTCTGCAAAAGAGAAATCTAAACAGGACAGTTTTCATATTGAAGTTATCATTCCATAAATCCCAAGTCTATGCTGAAGGGCAAAGAAACTACCAATATATGCAATTTCAATATAAAACACAAAAATAATTGTACTTAAAACAAAACTGCATCATTTATTATTCCAACTTCATTCTAAACATTTGTGATAACTCTTGGACACTTTCCATTCATCAATCCTGTCTCGACATTCTATCAATAGTTTGGAGTTCTGCTAGTAAAATCCTTTGTCTGCCAATACCTAAGCCTTAATGTAAGACCCTCCTCTTGCAAGACCTTTCCAATCCGAGATCAATACTGTCCTATCAAGGCCCGGCTATCAGCAGGTTGTACACCCCACCTGACCCCCTCATCATGAAATGGACAGCCACTTGAGAATCTCCCCAACTACACACTTCAGCTCGCAATAACCAGAAGTCCCCTACAGTATCAGTGGCAATCACAAACTTGCTATTTCATTCCAACCTGCGTTAATGTCTCTCCATACATGCGTTCCTGTCTTTCTTGTCTATTATTCTTATAACACAAAACTATACTTACTGAAAAAAGTTCTTTTACATGTAAATTTGTATTCAATATGTATCAAAAGATATGTTACATAAGCTAATTTTTACACCAGTTTGTAAAGAAAAATTTCAAAATGCCTAAACTCATTTTTATGATATATCATTTGCCTTGAAAATCAATATATTAAATTGCTGAACATGGAGAAATAGATATTTTTGCTAAGGATCCCCTCTGCTTCACAAGATTTATTATCTGACTTTAATACCACGATTATCTTGACTTGAAGTACCTTGTTTGGATCGATGGTAGATTATTTCACACTTGCGACTTCTTAGTGGGGTGCCTACACCCTCCCTACAAGACTTTACACCGCCACAAACCTACATTGAACTTGTAGCAAGATAAATGTTGTTAATGGCCACTCTGTGTTTGCTTTTCACATCAAGTATATCAGTGTCAGAATTTCATTTTATATTGTGTTTTGCATTCCTTCTTTTAAACATTCATATTCTGCACAGCTAGGTTATCAGAATTTCAATTTTGTTGAATACCAATTATCAAAGTTTTAATAAAATCCAAAATATCATTCATCAACATGCAAGAAACAAAACTTCAACAACTCATGCTGAACAAACAAACTTGACAAGACTTTGTTTGCAGAATACATACACAATGAGTCCAATAAATCATTTCTGTTCAGTGGTAGTATAAAACAGACAGTTAGTAGGAACTATTTGAACTAATTTATTCATGCATTTCACCATTCATACTCACTTTGCCTGCTCACAAAACACTCCAACATCAGGCCACATACTGAAACAACCAACATTTATGCAGACCAGTAATACACTAAACATCAACATCAATTGACAAGTAATATTTCCAGAATTTTTTCGAATCAAATTTTTTTGACACATTCATTTTGAAAAACTTTAATTATAAAATTCTATGAATAGTTTGCATGTTTTCAAAATGAAATTTGTTCACAAGTGGGGTTAGTTATTATTACATATAATACACGGAAGACTGAACACATTGTTTTTTTTTCACAACTATAGTTTATCACACCTCCATGAATATGAAATAAAATGTCATATGTTAGGGATATTTGATATCAATCATCTCACAAGAATCAAACTTTGATGGAAAAAAAATTATAACATATGTTCAATGTACTGGTGTATGGATCGAGAGTCAAGATTATGGATCAAAGATGAATGATTTTAATCACAGATTGTACGAATCACAGCTCAGTGGACACGGCTTTCTACCAAGTTTTAACACTAAAATGTGGATCATGAATCCGGCGGATAGAGTTTGATCAGATGCTGTTGCTGGGACGGATAGCTGGTGACTGGACAACACTGGTGCTGCCGGATGTAGTCGTAGATACAGGGGTAACAGAACACAAACCTGTCAGGGGAGAAACCACCAATTATACACCATATGGATTGCAAAATTTTCATACACATTCAGCACAAAAAAATAAAACCATATAACATAGGTATCTATCCCACAGTTTGATGTTAATAAAATAATAACAACTTTGTTTTATCTTTTTAATACTATTATCTAAATTTCTTTTTTTATTTTTGAGATAAAATTAGATTATACTTGTTTGTTTTCCTCCTCGCAAAAATTACAAAATTTGAAGACATCATTTCTAGAAATTGAACAAAGGGACCTACCCTGACGTAGACAGAGCGGTGTCATTTGTCCGAAGTTTCAAACAAAGAGGACAAACATTGTGTGGAGTTTTTACCAAGTCTTTGTCAGTCTGCAATTACATGTATGAATGAATTAAGTTGAGTTTCATAGCTTTACATTTTTCCATCTTCTACATGTACTCAACTCTAAAATAATCAAGACTTTCATACATGTATATTAATCATTTGAGAATTTTCAGTCCATGAATTCAGACTGATATCAATGAAAAAATCAACCAACATTTTAGAAAATGAAAAAGAATTTATCAAAACCTAGCTTGCATAAAAATCAAATTTCACTATAATGTACTAGAGTTTCATCTTTTTACATAAGTCTCCATTAAAGTAGAACTGTGATGAAAAAAAAGTCTAATTTAAATCCTGATGGTTTCCTACCTCTGGTGGATCAGGTACAGGCAACGCCATCAGAGATGGAGCATTGTTCTCACTGGCATACCACCAGTCTAAGAACTGCAAGAAAAACACGCCCACTGACAGACTGGTGGACAGGGTTACAGCTGTCAGACTCAGGGCTTTCCTGGTGACCAAATTCAGTTTCCCTGGCAAGCTGTAAATTATATACTTCAAGTCACAATACTAAACAAGAAAAAATGTGACAAGGGGAATAACTCTTGAAGAGACCAGACTTAAGTTGCATTAAGATTTCAAACTACTGATAGTTTAAATTTGTCAAAAATAAATTCTTCATGTTTGACTTTAAATTGCAAATACCCGGTAGTAAAAACTTGCGATTTTGAAGAATAAAATAAATAAAGATCTTCAAAATCTAAAATTGAATTTAAGTCTTTTCTCAGTTATGGTCTTAAGGGCCAGAATTACTAGTACATTTAAAAGGAGAAAATGTAGCGACAACCCCTGAATTATACCTAGCTGAAGACCAAAGTTGAGAAAACGGAAGACTGTGTGAAACATCCTCCTCCTCTCCCTCAGCATGGCAGAGTTTGGTTCCAGAGAGGTGAAGGAGTGGGGAGTGCCAGGAGATCTTCCCCAGCATGTAGGCGACCTGATAGGCCAGCAGACTCCCCTCCCAGCTCATGTGGACATACGGGTACACAGCCAGGAACATCTTGTATAATTGTTTGTACACCTGACCCTGTAAATGAAATACAGCTGTTCAATTATATGACATTAATGTTGCACAGTGGTAGTAACAGTCAAAATGGTTCACTGTGGTTTCATCATTATTTGTGGAGTCCTAATTTTTGGGGAATTAATGATCAATGAAATCAAATGTTACTTGAATTCAGATATATGACCACCATTTGTAGCGGCAGATCCATATCATTCATGAATTCATGTACTATTTAAACTACAAAATCCTTGAAAATTGATGCCGACTAATACTTTGGAATCACTAAAAATTTTCCGTGGCTCAATTTTCGTGGTTTTTGTGGGTAGCCCTCCCCCACAAATTTACATCTTCAATGAAAAACAAGTTTAGAATGAGTTTTCTTTCTCATTGAAACCAAAAACCGAGGCATCCACGAAATTACATCCCATGATTAAGCAAAATACCAACAATCTATAAAAATTGGCCCCCACAAAATTAAATGATTCCCCAGTGTTGACAAACCCCAAGTATGCTCCTACTTCTCCAACTAAAATACTAGTTGCAGGCTGTTAAGGTCTTCAAACATCACAGAAAACTACATATAAATTTACTTTAAAATTAAACAAAGAAAACTTTAAGATTTAAATGTTCCCTTCTCAATCAGTTTGAACAAAGACGTCTATCTAATTATGAATTATGAAGACTTATCATCATACTCTGAGTTCCTACCTTTGGCTGCTGGCCAATGTTATAGCTATGTCTTGCCTCTTCAAACCAGTGATCTAACTTTTGCTTCAAATAAGGCAGAATAACCTGCATATCAAAGAAGTTCAAAAAGAAAATGTATTAATTGGTAGTAAATGTATGTAGGCATTAATTAGTATAACTTGTTTAAGAGATTTCTAAATTATGTAAAAAACTGTATATTTCAATAATTGATCTATAAACTTCTAGAACCAAAAATATACTACCAGTAGTACCCGGTGATTCATAACCATAATTTTGTTGATAAAAACCAGGCCAGTACATGTCATATCAATCATTTTTTTCCCCATGTTCCACCATGAACTAATTTTGATTTACCAGTATTTGTTCTATACAAATGTTTAATTACATGTATAACAAGGGGCAAATACTGATTGTAACTAAAAATACACAGACTTATTGAAAACAACACAATGGATTAAGACAATCAAAAGTCAGTGACAAAAATTAAGGTATTATAAAACATTCAAGATTGGTTGAACAAGTCAAGGTATAGAAAAAATATGTGGGATTTGACATGCAACTTATCACAGGAGTTGCCTGGATTTAACATAGCAAGCAAATTTGAAGCAGCTAGCTCAAAAGTATAGTATACCAAACAGAGTAAGGACTTCCAAAGGGCTCTTCTGGGTAAATTCTTAGATGGAGATGCTCCATTTACAAAACGCTTTAGATCATAAAAATTCTCAGCAAAAGATGCATCTGAAATACGTAATAGGAAAAGATTATTTTTGAAGACCAAATTTTTTTAATTCATTGACAGTTTAATAACAAAGCATTTTCAATAATAATCATTTCATTATAAAAATTGGACAAGAATGATACTTGCTTTACAGTGCAGTTGCTCTATCTTTTATTTACAGTTGATAATTATTCAAAATTTTTATGCAATACAGATTAAAAAAAAATAAATCTTCATACGGTACATACTGTATTTGTGAAGGTAGTAGTTTTGGAGTATGAAGTCTAATCCAGTGTAAATTTCATCATACCACCTTAATAAGCAACCAAATTTCTCAGGTCTACTCTCTGCAAGCACCTTTGAAAAAGATTCACATGAAATAAAATACAGGTACATGTATAAGTAAACAGATATGTCCATGTACGAGGGTTGTCCCAAAATAGTGTAGACGAGTGGCGTTATTCAGTTAATCGAAGACAAAGGAAGATGAAATTTGTGCCATAAAGGGTTCAAGATATTTTCATTCAAATAATGTTTTAAAATCAAATATTGTTTGAGATTAAATTGGTTAAATGAAAGCATGTTAGATCAGAAATTTGACATGTGGCACAATGTCAAAAACAAAAAGTTAAAATCAACATAATGAAAATTGCGAGAAAAAGTACTTTTTGAATGAAAAAATTCAAATAAAAGATACATTTATATTTGATAATAATTCTATTAGTTACTCAGAAAATGTTTTGGCTATAACAAAACTTTTAAATATTATATAGCATGTTTTGTGACAAGTTGAAAAGTTAACTCGTAATAAAATGACGATGTCAGCGTTTAAGGCGGCGCACCAGTAACTGATACAATTTTGTAAAAACCATGAAATAAATCCTAAGCAGCCTTAGGAGTAAATGAAATTAACAAAATCGATTAGAAATGCGTTTTGTGAATAAGTAGGTTAACAACATTGAAAATATTTAGACAATTTAAGTATGATGACAATAAGTAAAAAAAAGAAACCCCGAAATCAATGGACGTCTAAATGCAGAACGACACATTTCGGAAAGACGGACGTTAGACAACAAGTAATACAGGACAAGTTTGGAGCCCACAGATCGTTTGTACTTAGAAAATATTAAAAACAAAATCAAAACTAGAAATATATGTTGAATGTGCACTCAGGGTACATGTTCAAAGATGATATTTTTTCTAAGACATTTTTGGAAATAAAACGTAAATGTTATCGTAAAACGATGTGGAGGGTTTAGCAACAACATAAAACTGGAAATTTTCGACATCGCATGTTGTGCCGCCTGACAAAACTTGTTGTTAATCATTACAATGTATTTATTTTCTCGAGAAATAAATAAAGTACAGATTAGAATATTTCAGTATTTTTTGCCAAAGGGTCATTGAAGAAAACATAGAAGTCTAAAGAAATTGCAGTGAACAAATAATAAATTATGTGTCCTGTCTTACATTATTTTGGGACAACCCTCGTATATGTAGTCTATTGTAGAAGCATTTATACAAGCTTCTCCCCTTAAATATTTGATAAACTTTTCCCATCATTTCCCTACAAATGACTAGTAAGAAACGTGATACATATGTTTTGATTGGTTTACCCTCTATAAATACCTTGACAGCGTGTTTTAGTGCTGGTCTCACACTTCCCATCAAACTTTCTTGAGCAAGCACCTCAAATATTGAAGGAACAGAAGTAAAAGTTGCTGAGGTAATATGGGCTGCATTTTCAGCCATGGTGAATGAAACTGACAAGGAATTACTTGCAATTTATACAGCTACAGACTTCAGCAGAGATCGTACTACAAATACTTATTAGCCTACTTGTACTTTCATATTTAACACTTCCGGGTGAAGGTCACAATTTGTCAACAAAAGGTAGGTCTACGTAGCAAAGTTATATCGGTAATCATCAGGAATATATATACTTTATCTGTTAATTGGTATATATGATGAAGAACAACAATCATTTATTTATTTCATTTTGAGTAGAATGGTGAATTTAATCTCAAATGTTTTTCTATACAGTACATTTTTGAACAGCAGTAGAACTTCCGGTATATTTCAGCCGGTAAAGTAAATTTTGTATACAATTATCATAATTACTTGTTCCAACGTATAAAGTTCTTTTATTGAAGTATAAATAGATTATTATGTTGTGGAAATAAAGATTAAACCCATATTATCTTTGATTGAGGAAGAAGACTGGTTAAAATTTCAGTACATATTTTGAAATATACGCCCCTTTTCGAATTTTCTCTTCACAATTAATGACTCTTTTAGAACATGGCTGCATCCAGGTTTGCAGTTTGCACTCTAGCTGGCAGTAGCTGCTAGGTTAGATAATAAGATGGTAATGAATGCACTTAATGAATTATGCTGTTCATATTTGCTAAACTTGCATATCTTACAAGATCTGTCAGGTTGGGCATCAACCCCCATTTGATGAATTGACTCCCATTTGATGGTTAAATGCCTGAATGGTATACCTGTTTTACTTACCAAATGAGACTCTTTTTTCGTTAACTTTGAATTACGTTTTTCTGCATATATAGCCCTCATGTTTACCACTAGGACAAATGCTCTGACATGTTTGCTTCATAATTTAAAAAAGGTCGAAATGAAATACACCCTGGAAGTCGCTTATAAACAAAGTGTTTTTGTCTTCAGAAAGATAATTTTATTCAAAGTAAAATTAAGACATGGCTTCATTATTCGAACTGCCTACTTTTTAATTCTTGTCATCCGGATAAATGGAAAACAATTCAGTTATGAACTTGATGCATGTACAGACATGATGATTCTTAAACTGAATAAGTTATCCATTTTATTTAGAGGGGAAAATTGTGGAAAAAATATCAGAATGACGGACTCAAAGTACTTCACTACCACCAAGAAGGGTAAGTTTGGAGATCACAGAGCTACCATTTTTTATCAGTATACAGTCCATGAAATGCTCAGTTATACCTTGAACTTATTAAATGCAATAGTGAAGTTTTCCCATATTCTCAACTTTTATCCCAATGAGCTACATTTTCATATAATCATGAATAGAGATATGTATATTTTGACGGCTGTAAGTTAAGTTGAAAGTCTGACTTTATTCACAGAAAATATGACTTTTTAAAAGTTTTATGATCAGCAATCTGATCTTTTCAAATTGATTAATTGATAAAATATGTAAAATAAATCATTATATACTGTATACATCATTTTATTTACAGGTGATGTAGTTTTCTTCTTTAAAAAATTCTGCAATGACATATTTTATTTGATTACAGACTTTGCTAAACGTTCAAGTAAAATATTGCAGCAATGTTAAAAAAAATATCAATGCAATGGTAGCTATTGATAAAACACAAAATATTTTTGCAAAGGGTATATCAATGTAGTGTATAATCAGTGTTGTATGATATATTTATGAGTTTTTAAAATATGATGCTTGTATATCTTTTGAAAATGCATTTTTTTTTTTCCAGGTGAAGTCTTTGAATTAAAAACAGAGCTGCAAAGTGATAAAAAAGAAAAGAAGAAAGAAGCCGTCAAAAAAGTAATTGCAAGCATGACTGTTGGAAAAGATGTCAGGTAATAAATCAGTATAAGTTCACAATTACTTATCAGAACCTAAATCAGAGTTTAAGATTAATTGATTTGTGCTTCCAGATGATTTATCCTTTTGTTAGACCAATGATACTTTATATGATTGTATGCAAGAAAATTATAAACTTCAGACTAGGTTGGTTCGCTGTACATTAACATTCAATAAAATGCTAGAATCGTGTTCCAGGCTTAACATTTTCTGCGAATGTTGTTTTCTTGAAGAAAAGCTAAACTGCAAATGATTCTTAGAATTTTAATAAAACTTTGATATGAATTGAACTGTTGAGGATTTCACATTTGATTGAGATAATTCTGAAGATGACAGGTTCTGGATTTTATTTTGTAGTGCTCTCTTTCCTGATGTTCTGAACTGCATCCAGACAGATAACTTGGAGCTCAAGAAGCTAGTCTATCTGTACCTGATGAATTATGCTAAAAGCCAGCCAGATATGGCCATCATGGCAGTTAATACATTTGTCAGGGTATGTTTTGAATATATCTCTTGAATTTTGTTGACCTATTATTTATCATTCTTATATTTTCTAAAATCATATTTACAAAGATTCAGAATACAGTAAAATATGGTTATTAGGAAGTGCCAGGGACAGGCTATTTTGCTTTGTTATGAGCCTAATTTGTTATATCCGTCAGATTTACAACATGTTATAAAGTCATGGGGAATGAAAAATACTTCGCAGTAAGCGTCAGTTCATTATAAGCACGTTTGCTATAACCGTGTTTTATTGTACATTTATTCCTGAAACAATTTAATTTGTTTACATATTGCATGGAGTTATTTGAGAAAAAAAAATATGAAAGTATCATATTCATCAAATGAAGTAGTTTTTTTGGACTGTCTTGATTAGGATTGTGAAGATTCTAATCCACTTATTCGAGCCCTGGCTGTCAGGACGATGGGTTGTATCAGGGTGGACAAGATCATTGATTATCTGTGTCAGCCATTGAGGAACTGTCTGAAGGATGAGGATCCGTATGTAAGAAAGACGGCAGCTGTGTGTGTGGCCAAGCTCCATGACATCAACGCTCAGCTGGTGGAGGACCAGGGATTCCTGGACCAGCTCCGGGACTTGCTGTCTGACTCCAATCCCATGGTTTGTCTCTCCATTAGTGTACATTGTAATTCTCTTAAGCTATATTTTTCTGCCGGTTTTTTTTCTAAATTTGGTAGCATTATCTCAAGAGCAAAAAAATTGCAAAATAGATTAATTTAAATGTTTTATAGACTTTAATTCAGAACCTGCAAAACAAAAAATAATAAAAATTAAGAAGCCTATTTTAACAAAAAAAGCTATTAAAACTTGCATCCCCAGAAATTAGTTTTAAGGTTTATCCAAAACAAATGGTATGTTTTCTGATTTTTTTCATGATTTTGTACATGATGTGCTGTACTTGTCTTTTTATAAATGTACCGATATGTACATGTGTGCTTGTTCTGAATTTTAGGTGGTTGCGAATGCAGTTGCTGCTATCTCTGAGATCCTGGAAACCTCTCCTACAGCTCAGCAGGTGCTTGAAATGAACTCCAGTACCATCAACAAACTACTGACTGCCCTCAATGAATGCACAGAGTAAGTCTTCTTATGCCTTGAAATCTTTCAAATAATTTGTTAATTCTTAACTGTAAAACCAAATGATTCTGTATGTTATATTGTCACTGGTTTTGTTTTTAGGTGGGGGCAAGTCTTTATACTAGACGCCATTTCCAACTACACTCCCAAAGATGACAAAGAAGCTCAAAGGTATATATTATTACTTATTAGGTTAGTTACTGACTCACTACGGAAATATATTGGGTTAATCAATCTCATAGATGTCGAGGCGGAGCCGAGCCTTCTATGAGATTGATCAACCCAATATATTTCCGTAGTGAGTCAGTAACTAACCTAATAAGTGTTTTGTTTTCTCGAGGACTTTCAAGCGACATATTTATTCACAAATAGCGATGATCTACGCAAAGCCATGTACAAGATGCCATACATCTCGTCCAATTTAACTCATTTAAACTCTTCAAAATTTTTAATCTCACCTAATGTTTTCTCCCTTTCCTCTGCAGAGATTTGAGCAAATTTCGACGCTGCCATTTTGTTCTGCTCCATACAAAACAATGTGACGTCAATATTCTAAGGGCAACTACTCTAATTTCAAAGAATTTCAAAGGGCAACTACTCCAAATACTTTAAGAACTTACGGCATGCAGTTTACGTATAAAATACTATGAAATGTCGAAATGAGTAAGCGAAGCGTCGACCAATGACGGCCATATTGCCTAATATTATTTCTCACAGAACAAATATAGAGATATATGAGGCAATCACGTGCTATGTTTAAACCAATGAAAATGTGACATTTCAGTCCAAGGGAAAACAAGAGCTTATTATGTACTTTCGTATTATGTATATTCTTACTTAAGTTTCAATTTAAATTTGATAGCTCATCACATTTTGTTAGTCCTCTTCATGTTGGTCAGCACATAAAGAAGCTGCCATGTCCAGTTCTTATGCATTATTTCTTTCTCTACAAATCTCCTCCATAATCCATTTACTCAGTATTTATATTCATGCATTTCTGCAAGTAGGGTATTACTAGATTCTGTCAATTAACACAAGCTTCTACTGATTTCAGCATCTGTGAGCGAGTGACTCCCCGATTGGCCCACGCTAACGCAGCTGTGGTCCTGTCAGCCGTGAAGGTTGTAATGAAGTTCATGGAAATGTTGGAGGCCAACTCCGAGTACATCTCTACCCTGGTAAAGAAGCTGGCCCCTCCCCTGGTCACCCTGCTGTCTGCTGAGCCAGAAATTCAGTATGTGGCCCTCAGGAACATCAATCTGGTGGTGCAGAAACGACCGGAGATCCTCAAAAATGAGATGAAAGTTTTCTTTGTGAAATACAATGACCCAATTTACGTGAAACTGGAGAAACTGGACATTATGATCAGGCTCACTTCTCAGGCCAACATTGCTCAGGTCCTGGCAGAACTTAAAGAGTGAGTATCACTAGCTAATCTATGTGTATATATGGTGTGTATGTATGCAGATTAGAGAAATGTTGTCACTTGTCAAGTTAAGATAGATAATGTAAACCAACTTTTATTCGTGTGCGAGAAATTTTCACGAGGTTAGCGAGAGCCTTGTTGACATGAATATATTGCTCGCAGCGAACCGATCCATTGTCTATAGTTTTTATAACAAAACAGGTCTGGATAAGGCTTGGTCGCGAACAGTAGTCGTTGCTAACAAGTTTATAGGCAGTTGATCGCGAAATGAAGTTGCCGTGTATAAAAATTGGTTTACAGTATAGTCATCAAACAAAAAACAAGATGAAGATTAAAATTAGAATTTTTAAATCATAAGAAATATAATTTTTTTATGTGAAAGAAAGAATATGGTATATTTTCAATTAAAAAGAGTCCCAAATTCAAGGTTGATACTTTTTATCTGAACAGGTACGCTACAGAGGTAGATGTGGACTTTGTGAGGAAGTCAGTGCGAGCCATTGGTCGCTGTGCCATCAAGGTCGAGCCAGCTGCTGAGCGATGTGTCAGTACGCTGCTAGACCTGATTCAGACCAAGGTCAACTATGTAGTGCAGGAGGCCATTGTTGTCATTAAGGTACAGCCCAATGTCAAGTTGGCAACAACCATAGCAGAATTTTTCTGGGCTTACAATTAATAGTGTCCTTTTAATGAAATAACAATATCTGACTCAGTTTTTAGTATGACTGAATTTAAAATATTATATATGCCAAATTTCTAAGACTTTTTTTTTCTGCTACAGGACATTTTCAGAAAATATCCAAACAAGTATGAAAGCATTATTGCAACACTTTGCGAAAATTTGGACACATTGGATGAACCTGAAGCAAGGTACGTCATATCCTGATTAACAATGCCACATGCACTAGTAAATAGGGGAAAAAATTGTCTTTTAATTTGAGAAATTCTTGATGGTCATTTAAAGCATTTGTTTGTTTATATTTCTTGAATATTTCACACAGAAAAGTGATTAATGAAAATTCTGCACAAATATAAGTACGAAAATCTAAAAACACAATTTGAATGCATATTTGTATCAATGACCTTTTAAATCAAACAGAGCCTCCATGATTTGGATCATTGGTGAATATGCAGAGAGAATTGATAATGCAGATGAACTGCTTGAAAGTTTCTTAGAGGGATTCCAGGATGAGAATACTCAGGTAAAATGCTTAGACATGGGAAAATTGAGGAAATGTGTACCCATTGATATACATTTAAACAAACCCAACTGATCTTGTCAAAAGAATGCATCGCATACTAAGAAACAACCTTTGACTAGATGCAACTATATTTATGGTAAATTTTACAGGTGCAGCTACAGCTGCTGACAGCCATTGTAAAACTGTTTTTGAAGCGACCAACTGACACACAGGACCTGGTTCAGCAGGTGCTCAGTCTGGCCACACAGGTGAGAATCCTACAGAATATTCACCATACAGTCAGTGTACACTTCCTACAAAACTATAGCTTACTAGTTATCCTAGGTCTCAAAGTTACATGTAAATAGAAAATTCTTTTCAACTTTGAATCAGGAGCAGATTAAGAATTCATGAAGGCTGCATCTATTTGAATACTACATGAAGGTTATTTATTCTTATCAGGGATGGGGTAATTGAAAAAAGTATTTGTAATTGAGTGTAATTAATTACATTTTGCAAAGTAATTGAAAGTAATTTGTAATTGAGTCTGTCTTCAATTACAAGTAATTGAATGTATTTAAATACATTCCAAAAATATTGTGTATTTTCAATTACTTTTCAATTACATCTCAATTACTTTTTTCCAAGTTTAAAATATAAAAAAGGTGTCTTAAAATGATAAATAGATTTTATACATGTTTGGCATGGACTTTTGTTTATACAATAATTAAATGTCCCATAATGTTTATACAGCATAACACACTGCCCAGGGCAATAGGTATAGATCTAATTTTGTTGAGGTGTGAACTCCTCTAATACCTAAGAACCCCCATTGATTTTAGACTTAAGGGAGTCAAAATACATGTATCTCTTTCTTGTGATTTATAGCAATTATTATTTATATACTGATATGCTGTACTGCCGAAAGTTGTACTTTCTGAATAAACATAATTTTAATATGTGAATAAAAATTAATTCACTATAGAAAAAATATTATAAAGAACCTAAAATGAATTCAATGGTACTTAATGAATTTAATGTTAAAGAAATTTTTTCTAGAAATTTTCAAGAAATCTGATCTGAACTGAGCTGTACAACCTTTAAAAACATAACCATACCTATTAAAAGCTCTGTATATCTTAATGCTGTTGATATATGTATATGTTCTCAAGATTTAAAAAAATAAAACCAAAGTATTTGAAATGTAATTAATTACATTTATCAAAGTAATTGAGAGTAATTAATTACATTTTAAAAAATCAATGTAATTGTAATTGCAAGTAATTGATAAAATTATCAATGTATTTGAAAGTAATTAATTACATTTCAAAGTAATTGACCCCAACTCTGATTCTTATTCATTATGTTGGTAACAGGATAGTGACAACCCAGATCTGAGAGACAGGGGCTACATATACTGGAGGCTTCTCTCCACTGATCCAGCGGCAGCTAAGGAGGTGGTTCTGGCTGAGAAGCCACTCATTTCAGAGGAGACAGATCTGATCGAGCCCACGCTGTTGGACGAGTTAATTTGTAACATCTCCAGTCTGGCTTCAGTGTACCACAAACCCCCCAATGCCTTTGTGGAGGGCAGTAAATCCTCTCTTCGGAAAATCCTGCCACCAAGGTCACAGTCGTAAGTATCTTATTTCTTATCTTATTTATTTTACATCTTATATATCTTATCCCATTTTATTTCTAGCATTATCAGTTAAATAGATCATTTGATTGTTGAAAATAAAATTTTGTAGTAAGTAAAAAAATGTCTTTAACATTGTTTACTTTCTGTTTGATGTTAAACCTGATTCATACCGGTAAATCAATATATTTTTACTGCATTCTGTAGTCTGAATAAATGAATACATATAGTATCTAGTTTTAAATTTGCTATGTATGCAATTGAAACAAGTTGCTACAGTTGTAAAACAGGTTACAAAGTAATAAAGATATTCAGTTTTATTGCAAGATATTAAATGTACATAAAATAAAAAATTATGAAATTTTTAACAGAACAGGTATATGAGAACCACATGCCTAATTTAAGCCATTTTCATATGCTATTTCAGAGTCTTTATCTTCATGTTTAAGAGTATGTTGTGTAAAGTGCTTGCTTTCTTTCATTCAGAGGTAACGTTGGTGATGACCAGCCATCTCCCCCAGCTGAGGCCCCCTCAGCACCTGCAGCCACTGTCATCCCTGGGGTGGACTCCCTCATTGGAGACCTTCTGGACATGGATCTGGGTGGACCCTCCATGCAGCAGCAACAAATGTATCCCCCACAGCCCACTTCACAGACTCCCGTACAGGGGGGTGGCGGCATGGATCTACTTGGAGAGGGACTGGATTCTCTGGTTAGTATATACATGTATGTACATCATCCAAGAAATTGCAAAATCTAATAACTGGTGCTCAACAAATAAATACTGAAATCCTTGTGTGTGTTTTAAGATTGTTCATGTAATTAAGCCCACTTACAATCGTGGTTCAAACATGCAGATTATTATTTATTCGCTGTTTGATGATTTAGATACTGTAGATTCCTAATTAAACGCGAGGAATTAATATCCGCTTAAAATCACAGGAAGCACCTTTCGCAGATTTTGAAATCTCACCATTATTTTCTGAGCGTTGAAAAATATAAAAGGATAAAAGTTCCGCGTTTGCGATTTTATATTCTCGCAATTTCACTCAAAACAGTGGGATCGCGGAATTAAGTACTCGCATAATATTAGGAATTTACAGTAATTGCCATATAGACCATTTGTCATCAGAGATAATGACATGTATTATATGGGTCTTTGTTTCAGCTTGGTGGACCTGCTCCGAGTGGGGATTCTTTAGGGGGACTGGGTGATATATTTGGAATGCCAACAGCACAATCTTATGTGCCTCCACAAGAAGTGAGTACATGTATATCCTCTGTTAAAGTCGTCACAAAAACTTTTAAAACGTTCAGGCCAGTTGAGCAAGTGGTCTGTCAAAATATATGGGCCCCCATACATTTAGTGTGTAAACTAATAATTATGCAAATTCCATTACATAACTACACAGTGTCATGCATTTCTGAGAACCCTGTTATGCTCAATTGACTTCCAGATATTGTTTAAGGCATTTAAATTTGAAAATTTCAACAAGCTCATCCAACTTATTAATTTTCAAATTTGACAAATCCAACCCAAAATGCACTTTCCACAGTCTTTGAACCACTAAGTTTTTATAAAGACTATCCTATAATGATAAGAGTGTGTAAACTGCTGTATTGAGCATATAATGATTTCATTTACTCTGCCCTTAATGTAAAACCATTCAAACATCTAACATTCATTACATCCATTTTAGGTGTGGCTGCCAGCATCTAAAGGTAAAGGACTTGAGGTCACTGGCACATTCAGCAGGAAGCAGGGAAATGTCATCATGGAACTGACATTTGCTAATAAAGCCATGCAGCCAATGACGGGATTCGCAATACAGTTTAATAAAAATAGGTGAGAAGAAAATAGATGGTGCAAATTATTTCTTCAAGCCTGTACACAAGTTTCTTAGAATTTTTAGAACGTCTGTAATTGTCTTTGTAGCTTTGGTTTGATGCCTGCATCACCTATAAACATTCCTTCAGCATTACTTCCTAACCAGAGCACCAGCTATTCTCTACAGTTGAGCACTATGGGAGCAGTGCAGCGAATGGACCCACTCGCAAATCTACAGGTACTAACTCCATAAGCACTCATTTTATTAAAACAAAGTGCTTTTTAGCTCACCTGAGCCAAAGGCTCAAGTGAGCTTTTCTGATCACAATTTGTCCGTTGTCTGTCGTTGTCGTTGTTGTCGTCGTCGTTGTTGTAAACTTTTCACATTTTCATCTTCTTCTCAAGAACCGCTGGGCAGATTTCAACCAAATTTGGCACAAAGCACCACTAGGTGAAGGGGATTCAAGTTTGTTCAAATGAAGGGCCACGCCCTTTTTAAAGGGGAGATAGTTGAGAATTATTGAAAATTTGTTGGTATTTTTCAAAAATCTTTTTCTCAAAAACTATTTGGCCAGAAAAGCTTAAACTTGTGTGGAGGCATCCTCAGGTAGTGTAGATTAAAGTCTGTTAAAATCATGGTCCCCGGGGTAGGGAGGGAACACAAGAGGGGGATCAAGTTTTACATAGGAATATATAGAGAAAATCTTTAAAAATCTTCTTCTCAAAAACTATTAGGCCAGAAAAGCTCAAATTAAAAGGGAAGCATCCTCAGGTAGTGTAGATTTAAGTCTGTTTAAATCATAGTCCCTGGGGATAGGGTGGGGCCACCATTGGGGGATCAAGTTTTACATAGGAATATATACAGAAAATTTTTAAAAATCTTCTTTTTAAAGACTATTTGGCCAGAAAAGCTTAAACTTGTGTAGAGGCATCCTTGGGTAGTGTAAATTCAAGTTTGCAAAATCAGTACCTAGTGGTAGGGCGGGGCCATGATGGCGCTTTGAATTTTTACATAGGAATATATAGAGAAAATCTTTAAAAATATTCTGGGAAAGTTTTCGGTCCAAAACTCAGTACTTAGTGTGAAAGCACAGGTTATGCAGATTTAAGTTTGATGAAACCATGATTCCCTTGAGAAAAGTGGGGCCACGAAATGGGGGGGGGGGGGGAATAGGAATAGAGAAAAATCTTCTTACAGGTACAACAACAAAAGGGGCTTGGTACTGTGGTTTCATCAATATTCAAGGGTATCAATTTTCGTGGATAAAGTGAAAATCAGTTTCAAGGATACGTAAATTTGTGGCCAATGACCCTATCAATACAAAATGTTAATAAAAATTGCCTTTCAATGAACATTTAATTTCGTGGATCAACTAAACAACGAAATCCATTAAAATTGGTATTCAACGAATATTGATGAAACCACAGTATTTACCAAATAAAAAGAGGTGGATAAAAATTGGCAGATTTTCAATTTTTTTAGCAAGATCTACTGTACTTAGTTGTCAAGATATTTTGATACTGTAATGCTAATTTGATCAGAATTAAGGCAATTGTTGCTTATGTGAGCGATGTGGCCCCTGGGCCTCTTGTTTTAATCTCTTTTACAATTCAACTTTTTGCCTTTATTTGAATTTCTTGCAACCATCTTGCACTGTATAGAATGATTGGCCATCACTATACATGTAGGACTGTGAAATTATTTTAAAATAACCTTGATGTCTAGATTGGAATATGAAATTAATCTGGGAATAAACAAAACAAAGGTTCAATCCTGATACAGGATTGTTGATGTTTACAAATTTCTTTGTAGGTGGCGATAAAGAACAACATAGACGTGTTCTACTTCAGCTGTCTGGTGCCCATGCATGCCCTCTTTGTGGAAGACGGTGAAATGGAAAAACGTGTATTTTTAGCCACATGGAAAGACATTCCTGCCCAAAATGAAGTTCAGCATGAGATCTGTAATGTACAGCATAATGCAGGTACAGGCTATTTTTTTGTAATCACCGATACACTGCATAAAGTTTTGTCATCATTTATGTGCAATGCATACATGAAAATTTTCTCACAACTGTTTTATTCTTTTTGGGTTGAGCAGGTTATCAGTTTTTTCAGAATATATTAATTTTGTTATGTTTCTCTCCTTTCAGACACCATTTCACAGAAGCTGAAGAACAACAATGTTTTTACGATAGCAAAGCGTAATGTAGAAGGACAAGACATGTTATATCAGTCACTCAAATTAACAAATGGAATCTGGGTGTTAGCAGAATTAAAGATACAGCCCAATAATCCCAACTTTATGGTGAGTTGGTATAATCATTTCAATGTTTATGTTAGATTAGAATGTCCTTAGAATATGTAGATACAAAAGAAATGGTAAGGAAATCAAAGTTAAAGATACATGTACATTTATTACCCATAGGTGAAAATGTATAGAAAATAAATATTAAAATTAAACTGAGACACGTCTGCTATATTAAATCATTAATCATGTTTTTTACAAAGAAAAACAAGAGAAATTGAATGTAAGAAATGAAAAATATTGCTGAATGAAAATATTGAAGTGGTATATTTGGAATTTTTTTGTTTGGTTTCAGTTATCCCTAAAAGCCAGAGCAATGGATGTATACCAAGGCATACAGCAGGCGTTTGACAACATCCTTCACAATTAATGACCAGACTTTTTGATTTTGTTTTATGCCATAATAAGTGGACCTAATTCCGTAACGGTGTTGTGATAATCCTTAAACATTTTAGGATGTTCTATTCATTTATGCGTATATTATATTACAAGGTGTGGATGCACACTTACGCTATGTCTAAATGTATGTTATGTTGAATATACTGTATTTATTATTGTATCTGAAGGTATGTAGAATCATTGAAAAATCTTTTAAATCAAAGTTTGTCTCCCTTGGACAATAATAAAGTACTATTAAAAGGAAACTTGACTTCTTTTTTAATGTGGAGGCAAAATTTTCAGTTAATGTTTATTTCACCTACATGTACTACTGTAGAAGCACATGTTTTTGTTGGTTAAAATTTCCTGGTTCTTAAACCAAATACAATTTTGTTGGCATTTATTTTTGTTGTCATATTGTAATCCCTAAAATGTATTGCATATCATCTCTGTACATTGTATTTATTTATACTTCTGTTAAAAATTGTTACGTATTTAATTTTGTTGATTATTACTGCTAACAAAATTTAAATCCTCAACAAATATTTCTGCTTCTACAGAATATAAAAACTATTCTAGAGTTAGAATTTAGTTGTTTGCACTGTATAGAACTTTTTTTTATGTGTTTTAAGACTAGATGCTATATCTGCAATGTCTACATGTGGTTAAAATTGCAATATCCATGTTCCTTCTAATTAAATATATTGTCGCTTTACTTGCCTTGGACTGCTACCTTTAACTGACCCTGGAAAGTGAAATTGAGTCACTATTTTTATATGTAAGCAAGCTAAACTACTCTTCCTTACAGGGCAAGTGATGGTGATCAGAAAAAAATTTCAGAGGCAATTAAAGCAACAATATTGGTGGTAAATTGATGGAAAATTTTGATGGATTTACATATTTCCACAGAATATGTCGGGAAATGAGGTTTATCAGTCTTAGAACAGTTTTTCATGTGCTGCATTAAATTGCAAGATTTTTGTATGCGAGGAAATATGGTTCTATGATCTGTCAACACGTATTGTCACGTAGAGCTACAAACCAGCGGCTACAGTAAAAAGTGCCTGAATATATAATTACAAAGAATGAAATGCAATCCACTAAAATCATTATCAGGGTTTTGTTTTCATGAACACTTTTAAAATGTAACATTTGAATAACTGAGAAAACCCATAAGATGCAACACAAAAACACATGGGATGTTGATAAAATAACAGTTTTTCTGTCGTTTTTCATCAAAAGGTGATAGCATATATTCTATGGACATTAATATCATTGTGATATAGTTTTCCATATTTAAAGGTCTAGAATTAGACTTGAAAAATTTGAATTTCACCTATAAATCATAAGCAGATTGAAATGTGAGAATATTTTTTATTTTCAATATAAAGAAAAGTTACCCTTTTTAAAGAGTACATAATGATCTGAATACAAAACAAAATGATCTGAATAGAAGACTGGAAACCAAGTAAACATTGTCTAGGTTTTTTCTGCATTATGCTTATTTCATATACAAGACTCTGCATTTTCTAAAATAGAAGAATTAATGTGTAAAAAGTACTTGTAACATCCTTTAAATATTGTTTGTTAAATTCATTGCAAAATTTCCCCAGTTCATGCTGGATGTATATACATGTACATGTGGAGTACCTGCAATCACTTAGGTTGACCCAAACTGGTAGATCCTTACAAAGTGGAGTGTAGTACTACCGGTAATACACAACACTGATAATATCCTGTGAGGACTGGATTTCTATCAAGTTTCCAGAGAGGAGCCGACTTGGCTGACGTGCTCTCTGACAGTTCTGTCCAGAACACCGTACACGTCTTTACAGCCTTTGACGGCCATGTCCACCACCTTGCTTAAGTTATCTTCATGTAGACGACCGTTCATCTCCAGAAAAACAATCTGTTCCGACTTGGGAAGTACAGCAACGGTAATTTCTGGACTTCCTGAGGATTCCTCCAAGTAATTGATGTCCACTATTGGGCTGTCTCCAAGGTAACTTGCAGAGCAAGCACACACGTAGTCTTTCATGGGGATTCCAGCATCAATCACAGCCAATGTTGCAGCATTAACACTAGCACAGTAATTCCCTCCATCAGATTGTAAAACCTTAAAAAAAAAGATTCAATGCTGATTACAGAACGTTAATATTAACTGTTTACGTGTTAAGAACTAGTATTGCAAACCTAAAGATATTATTAAGATTGTCAAAGACAAACGGTATTGTCTAAAAATTTTAAACAATATTTTCAAATGATTTTTTGTTCTTGTGAAAAGTTCATAAATTTTTATTACCAAGATGTCAATGACGAAAGAACTTTTAGCGTAGTAAGTCCACTTAAAAGATATTTTTCCTCTATGTTTTTATGGTTGTGAGAGACAGTATAAGCAAGTTTTACATGTATTCTGTTTGTAAACTATAGAATTAAAAGAAAGGGAGTCTTCACCTCTACAAAAATATCTATTTGAGATCTTGGATGTAGACTGGTTAAAATTGCTGCATTGAATGTTTGTTGTAAATGCATTGTCATCTCTTGAGATTTCCTGTCCCCCCGTGGGCGTCTTTTGCGTTCACTGGTGCTGAAGGTTGCCATGCTGTATTGACAGTTCACTAGTACTTTATCTTGAAGAAGTTTACTGCGACTACCTCTAATCTATTAAGAAGAAATTAAGATTCTCTTTCAATGATTCATCATTTATATCAAACTGTCATAAAAAATCGTCAATGAGGCCACACCAATTTAATTTCTTGTTCGTCCAACATCTGAAGAAAATGAGTGGGCGAGCAAATAGATGATAAAATTATATTTTTTTTTCAGGCAAATTTTTTAGGCGATGCATAAGAAAATTTGAGCGGACTATTATCTTTTTTCTACTTTTTTTGATTTATAGATTAAAACGATGTATAGTACAAAAAAAATACAGCAATATAGAACTGAAATAGATGTGGAAAATTTGAAATAAGATTAGTTGTAAAGTTCTGTTAAATTATGAGTGTGATGGTCAGACGATCAAGTATTTAAATTGATATGGACAGGTACACTGACAACCAATATTTTTTTTCTCACAAGTTTGCTTGCATACAAGTTCAAAAAGATAATTTTTCATTAATAAACAGTACTCAATTTTTGCCTAACTACATTACCGATCAGACCCACCCTAACAGAAAGTAAACCCAAACTAAACCTTGGGTTTACTAGAGTGAACCCTGAGTAAACCCAAAGTAAACCCAGAGTGGACACAGAGAGTAAACCCAGTGTTTTAAACCTGTTAAAAAACTAGCTAGACACTCAGGGCTGACAGCTAGTATAATTTGTCAGCCCTGTTAAAATTCAACCAGCCTGGAGAAAATAATTGACATTTGTTTATTTATTTTAATTTGCATGTAAAACATTCAAAAATCTGTTTTTCAATTTTGTTTTGTCGTAAACTTGTTGATTTTGGTTGTAAAGTTATCGTCCACTAATCTCAGCGAGATTAGTCAAGAGTGAAGACTGAAAAATTTTGACGGATGTCTCTTCCAAATCCCTGATTGTTGAAATAAATTAAATATAAACAAGTTCATATTTAAATCATTTAACGATAGGAAACTAACATTTTCTGTTGATAGCTACATTTAAATAATTAAAACAATGTTCAAAGTAAAAAGTTGATTTAATTCAGCATACTTCTATTTTAACAAACGGCCAAAGTTTGAGCAAATTGTACTGAATCCATAAGTATCGCACTGATCTGAGATTCGGAAGAGACATATGTCAAATATTTTCAGTCTTGACGAATCACGCTGAGATTACCCTGCATTATTCCATAGCATGACTGGTGATTTTACATTGCCATGCTCACATTTCAAGCATTGTCTACGTGCATTAAATGCTTGTATTGACTTTTTAAATGAAGAAACAAAAAAAGCGATAGTGTGACAAGAATCAGTTAAAGATTCTCAAAACTCCTATTCCGTTATTATATACACTTGGCTCAAAAAATATCAACGTCCAGCCGGGTGCTCGTAAAACAAATTTGTCCACCCATGCCAAAAGATATGAGTCTCGGGCGGTCAGGCGGACGGTTATTTCAAACACTGGTAAACCCTGATCAGAAGTATACCCCTAAAAGCAGAGGCTCTATGTGTATTCAGAATATACAAGGGGCAAGAATTGCAGGCAGTAAGATGGTAAGATAAAAGACGGGTCTGCTTCATACTTCAGTGCGTACAGTTGACCCTAAAAACAATTCCTGACTAAACCCAAGTAAATCCCGAATGCATGGACCTAAATTTTCGAAAAACTGACCCAGAGTAAACCCCAAAAGTAAACCCAGGGTTTAGTTGTGGTTTACTCTGGTATTAGTTTGGGTCTGATCGGTACTGCTCTACTGTACAAGTATTACATTTTTTCAATTTAATTGGTTAAATAATAAGAATAATGTTTCATTACTACTCAGTGCTTGAGTAAATACACTGTCAATATTGACATTTGAATATTGAACGCACCTCGTGTGGCCCGTAAACTACTGCTAACACCTTTGTATTCCCCTGTTCTACGTATGCAGAACCATCAGCCTGGCTAAAAACTCCAAGTTTACATTGAATTTTTCGAAGTTCATGCGAGCGCCTTCCATCTATACGAAAACCTTGATCAGAAAGTAATTCTAACCCAGCCATGCTTGCTTATACCGCAGGAAGTCAAAACTTTATCACTAAATTATGAGTAAAACAGGTAGAAATGGAGAATCCGATCACAGCAAATTCTTACGCTAACACTGGTAAAGCTATGTGTGTTTTCTCTGCAATGCTAGCTTCTTACAATAATGTACATAATGAGATCCACACGAACCATGTGATAAAATAAAAATAAAATGAAATAACAATCTTTCTGTGATGATTAAATAAATAAAAATATGTGCGGCCATTTTGTACATTTGAGAATAAGCCTGAATGTAAACATTTCCTATGGTTGTACAGAGGACACCAATGAATCCCCTTCGCATTTTTTCAGATTTTTAAATCTTTAAAATAAGTCTGTAGCTGCGCAGTTCGACAGCTGTTCTGAGTGACTAAAATGCCAATGTCCTGTTCTTGTATGCATATATTTTTTTTAAAGTGGCTTGTAGGACTTCATCTTTACTGCTTTTATATCTTTCAGCAACATTTTTTGCCATGCAGTTTCAGGCTGAAACAAGCCAAGTACTAAATGAGAGTCAACATCTTCCTAGGTTTATATCTTTAATAATAAGGATGACTGATACCTGAAATATATATATATACACAGTACATTAGTAAATGATTAGTTATCTCCTCCCCCGGGGACAAGTTTTTTTGTATACGAAAAAAAAAACTTAAACAAATAAAGTCAAGTCTATTAGAAAATAAATCTTCAGGAATGTTCTGTTAAAGTCTTCCGGACGCGAACAAGATTAAACGTATGATGTCCTTTCACAATTTTAAACGCAAAGTCTCTAGATTCACTTATCAATGTCTATGCATAATTCATTAATCAGTTCCTGATTCATCAATGTTATGTTCTGTTTTGTTGCGGCGGGGCAGTCTTCGTGGTGTCAATAGTTCCTTTTCTCCAGCTTTATTGTGTGGCTGAGGACGGAATAGAGCACGTGGTATCCTAGACTTAGAAGGTACATCTGGTTCAGGGGTGTGGTGGAATGACTGGTCCAAATCTATATTGTGTAGGCTGTTGAATTGTCTGAGTCTGAGTCGCCTGTTTTTGAGTGGGGACTATAATAGGTGTCTCATTCAATGCAGCTGGTTGACTTAAGATTCTTGTTGGTGATAAAGACACTGGAATCTTGGGCACTTGTGGCTGTGTCGTCTTGGGTGTAGTTGGAGAGCTCAAGATCACTTCTTGATGTTGAACTGCAGTTGGTGCCATCAAAGTACCTTGTGTTTGGTTGGTTTGAAAAGGAGTGAACTTTCGTAAGTGTTGGCGGTTGCGGATAGTTACTCGGCCTGTGCCATCTACACGTATAACATACTGGTGGTATTGGCGTACTTCAACAACTGTTCCTGTACGTTCCCATCTCCTGGGATGGTTGCCTACCAAGTTTTGAATGTATACATGATCTCCAACCTGTAGTGTTGGCAGGTGATGAGTGTGTTCATTCCACCGTTCATGTTCCCTTGAATGACGTTTGGCAAGAGCCATCTCTCGATGAGACATTAACTCAGTCCATGTTTCATGTGGAGAATATCCACCATCAGTATGGGAATGGCATCACGAATGGGTCGTCCAAACAGAATCAATGCTGGTGATGCTTTTGTCTCTGGGTCAATCGAATTTCTGTACATCAGTAAAGCTCTCTGGAATTTGTCAACATCCAGAGATCCAACAGCAGAAATGTTGTCCACCAGCATGCGTTTTACTTTTCTTACCGCAATCTCAGCCCTGCAGTTAGCGTGTGGGTTTGCAACTGATGAAAGTCTATGACGAACTCCCCAGGCTTTTAAAAACTCTTGAGTCTTCCCTGCTGTGAACTGTGGACCTCCATCAGACGTCAACTCCTCTGGGATGCCAAATGTCACGAAAGTCTCACGAAGTCTCTTGACAAGTCCTTCTGCACCTGATTCAGACTTGTATACCATTGACCAGTTTGAATACCTGTCAACAATAACTACATAGTCATTACTGTTATATGTGAAGTAGTCACTGCAAATCATCTGGGATGGATAATCTGGAGGTGTTATGTCAGATGGTGGCTGCATAGGGTTTGACTTGGCCATCTGATGGCAGTGAACACACTGGTCTCTCACCCTGGCAATATCTACTGTGATCTCAGGCCAATATACAGAGTCCATAGCCCTTGCACGCATAGCGCTGACTCCTTGGTGGGCTGCGTGTAAAGCATCGAGTACTGGTTTGCGAAGAGCTGGAGGTATAACAATTCGTTGGCCCATAAGAACTACACCATCAACGGTGCATAAACTGGATGCAAAGCGGTGGTAAGGACGCAAGTCTGTTGGTAGCTCCTTGTAGTCTTCTGGGAACCCTGCTTCCATCCGCCTGATGAGATTTACAAATGTAGGGTCTGATGCAGTGGCCTCACGAACCATGCTCCAAGTAACAACTGTGATAACAGCATTCAAGGCACAAGTGGCAGCAGCAACTGTGGAGGTGTCATTAGCTGTATCATTATCCTCTGTATGTAGACATAGACTGGTAAGTGTATCATGATAATGAGCAGTCATGTTAACTAAGGAATCAAGTTCAGGTGCTTCACTAGGTAAGTTCAGACGATCTGGTGGTCCAACAGGATACCGTGACGCTGCATCTGGCCCAAGGTTCTTTCTGCCTGGTACATGAAGAATCGTGAACCTGTACCCTAAAGTTTTCTCTTTGAGGTTGAGGAGTCGTCTGTTGTCGATGTCCGTGAGCGATCGATCGTTCAGAATCTGGAGTAGTGGCTTGTGGTCAGTTGCAACAAGAAGGTCTTTGCAACCAAGAACATAGTAGCGTGTTTGGTGAAGTGCATACACAACAGCCAAGGCCTCACCTTCAATAGGAGCATATCTGCTTTCTGCTGGATGTGTGAATCTGCTGCCAACTAGACATAGTTTCCAACCGTCATTACAGCAGGTAGGGGTTTTACTTGAGCACTGACAGTACTTCTGCATCAAAAAGAATCAAATTCCGTCAACAGACCAGTCGGTAGCTAGGCATGTCATACGAGCAGGGTCAAAAAGACGAACACCGTCCTTCATCTCCTGAATAATGATCTCTTTAGATTTGTGAAATACTTCATCTAATTCATTTGTCCAGCAGAATGTTGTGGATGGTTTCAAAAGAGCACGAAAAGGTTTCATTTGTCTTGCCATGGCAAATGCATATGCTCCTTGGTTTATAAGCCCAAACCAAGCTCTTGCACCAGTAATGTCAGTTGGTGTTGGGAAGTTGCTAATTGCATCTAGGAACTTAGTACTTGGTCATATGTTTGTTAGAGTGATTGTAAGTCCTGCAAAATTGACAGTGTCTTGAGCAAATTGAAACTTCTTTGGGTTTAATGTAATGCCATTACGAGCACACAGGTCGAGCCATTCACATGCCTGAAAAAATGCTGCTTCAATGGAGTTCGCCCACATACATGTGTCATCCACACATTTGACCTTGTCGTTGAAATTTGATATAGCTGACCGTGTCCCTCAAGGTATGAAAAAAACAGTGACAGACGCTTGGAATGGGTACCACTCAGTGCCTATTCGTGAAGAAGATCGCCACTTTACAACATTCATCACACCATGGGGGCGCTACAGGTACAAAGTTGCTCCACAGGGATTCATGGCCAGCGGTGACGCTTACAATCAACGATTTGATGCTAAGGATTTGAAAAGGACTTGGGACATGATGTGTTTGCCGAACAGAATGTCGATTTTGTGGTTGTAGGTCTACTGTCCGCCTTGGAGTGCCATCAGCCTTGCTGGTTACCACCATTCTTGAGCACCAAGTTGTAGGTGTGTTTTGACTTACTTGTTCCAGTACACCAATGCGAACATCCCTCTCAAGATCAGCATAAACTTTATCCTGCCAATGGATAGGAACAAGTGCTGGTTTGTGGACGGCTACCGGTGTGGCATTAGGATCAACATGGAGTTGGAGAGGCTCACAATTCATAAGTGGTAGAGGTTGATGTTCACATACATTAAATGTTGTAGCACCATAGTAATCAAGAAGCCACTCTTTTAGTGACTCTACATGTTCCTCTGTGGCCTTCAGACCGGGTGGTAAAGATGTGGGAACAGGTGGTGGTGAAGGTCGACGTCTAGGACAAGAGCAGGTTACATCTTCAGAGTTTTCCATAGATGCAGCAATGTTTGGAGATGTGACTGTTGATACATTAGGAAAGTTAGTGTGAATAATTCCCAGAGATATGAGTGCTTCTCTGCAAATGAAAGCTTTTTCCATGGTATCAGAGACATAACACAATAAACGTGTTGACATGGCACTGCTAGTAGCGTCTTTTGTTGTGATGCTTACTGCGACTGCTCCAATTACACCAAGGTCTTCCTTTATAGCTCCACGCATTACAAGTTTGACTGGAAGGAGATCCTTTTCTGTTATTCCAAGATTGTTTGCAGATTGTAAAGGTATGATTGAACTCTGGCATCCCGTATCAGCCACCATGGACATAGTGATTGTCTTTAGCTGAGAGGTGTCTTGAATGGGATGTCCAAACGATGCATGGTCCTTAGGTAGGGGTGTCATGTTCACCAGGAGCATTGGGTGTGGTTTTGAAGGTCTAGCCACCCAGTGTCCATCAAATATGTGATGTTCAAGACGTGATACTTGGTTTGTCTGTTCAGATGTAGTGCACAGCTGCTCATAGATATAACCAACTTGTTCTTGTTCTGGATCTTTGGTTGATTTCCCTTGATTGGGCGGGTTCCTGTGGCCCTTGCCTTGAGCGCAGATTCTAGAAGATGCATCACGGTGGCCCCATACTCCACAGGTAGTGCACTTGCTGCATGATTTGGTGTAATGACCTTTGACTGTACATTTAGCACATGTGAATGTCCAAGCTTCACAGTATCTAGACCTGGCCTTGCGATCATTCCTCTGTCCGTGAGCAGGACCACCACAAGCCCAACATTTGGCTCCAGCTGCTTGCGGTCTTTTTTGAGTATTACATGTGGCACTCATGGCACTAGCTGAATCTCCTACTGCACTCCTTGTGACTTTACCCTGCTCTTTCTGAGCAATAAATGATACAGTCTCTTCTAGTGTTCTATCTGTCTTGGAGTCACCTAGCAGGTCAGACATAATTTCTGGGTCTGCAATACCTCTTACTAAATTGTCCTTGATTATCTCATCACTGTAGTCAAATATATGGTTGCAACCTAATTCTTTACACGTTGCTTTATACTGGCACAATGACGTTTGGCCTCTGAGACTGGCCAAAAAAGTTCTGATATTTTAACCAGGTGATTGAGTCATTCTGTTCAATTTTATGCGTTGGACCAGTGTGCTTTCTTCTTTGACGGCCAGCCTTTTGATTGCCTTTAAAAGATCTGTCTCTAGCATACTGGCAACATCACCTTGAAGGTCACGCATAATATCTGTACGCAGATAAGGGTCACAGCAGTAGAAAAGGGCTGTAGGCAAGACATTGTCTGTGATCGCCATCCCTGTTTTGTACATCTTCCACTGTCTGGTGAATGCAGACCATTGATCTGGATCACATCCTGTGGCTATAGAAGGTGGGTCTAATTTTAACTTGTGCGTTGACGGTTGAGCCAGAGGTGGGTGGACGGTTCTGTCATGAATCTGTAGAGCAGTGGTTAGAGCAGCGGCAAATGCTTCATCCAGGTCCTGAGATTTCCAATTACAGCCGTCTATAGGGCACTGTAGAACTGGCATTGTAAATTAACTGTGGTTAAGCTGTTAGTTGAGTATCAGTCATAAATGAGAGTCAACATCTTCCTAGGTTTATATCTTTAATAATAAGGATGACTGATACCTGAAATATATATATACACAGTACATTAGTAAATGATTAGTTAAGTACATTCTTATCCTCAAATGTACATTAATATGGCCACACATCCCCCTTCAAATATAAAGATGATTTGTGCAATGAAATCAAAGCGTGAGGAGTGGGATATCTTAAATGTGCTTTTTCGTTATTACTTATAAGAGGTTCTGAAAACAAATACTAGTGCAGAGCCTAAACATATCAACATTTGCACCGTCTTATTCGCCCATGTTCTTTGTAGAAATAAACATCATTCTGCCCACGTTATAATGTAAATGATTCTGTTCAACAGACATTTCCTATTATATTTAGCATTTCTTACTGTTAGTTTTCAACTAGCCGGTAAAATCATTTATCATGACAAACCAAAATACTTGTACATAACTGCTATAATTGCACAAATAAGGACCATGTCATGAACTAAAGATACGATATTTCTGTTAGTCCTCGGTCATGAAAGTGCTGATGCACCCACTTCAGGCGTGAGTAAGATAAAAAAAAAACCAAACAAATAAAATGATAGCAAACCTGATAAGGCGTTTTTGATCTAAGAAGACACAGGCCACATTAATGTAAGGTTTTTCTAACCGGCCTAAAAAGGGCAAGTTTTAAACTTTATCATTTTTACAATACACATTAAATTTTATAGAGTTGGAGAGAGTAACGAAAGGCTGGCTTCTGCTCTTAATGTTTGTAGGAACTCAAATAGTTAACTGTATAGCAAATATTTGAAGAAGAAAAAACATCTAAAAAGGCTAGTTTTGGCGGATGAGGTATAACAATTAGTGAATAAGCAATAATTAACATATTATGCCTCTGTTTGCGAAGAAAGCTGAAAAAAACCCCCCAAAATAATGAACAATTGTAGGAGTTACAGATTTATTAATTATGAAATTAATAGATCCATATATAAAAGTAATTAATTTATTGATAATTAAATTAATATAATGATGTATTAATTATTGTACAAATAAATTCAATAAAACGTAATACTAAAGTATCTAATAAAATCTTTTATAAACTCAAAAATCTGGTCATGGTCAATTGAATAGAACAGGCAGTTATCTTGACCATGATATAAATTGCCTTAGGGTTGTAATTAAGGTTGTGGCCAAATACATAATGTATCTAGGTATTCATTTGGTTTTTAGTTTTGTCTTCTTTGATTTTATTGGTTGTTGAGATTTCCCTCCAAATTCTTGGGGCTGGTTTGTTATATTTCTTTGTCACATCAAAGAGAGTGGAGGTTATTGATAATTTAAAAGCTGACTGTTGAAATGTAACAAACTTTACCTCTAGGTAAGTTAACGTTCCTAATTCTAATAATTTTAATCAATACTTCAACAGTTCATTAACAGTGAATTCTATAATTTTGCCAAATTAAAACAATAGCTCATGCATGCACAACAAAGATTTTTCTTAAATTTATATATAAAAAATTGAATAAACATGGAGTTGCCCCCCCCCCCCCCCTCTCCACTTTTCTGTGACCATGTAAAAATTGAATTGAAAATAAGGATATGGATATAAACACTGAAAAGTATACACCCCCAAACGGATTAGGATTTTCAGAATTTTGGAAAGCTTCCCCCCCCCCTTTTGTTTTTGCTTGTGAAGAATTTTTGGATGAGTCTGTCCCCCCCCCCCCCCCCCCTTTAAAAACGATGCTACGTGTCTGTATCGGAGTGTCAAAGGTTGCGAGGATAAATGATTTAATGAAATATTTTAATTTTTTTTTAGAACAGCTACAATAATAATGACACAATAGCTTTCATTTAAAAATAATTAAGCGTACGGAAGTTTCAGCATATATATCTGCAACATTTTCACGTTACACCCATTTAATGGACGATTACTCTGGTTCACAAACTGTTAACCATTTATTGGACGATTACTCTAGTTCAAAAACAGTTAACCATTTGTTGGACGATTATTCTGGTTCACAAACCGTGAGTATTGGAGTCATGCGATTGCAGTTCATAGTGGTAGAGGTTAATTTGAAGTAAGTTGATAATAAAGTGCATGTACCTTAATTGTACAGCTTGGTAAATCGTCCATTCGACTTATCTACGACTGAGTTTATATTGTCTTGACTGTTCATGTCGTATGTCCAACTTATTATCTCATACGCAAAATACAGTATCCCTACGTACGACTAAGTAAAAGTAGTAGCGGACGCTTTCCTCATATCAGAGGCCGCTCTCTCAATTTCTCTCATTTTTATTGTAATAAATCTCATAAGCTCAATAGCGCACTGTGAAATACAAGTTAAATAACATGTAGATAATTATGTAGATGGGATAAATTATTCAACTGTTTCTTTTAAATACATTTATGTAGGTGAATTATGCAAAGATCCGATTTTATAAGATGTTCTCAACCTAGCTGCTGTGAATTTGTACATATAACGGCTCCAAAGGACATCAACATCACGAGAATTGAACTTGGTTCTTGCGTTACAATACAGGATAAACAGCTTTATACGGTTTATTACAACAATAACCAATCAAAGCAGACTCTGTATGAGTACCGTTGTTGTTATGGCGACATCTGTGTGTATTATGGTATGTATTATCGGTACAAATATGTTCATATCCAGATATATTGTATTTCTTGTTCATTGATTTATTTGATGTCGTCGAGTCAATTTTAGAGATGATAAATAATCACAAGATTTGAGTGATTACTAGTTGGCATGATGAATCAAGCATTTTCATTTAATACGTAAATATTATAATCGTCATAAAGGTACACTTGAGAAAAAAGAGATATAAATATTTATTCTAATGACCATTTTAACCATACTGGCACTGTGCCAGTTATCGGCTAAAATTTAGCGTTCTGTTTTCGTATTTCGTTATTTCTTGATATTTTTGGATAAATGTTGACATACTTTCAATGGTGATTTCCTTGTTTATCCATCATTTAAATTATTATTAATTACTCAAAACATGTTGTTTTTGTGCTTTTTAGCACGCTCCGAATTTACCATGTTTTACGATTTACTGTAGATCTCGCAGTTATCGGCTTTGCGATTATAACATAATAAAATCCCTGTACATGTTGATTTGATTTTCTGCATAATGTAATTTAAATTAATATGCCCCTCTTTTGGTCAGACTAAATGTAGTAGCTAAGGGTTATGTTACATAAACACAACTCATAAAATTTTTCGTTTGTTATCATACGGTAATACACAAAATCGAAGACTTTTCAATACACAATATTGTGCAATCAGGCGTTTAACTGCGCTTTGAATCTCTCAGAGTTAACTGATGAATTCCTTTTGTTTCTACATGTTTAATATATGTATTGATATTATGTCAAATCGAAAAATGTATATAATAACATGTCACAAAGAGGTCATATTCTAGTTTTAACTTTTCACGTCACTTCCCCCACTGATGAAAGTGCAAAGATGTAAATCAGCGGTAAACAACGACCGTTCAAGCTCATGGTTAAATTATATTCAAGAAATTTTTCAAGCAAACTTATAACTTTTCTTTATTCGAAACAGACGACTGAATATTAAAAAATCTCGGATAGTCGCGTGCTATTAACCCGAACTCTCAGTTTAGCCGATAACTGGCCTTAGCCGATAACTGGTAATGCTTACAAATTATTGTCAAAGGTTTAAAACCAATCTGTCGTTGTTAAAAAAGTATGAAATTAAAGCACGCTAGGTTATCCATTATTATCCATCTGCATGAATATTTTAAACAAAAGTTGTCAAATTTAAAGTATCTGCCCGATGGTTAAATCGCCCTACACTCTCCGCCATGATGTCAATTAGTCAACTCGTTTCTGGGCACCCCGTTCTGGAATGTTCTTTCTATTAATACTAAAATTGCATTTAATTGTTCCATTTTATTAACTTTTTTAAATCGAAGTCTGATCCAAGGTATCTGCCCGCGATGCAAGATGAGCTCGCCCTACACTTTTCGTTGATTAGTCAAATCTTAACTTCTATGCAGAAGTACATGTATACAAGTTTAGCTTTTTAAAAAAAGCTTACCGTCTTAAGAGCAAACCCAAAACAGCAGTTAGTTTTCAAAGACAATTTAATTCTTTTTTATATAAATGTCACCTTCCTCTACATACCATGGCGTGTGGAACATTTTATGTCATTATGTGTCTTTAAAGCCTAAAATTTGAGAAATGCGTACCCGAGCTTCTTAGTTGATATCGACTAAAGTAGGGTAAAAGAGGCCTTAAGAAGGGTCATGGACTCGTATTATTTTGATAAAATCAAAGTTATATCGCTGCATTCAGCATTTTGTTTAACAAATATTACATGTAGTTTTACATATCTTAGGTGCAAATAACTTTACCGATATTAGCCATACCGCATCGATTTTTTTTTTTACATTTTTGTATTTGAAATAAAAATAATAAAAGAAAAGCAAACAGTTTCAATAGATATTATAGAATATTGCTTTCAACTAGTTGGACCTGAAAATCAAAGACTAAATTTCATTCATAACAATTTGTATTGCATTTTCGTTTTCTCACTTTTTAAGATTTAAAATCTACGAAATTTGATAAGTCGTACGTGAAAAAGATCATCAGAAAATTACCTCCCTTGTGCCGAACACTATTTCAACCAATGAAATAAATGTAAATTTTCACATCATGTATTTTCTACCAATCACAAAGGAGAGGAAGTGCACAACCCGGAGACTGTAAATTATTTCAACTCTTTATACCGTCTTCCTTGGAAGACGGTAATAATCCATGACTTGGATCCGCCAAAGCGGGTTCACCACCTTACTCTCATTTTTGCTATTTCGGGCTTGTTTATCGAAAATGAAAGTAGGTTTTTAAATTATTTTTCACAATAACAACTTATTAGTTATAATTTAATTATACCTTACGGACATCATCACATATGTGTTGAAATACCAAAAGTACTCTGATGCAGGCATTTTGTATTTTACTTGCAAATTGCCTGAATTTATTAGTATAGATTTGGGTTAGGGTGGCATATTGAAACATTATTTTGGATCTTGTACTTAAGCATTGAATCATTATTTTTTGAAAGATGTGGTCTCATAACTGCAGCGGTGTGTGCATACAAATTGCATAACGCGCGCTAGCGCGTTATGACAATTTGTTTGCACACACCGTTGCAGTTATGAGACCACATCTTTCAAAAAATAATGATTCAATGCCTATATTTACGTTTTTGAACATTTATTTCCTTCCCACAAATATGATTTGTTTTTAAAAAGTTCTGACTTATTCAACGAGTAATGCGAAATTAACGGAAGAGCTATTTGAACAGCCGAATTATGCTGACAAAAATAGTGCACAGCGTTTTAAATTCTAATAACACAGTTTTATTTGTCTTTCTGTGATTTAATGAACTTAATTTTGGTACACTAAGAAATTGATCAATTGAATTCATTTAACCATCAAAATGTATTTACATCAATGAAATATTAATCAGCGTAAGTATAATATCAGGTCGTGATCCGGTTTGAAGTCGCGAGAAGAGTCAGTTCATGTTCTTCGAGAAATACTGAAGGAATACTGAATGTATTCCTACGCACCAGATTTGGTGATTGGGTCTTATATGTTATGCGTAAATATCACTCAAATCAACCAATGCAATTTAATAGAGGGAAAGAAAGTAAATGTAAATATAATTAATTAAACGTTAGTGTCATGTTTGTGGTATAATAAACTTAGGAGGCGCATAGCAGTTATATTGCTAATAATGCAATTTAATAAAAATATATGCTAAGATAGGGATCTGGAGCTGAATTGAATATAAAAAAGGGAAGATTAATAAAGGCTGAAAGAGTTACTATCATACATCATCACGTACAGATAAAAATATTGGTTTAGTTAAGGGATTTGACTTGTCGTTTCTAAAAAGTTTATAATTGAAAAAAGTCTACATAGGGATGGCGAAATATCGGACGGAAACAACTTGCAGTTTGTCACAAATGGACTTAAGTGACTTTAATTTTTTTTAACACGACATTAAAATTTTTTTGTTTTGTTTTTATAATACTGATTTTTTATTCATACAAAATATTTCTATAAAGATTGTCTTCCCCATGCATGCCCAGGAACAACTCTGCCAACAACCAGAACAGGATTACGAGCCGCGTCTTCAACCCATTCAGGGACTCCTCTCTCCACTGGTCCTCCAGAAGTTTCCATTCTCTCGAATCCCAAGAACACTTTTGTACTGGTCATCATTTTTGTGAGTTTAGCATTGCTAATACTCCTGGGAGTCTGCGCACTGCTGTATAGACGCTTCAGGTACACGTCACACATTGCGTGCAATAATAAATTATTGGCTGCAAAATAACCATCAGGCAACATTGCTTAAGTTTCAGTGCTCTCTCTTAAGCTATTTGAAAATGTCAAATAGTAACTTTTAGTTATGGTAGAGAGCTGATATATTTAGTTTGTTTAACAAATGATTTTAAAAGAGACTACCAACATCCACTCTTGAGTATCCTTCTATGAGGTAAAAAAGCTAATCATCTAATTATACTGTGGTACGCGGTTCAGTAAAAAGGATTAGAAATGTTAACAGTAAAATTTTTTATCATCTTATCATTATGGCACGTGGTCCAGTAAAGCTTATTAGAAATGTTAACCAATTGTTAACAGTGCAAATTTTATTCATTTTTAATCAATATCTTTTTTCAAGGAAATCAAGGTCGGCACCGGTGGAAGAGGTAAGTACATTTGTAATGAAAGACATGGAACGTGTTAAAAGTTTAAAAAACACAATGTAACTTTAGGATATTTCTTGCAGTTTACAGACCATTGCGATTACTTAGTTATTGACGAATCTCGAATCACCACACACAATTACAGTGTTATTGAGGCGACAAACGGATCCTACCCACAACAAGAACACAATCTGTACACAACAATCCTGAGTTCCACTTCAATTCCTTATCAATCAAGTGAATACGAAACTGTTCAAATAAATACTGAACCCGACAATCTGCGTGGTTGGGTACACGTACCATAGGCTGTCTAAAGATCCAATTTCCACCACCTTCTGCATAATATTCAATTTTATGTTTGTTTAAGGAGGTTGTCACCTGAAATAATAGTAAAAACATTCGAAAACCACTTGGATACAAAGATGAGTACCTAAAATGTTCATTTTTTTTTATTTGTGATCCATGTCACATGCCATTTTTTGAAAATATAGGACCCAAACAAGAAATAATAATTTTTCTCAAATTTTTGCTTAAATCTAACATGTAAATTGATAATTTGAAGAAATCAAACAAATATTTATAGTTTGAACTATTATTTAGTTATGATTTTAATACAGTATGAAGTTGGACACAAGTAGTGACTTAAAAAGTATATCCAAGTCAAAGTTTAAAAATTCTTGCTTTACTGGTGGCTTCAAAGGCCAGTACATAATGAACACAACAACAGATGTTACAAAATTTTGGAGTAATCATGCAAATAAAATCAAAGTACTGAAGTACTGAAAGCCGGGCTCTTTTGGTGTGTCTTTATGCATATTGTGTAGTAAAGACTGAAAATCTCTCTCTCTCTCTCTCTCTCTCTCTCTCTCTCTCTCTCTCTCTCATGCTTTTAATATCGGCAAAGCGTCAGAGAGCGACCAAATTTTGTAAGCGGCTATGAACAAAAAATATGTCTGTCTAGTAGAAGTTAAAAAGTTCAACAGTTTTTTCAAATAATAGTTTGTTGGAAGAATTCTGTGAAGAATTCTGTATTGTAGCCATTGTATTGAAGTATCAGTAGTTGTCCTAAAACAAACTTTAAAAAAATCTTTCACAAAATCATTTATATCTAAGTGAAGTGATAGTTCAGTGTTCCATTTTCCATTAATGTTATTTCATATGATGTATTGTGCTTTTTGTAAGGAAAATGTGGAAACAATTCAGCACGTATTTATGACATGTTCAGGAATACCTCCTATATGGAATAATCTTAGTATGTATATTTATAGAAAAACTTCAAATAGAGTTGGCTTTACTGTTAAAAATGTACTATTTGGTGAACTTCCATTCAGTGTTTACAACAAAGTAGTTAATTTAATAATTCTGTACTCCAAGCAATACATTTTTAATTGTTCAAAACAAGACAAAAAACCTGACATTGTTGGAATGTTACATCATCTGTCATTCAAATATAAAGTTGAAAAATATATAGCTATTAAATCATGTGAGATTACAAAATTAATAAACTCTGGGTAAATTGGAAAAACATATTTGAGATATAATTTTAAACTTGGTAAACAACTGTTCTATTTATATATGTGTGTGTATATGCGTGTATATATATATATATATCCTTTATGTTTGCTCTGAAGAGAATGTAGTATGTAAGGGAGAGAAAGAGTGTGAAAGTGAGAATGCCAAAAAATTCTTATATATATTACCTTCTTTATGAAATCATATATGATTGTGAACATGAAAACAAAACAAAAATAAATTATAAAAAAAAAAGTTCAACAGTTGCTGCCTTGAGTTTTGCAACAAGATATATATATTTAATCCCCATTTCTTCATTGCGCAGCAAAGTAGTTCATGGAAATTCATGCGCATTGTATGGGTCCAAAATGCATAGTAATGTTTTAAAAACACGTTATTGATAAGAAAACTAAAAGAGATAGACAATTCATTCGAAGTTTAAAAAAAAGAAACAAAATGCCAACACTTTTGACAAAACGTGGCTCTTTGTGTTACTATTTGGTATAGCGGAAGCTTTACTTTGACGCTGTTTGGTTTTTTGTTTACTTTTAAAGTTGTACTATGTACAGTAACATTGGCGATTTGCCTGACTATAGCCAGGACTCTGCTTTCAGCAGAGCCCGGCTAAAAATTATAGTAATGTCATCTTTCCAAAACTTTGCATACAAATAGACATACATTTTTAAAATGTCTCATTTAAGAATAAAACAAACAATTTGAGATTTAGCATGAACTAAGCTAATTTTAGGCCAAATTTGGAGTTATTTTTTCTTAATTTCTATACAATATAAGCTAAATATGCCAAAATATATATATTGATAGAAATATCAAAATATTTTCTTAATATTTTTTTTTAGAACATCATGAATATATCGTTATACACAAACTATTTAGAAGTTTGGTCTGCAATGAAAATTAGGAAGCTAAAGTAACAGTACTCTAAAACTACGGAGTTATGAAAATTGTTCATTTCCTTTTTTTAAAAACCTTCCATCAAAAATTGTGATTTATACTACTAGATTTAATTAATATGTGATGCAGAATTTTCAGATTAGAGGTGACCCAAAATAACTACCCAAAACCTAAGGAGCGAACGTCTTTAAGTTGAATCAAAGTACTGAAAGTACTGTTAGACGGTGGCGTCGTTGAAAGTGGCATATTTCATGTAACAATGAGTGATGTATGATATTTTTGTCGAAAACCGCGGCCAGTATCGCATACATGTACTAATACTTAACGCTTACTCGCACAACTGGTCGTGAGTTTCCTACATGGATAATTCTGTGGAAATCGTAGCTGTGATCTCAATCTACACTTTACATATGCTGTGTCTCTTGGTCGTCATCTTTTGGGAAAAACCAAAAGATTTATCACAGTAGTCTTTGTCGTATAGAAGTTTGTATCTATATTTTGTATCAGTATGTTTGTATCTATTTCAGTTGACATTAAAACCCCGTTTGAATGACTCATTAAATATGCCACCACATATTGAATGAATAAATCAAATCCAAAGCGATTTTTTCATCACAGTACGTACGCCCAAATATTTGATTGTTTGAAGAAGGGGAATTTTAGTTTTTCCCTTTTGACCTTTGGGTTGACCCCGCAAAGAAGAACAACTTTTGAAAAGTGTGGATTGGACTATTGTGCTTTAAATATATTGTAGATTTCTCAAAGTAACGAGAACAAATAAAGCTTTGGTATGATAAAATACTTATTTTTACTAACTATTTGGGCATACATATAGTACATGTATCTTAATTGTCCCTCTCGACAGCATTTTCCCTCAATTTCTTCACGGGGAAAAAGTTGCAGTCTTGTGGATCATCACATTTGCTTTTTTCCTCATAGTCAGTTAATACATTTAGGTGTATAGAATACGGAATGGGTTTACAAGAACCTGTTTGATAAAACTGGTATTGCTTTTGGAATGCACGTCATCATGAAACAGAAGAGTCAATCAATATTTTATCTTCGACTTTAGTGGATTATTTCCATTTGCTCACAACGAAAGTGAATGAAAATTTTTAAAAATATCATACAACATTCGGTTCAGGGGCGGATACAGGATTTGTAGTTAGGGGGGCGTGGATAAAATTATTGAGGCAGGGGGTCTGGGTTTTCGTATATTTTGAAGGTTAAACCAGGCTCAAAATAGTGGTATTTTTTCAGTACACTTTACACAAAAGTATATAACAATTTGACACATATTGTTACTTATACCTAATACATGTATTGGATTAAAAACAAAATATTTTAGGCATTTATGAACTCCCAAAATTAACCAGGTTATCAAAGTTACAACATTCTAATGACGTTACGGTATCAGACCCCCTATTATCTGTTAGAAATATCTGATGCATCAAATCTTCAATATTCTTATATTAAAATAGTCTATTTACCTAGAAAAAATTCAAAAAATATACAGTTATTCAGAAATTTCTGCTTGCATCGCAATATGGAAATGACAGCGCAGTCTACACTTGAAACAAAACTGCTGGAATTTCCAGTCGATTCTTGGTCGAAGCCCCAAGTTCAGGGCCCTGGGGAATTTGATGCAGCCACCATAATAAAATGACCAACACTGCTTGTTTTAAACACTGTTTAATTGGTTTGTTATCAGAACCTGTCAACATGCATTAGGATTAGATGTTTATAGATGTTTATAGAGCAGCAGAATTACAGTCAGCATGGCACAGCTAGTGTATCAATGAGGTGTAATATTGAGTCAGGCATAATTATAAATAAAGTGAAACACAAAATGCTAACTTTTCTATGTAAAATTTATCAAATCATCTACAGTCATGCATACTTTGAAAATTTTAGGGGGGGGGGGGCGTGCGCCCTCCACGCCCCCCCTTAAATCCGCCAGTGCGGTTGCGGCAGTTTCATTAATCAACGTTTTAAACATTTGTTCTATTGTATTTAGCTATAGATTAATTCAAATCATTTGAATGAATTCGGGAAAGTCAAATGTATATTTTATCGCTTCTCAGTACAATTTAACACGCATAAATTACTTGCTACATTAAACTTTTCTAGTAAACGTACAACAGATATTGATTCATTATACAAAATAAGTTTTTAAAAACACAAAACAAACAAAATTCAAGCTGAACACACGTTTTTCTGATCGTACAGCTGTGTATATAAAGAAGATGGGGGAATAAGATGGCCCAACTGCCCTTTTGGTTAGTCGTAAAATACAATTTCAAATTTAGCATTTTTTCAAATTAATATATTTGATATGTTATAAAACAAGTTTACAAAATGGTAATTTCTAACTATATTCAGTTTGAAATATTTCATAAGATAAGAAATAAAATAATAAATCTTTAAGTTTTGGTGGTATCGAACCCACAACCTAAAAACCCAAGTTCTATAAAGTTTCCTAATGGCTGGTGCTCTAACCACTGAACCATTTCTGCGTTGTTTAAATGCTATATGAGACTATGACCACGAATTTACGGACTTGTATTATATTTCTAAAACGTTCAATTGTTGAGCTACAAAATGACATTTTTGAACTGTAGTGGGTCATCTCTCCACATTTTTGTTGAGTACAATCGGTTAATTTAAATTCCATTAAACCACATTTAGACTGTAAAAAAAATGCTGAGCTCAGACCCACTCTATGAAAGAAAATACATTGAAGTTATAAAAATTACACTATCAGGAGGTTTTGACACGCATACGCCAGTTTAAATCAATATATTGCAAGTATTTAAAATATTTAAAGATTACAACCCGATGTTACGTTAAATATACATTGTTTTTAATTATTTTTTAAAAAAGTATCAGATTTAATGATATTTTAATTTTGCCGTATCTAATCATTCCTCATATGGGCATTTTACACGCCTTATTCACCCATCTTCTTTGATTTTATTCTTTGCATGTACTAGATCTAGACAATAGATCTAGGGTTCGCAAATCCCGGCAATATTTTCGGAAAGCTATATTTCTGTAGCTCAGCAGAATTCTACAGTCATCTATGAAGCACATTTTTTTGCCTTCATGTTTCATTATTTATCGCAAATATAGCATGGATGTACATACGCTACGGCCGATGTAGCATTGCGTTATGTGCTGACACTTTCTAACCGGTGTGTATTTCAATTGCGAGTCGCAACAAACTGGCTTATTTATATAGGCCCGCCCATTTGTAAATGCATGTTGACAACATGATGCTAACGCATGGAAACAAATGTCGAAGAAAGTTCATAATAGAGTTGTACTCGCAAGTTAAAAATTATTTGAGAACAAACGGGGCGATGTTTACGTACATATGTAAATAATGTTATCTGTTAGTGAAAAAATGCCCCCAAAACCAAAGAAAAGATTCTCTAATACATTTAGCAGTGACGGGCGCATATGAATTAAAGTCACTATTTGTACTTCGCTCATCGAATTGGGTTATTCAGTTCATTGTGAAAAAATTCGACAGAAACTGTTTAGATAACAAAATTATTATATTTTACATTACCGTTCACAATGTACCATAAATGTATATGGAGTATCGCATGTTTTTTCTCACAAAAAAGCTAGCGTTTGCTGCAAATTAGAGATACACGAGCTGACACGCCGTGAAATCCATTAGACGTTTTACAGCATATGTAAAAAAAATCTGAACTAAAAATCTTTGAAACATCGTAAAAAGTAGTTTATAAACATTTAAAATGGCGACTCGATTTGCACGTGAATTTTACAATCCGACGTCGATTAGCGTGTTTGAGAGAAAGTCAGCAGCAAGTAAAGCGTCAACATCTGCAGTAAATATTGTCTGATGAATATTGAGGTGCCTGTAATAAAATTAATGTTTCTACAGACTGAGTGAGGTATAAAATAAGGTACATTGTAAATCACAGGTCAGTCGAAAATTAAACACATTTGTATCGTAAATTTAAAGTTTTTTGTGTGTTTGAAAACACATGCTCTCTTGTAGAAGAAACTGTGCCATTGATCGGTTGACGTTCAATAAAGTGTAATTTATGTAATATTCATTGTCAGTATCTGTTGTGAATTCTTTGGAATAAGCTACAACAACAAAAAATATACTACTCAAAGAAAACTAATGCGTTGAAAATGGCTGAATTTATCGATGAAGCATAATTGCTGAAATATGAAACGTAATGGCAAACCAGTTAAAATAGTGTGTTTCTGACAATTATTTATATCATAAAAACAACAAGCAATTATTGTGAGATCTCTTGACCAATTATCGCATTGATTTATTTTATGCAGTCCTGATACAAAGTTAAAGGTCAAAACTGGCAGTTGGTGCTTATATTATTAATACCGCGAAAGCAGACACTCACAGGGTAACGGCTCATTTAAAATAAAACAGAATTTCATACATTATTTAAATGTATGTACAAAATAATTAGCAGCTATAATGCTTAAAATATCTACTAAGATTAAAATTAGTTCTCATACTGAAATCGACACGTAGATAAAACATTGTCTGTATAACACTGCATACATGTACCTAACAGAGTTATCGTTCGTTATCCGCTAGTATCCCCGTGAGAAATACTCTTGCGGTCAGGACCGTAGCAATAGACCGTGGCTATTTATAGCCACCGTCTAAAAATGAGAAAAAATATGAGGGTGGCTAGACTCCACAGCCCCCTCCCCTCCCATGCGACTTGCCTGAAATATAATACTAATAAATAATTATACGTGCATTTCAACCCTAGAGGAATGAAAATTTACTTTATTTTGACATGTCCCTATCTAATAACCGAGCAGACGAATTTTATGATTCTATTATAGTATTACTCATTTAATATAACATTTAAAACATTGTGTACATAATAAATTAAAAGTTCTTCCTTATATACGGCATTTCCGTTGTAAAGGATGACATTTAAACACATGAAAACGGCCCCGTTTTAAACAATGAATTATAGAAAATATACCATGCTTTTGATAAAATTAATCTATTACAAGAGTGAATAAAATGACACATCCTGATTAGTGTTAAGATATTGGGTTGTTTTTATTGCAATGAATGACGCATCGCCGATGATTTTTGTACACCTTGTAACAGTGACATTTTGTTCTGGTTTGTGACCATGTCGTTCCAAATAAAAATGAACAGAATGGGTGGACCTTGGTACAATAGACGATAAGTACATGTTTATGAAGTCAAAAATTGTACACTGTATTATTATTTATTGATTGCAAACAATGACAAAGCTGAAATGCTATTAAAAGTGATTTGAAATAACGATGTTAATTACAAATCATAATCCTCATTCAATGATAAATAATCATTTAACTGACTGAAAATTTGACATGTCTGAAATTGCTTCATGATACCGAGGCCAGATCTAGAGATATATGTATGTCAAAACCAAAAGTTCATTAATTTCATAATTTTGGATAAAGCTTTCGTGCGTGCTTATGCACTTCTTTTCCACTAGAAACAAACCAAAAAATTAAAGATTTTATAATTTGGTAATCAGCACAATACTGCGGCATGCCGATTTATGAACTTTCATTATTTTAAAGAGGCTGGGAGGTCAACAAATTAGCCAGCAGAATTAAAATTAAAATGTTTTACTACATGTATATCTTTAAACACAGCCCTTTTTCTTTACCTTGGGAGATTTATATGTTGTAAAAATAATCCTAACCCCCCCCCCTCTCTCTCTCTCTCTCTCTCTCAGCATAGACAAACAAACGTTTCTTCGTCTGTTGACACATTCTGATACTGTAGCAGTTATTTCATTGGCAATCTCTATATACGGTCTGTTCTCAGTCATGAAACTACTTATATGTTGATGCATCCACTTAAAGTGTGAGTATGATGTCAAAAAATATAATAATAGTGATAACAAATATCTCTTTTCCTTCCGCGACAAGCTCCTGCTAATCTAAGAAGACAGAATCCACTTCAATGTGAGGATTATTTCAGCAAAAGGGTAGGATTAAAACTTACTAATGTTACTTTTATGATAATTTACACATGTGTAGAGCTGAAGAGACTATCGTAAAACTTGTTTTTGCACTTGATATGTTTATAGTAACACAAATAATTATATACATATTTATCAAAAGGTTAGCTCTTGGCCGTAGGGGTATAACAATTAATGAATAAGCTATATGTCTCTGTTTGCAAAGAAAGCTAAAATTAAATTTAATGATATAACAATGAACAACGGTTCAATGACTTTGTTACATCATATACAATCGCCTATTTATATCAATCAGTATCTATCATGCAGTAAATGAATATGCAAAAAAAAACCCACGAAATTGATGATAAAAATTCAAATAAAGGAAACAAAATTGAAAAATAAAGACACATACGTCTTTGCAAGCAGAGAGTTTCCTGTCGGCATAGGTTGCGAGGATGAGTGACATAATGAGATATTTTAAGGTGTTTTTTTTTTAGAACAACTACAATTGCTACAATAATAATGGCATACACACATTTATTTGAAAATAATTTAGCTTACGGAAGTTTTGGCATATTTGACATAATCACTAAAAGCAACCCATTAACATGTAGTAAAACCGTATCTATAAGAGTCATGCAATTGGTAGAGGTTAACTTGAAGTACCTTGAAAGATAATGCAGTATATGAACATTAATAGTACGATTTAGTAATTCATCCGTTCGACTTACCTTACTTGGTATATGTTGTCTTTACGACTTATTATCTCGTTATTACGATTAATTATGTCGTATGTTCAGCTAATCGGCTCAAACGCAAGCTTGAATCTATTATGCAAGATTTAAAATAGTTGCAGATCTCTCTTAATTTCGCTCTTCTTATCATAAAAAGTGTTTTAATCAACACTTTTTTAAAATGTACAAAAATGTCCATAAGTATATGTATTAGATATATCACTTTTTTCTTGGAACAGCTACGGATACATTTGACATATCGCTATAATAAGTATGCGCTTATTATGGATTTTGTAGCATGTTTGATCTGTTAGGTAGAATAGATATGTAGATATGAGGAACTATTTCATGAAGAACTGTTTTTTAAAGTTTTTTTTAAAAATACATTTATGTAGGTGAATCATGCAAAGATCCGATTTTATAAGATGTTCTCAACCTAGCTGCTGTGAATTTGTACATATAACGGCTCCAGAGGACATCAACATTACGAGAATTGATCTTGGTTCTTGCACCACAATACAGAATAGACAGCTTTATACGGTTTATTACAACAATAACCAATCAAAGCAGACTCTGTATGAGAAAAGTTGCTGTCATGGCGACATCTATGTGATATATGGTAAGTATTATCGGTACAAACATGTGCATATCCAGGTACATTGTATTTCTTGTTCATTGATATATTTAATGTTGATGTTGTCGAGTCAATTTTAGACATGATAAATAATCACAAGATTTTAATATAATGATTACTAGTTTGCAATATGAAACAAATATTTTTATTTTATACAGAATTATTATTAATATACCGGGTATATAAATGAACACTTGTGAAGAAGAGATATAAATATCTCTTTCAATGACATTTTATCATAGGTACAATTTCGAAATTCTTTCATATTCATAGAAGATAAGTTTCGGGGTTTTTTTTAATATTCAATACAAATAATGATTCGAGAATAAAATAATAATTGGATTAGGGTGGCAGATCAAAGCATTATTTTGGATCATGTACAATCCATTTAACGTTACTATTTGTAACGTTTGTATTTGTATACGTTTGTATACAACGTTTGTATTTGTATACGTTTGTATTTTGATAAACTTATGAGGCACTATGCAATTATCACAAAAGTGACTAAAGTGACTTTGAATTCTTTTACTCATACGACTTTTTTTCTATTAACAAATAAGTATTTCTGTAAAGATTGTCCTCCCCATGCATGCCCAAAAACAACTCTGCGAACAACCACAACAGGAATACGAGCAGCGTCTTCAACCCATTCAGGGACCCCTCCCTCTTCTGATCCTCCAGAAGTCCCTACCCCCTTGGATCCCAAGAACACTTCGGTACTGTTCATCATTCTTGTGTGTTCAGCATTGCTAATTATCCTGGGGGTCGCTGTACTGATGTATAGACGTTACAGGTATACGCAGCACATGGAGTGTATTAAACATTAACTTACTTTCTACAATTTTTTTTTACTCCAAAATTACTTCTTGTAACCAATAGTCTATCGCGTAAGTCTCAATATTGAGTTTTTTACTTTTTGGTAATGCCAATGTAAACTTAGTTTAATCTATAAAACTAAACAGCAGATGTATTGTCTATATTTAAAGTTTTAATTACTCAAAAACATTGCCACAAAAAGAATGAGAACAACAAAAAAGAAACTTTAGCAACACGTTTTTAACCATTCTGTGACAAAAAACACACTGAGACTGTTTAGTTTTTGTCATCTAAACTTAATTACATCCTTCCCAGCATTTCAAAATATCTCTTTTTTTCCCCAGGAAATTAAGGTTGGCACCGGTGAAAAAGGTAGGTACAATTCTTTCTTAGGAATGAACGATGCACATTAATACATGAACATAAATTATGAACAATTCCTTTACAATCAAAGTGTAATGTAAATCTGGGATACATTTTCCAGCTACCAGATCATTATGAATACTCGGTTATAGAAGAATCTAGAATCACCGAGACGGTTGATGACAGCATATCGCCCACGACCACCAACTACTTTGTTTTAGAAGTGACAGAAGGACCATGCCCACCCCCAACAAATCTGAGTTCCAATACAGCGCCCACTCCTTGTTCATCAAGTGAATATGAAACCGTTCAACTGAATAACGAACCAGAAAAGCCAAGCGAGGGTGTATATAACACATTGCGTGAAAATAGCACACAACCAGATGATGTAACGGACAACTACAGTCGTTTTGCAGACTTTAATCAAGAGTATTGTCACTTACAAAGATGATCTAACAATTGAATTGAAAAACAATACATGAAGTTTTATAAACAGTGTGATATAGAGGTGACACAAGTGTCATTAAAATATATGACACAATATCGCTCTCTGTGATGTGATTTTTAAGAGAGTCAATATAAACACATTTGAATCAATATAAGCTGCAATTTTTATGATGAAATATTTTTATACGAAAATGTTATTTTCTACTAAAATGACAAAAAATATCATGTTTTATGAATTTGTGTTTGCCATATTTTTGTGGGAAAAGCTGTTGAGAAGCCTTAATTTGAAAAAAATCGAATTATTGTCGTCCTGTACAAAAATTGATCTTTCTTCGGACAAACATTAATGTTTTCTTTTTCAAGTCTTATTTATCATAAGAGCTGAAGTTATTTGCAGACTTATCATACTAGCAGGTTTTTGCAGCAAAATAAAATTCTAAATAATACAGCTCATATTGCTTAAAGCATTGAATGCTTATTTTTGGACGTCGTTGGTCTTGTAACACACTAAACGATGCAGATAAATTGAATACCGCGTGTTAGGCATTCAATGCTTATATTTTAATTCATACTGATGTCTATTTGTATGGCATAATTGTTTATCGTCGCTTTAAAGGCACTATATTAACATCTACCAAGTATTATTCCCTCTATTTCTTACAGAAACTTATAGTTAATTCATAGCTCTATGGAAACAGCCAGACTGAAATCTACACGCCCCGTTTATCGATTTGACGAAATCTGACAGCGGCTGAAACTGACAAGAAACTGACAGGACCAAGATTGACACGCCCTGTTTATCGATTGGTCCAAAACTACAGCGACCTAGAAAAAATTACGGACTGCACCAAATGATCATGAGGATGTCAAGCTCAAAGTCTCACAGGAGACGATTTGGCTGTTTCTTTTAGCTAACGTACTAGTGTACATTCACAGTAATTTAGTAAATTTTACTTACTTTTCATAAAATTAATTAGCTAAAAGAAAGATGTTAACATAAACAATAAAATGCTTTCTTTGATGATTCATGCGGGTTATGAAGGTAGCGATCATTGCAGAAAATTTTTTACATAATCCGCTAACGCGGGTTATATATTTTTTTGCAATGTCGCTTCCTTTATATCCGGAATGAATCATCAAAGAAAGCATTTTATTGTTTAAATATACGTACTGTGACAGAGTCATGAAACATTTAGGGAACAACCATATTAACAATTGATTTTGTTCGCTTCCGCAACTAAAAATATGGTGCCCGAAACATTGTCAAAGTTATTTAATTGACGGATAGATATGATTTAATTAACGATTTTTTAAATTAGTACATATTAAATTGATTATGTTTGAACGTTTCATTTAATCTAACAATAATGCATAATTATATATATATATACTCAAAACGCATGTTGACGTTTATATTTGTGCGCATGAATTCGCATTAAGTGTATTCAAAGAAAATTGAACATCGCAGATTTTCAAAGCAATCACAAGGGAAAGTACACACTGAATGTAAATATTGTTTCATGAAGTATCTATTTCAGCAATTTATGAAGTTTCATACCATTTGATTGGAAAGAATCTTTGCTGTCAGTTTTTAAAAACAGCCTGTATCGTTATTGAAATGACTCTTAACTACTTGACATCTAGTTTTTGTCCACAAATTAAAACATTCAATGTCGTTACTAATTCTTTCCATCCAACATTCAGTGGTTATGTGTTTTCATCAGCGCATTCAAATGTAATTGTTTTAAAATTATTAACTCGACAATTTGCAATTTTTTTTTATCAAAGTTGATGTAGTTTGCTCAAAATTAATTATTGCATTGGCAAGAACAACGTCATTTCTTTGCAAGTGTAAATTTCGTTGATTTACAAGGCTAACGATTTACCGATTTATTGAGTTACATTGTTATTCTATATACCTACCTCTATTTCTTAAGAAACCGATCGATTGTGATTGATAGATCTATTGAACGTGAGAGGGTTAAACTCTACACGATCCAGTTTTAACCAGTTTGTCGATCGGTTTAAACCTTCAATATATATAAACGGGCTGCACCAAATAATCCTGATGATGTCAGACTCAAATTTCTTATAAGGCTGTTTATTTTATCTAACGCATTGTTATACATAAACAATAATTTAGTTACCTCTGCCTACTTTACGAAGAATTTTAAGAAATATGTAAATAGAAACAAACAAATAAATAATATGCTTTTTTGGCGATTCATACCATTTACAACGGTAAAGCGACTTAGCAGAAAAAATACTTAACCCACTTACTTGAAGTATGTAACAATTTTGCTACTTTCATTTGCGACATGAACCACCAAAAAAAAGCATTTTATTGTTAAAAAGACGTTTCTAACATTTTCTCCATTACCAGAAACATGTTTAATAAAATTCAAAGAAAAACTCAATACAACTGCATTCACTGACCCAATGACAGATAATATTTAAAAAAAATCATAAAACGGTAGTATTTAGCGGGCACATTATTTAAACAATAAAATGCTTTCTTTGGTGATTCATTCGGGATATAAAGGTAGCGACATTGCAGAAAAAAACCCATAATCCGCGTTTGCGGGTTATGTAAATCTTTTTCTGTAATGATCACTAAAGCATTTTATTGTTTGTGTAAACATTTTTCTTTTAACTGATTAATGAATTGATTATGAAAAGTTAGTAAAATTCTCTTAATTACTGTTAATGTACATAAGTACGTTAGCTAAAAGAAACAGCCAAATCTCCTGTGATACTTTGAGTCTGAAATCATCATGATTTCGTGAAGTCCGTGGTTTTTCTAAGGTCGCTGCAGGCTTCGAACAATCGATAAACAGGGCGTGTCAATTTCAGTCCTGTCAGTTTCTTGTCAGTTTCAGACGCTGCAGATTTCGACCAATCGATAATCGGGGCGTGTAGATTTTCGTCTGGCTGTTTCTATAGAGCTATGAATTAACTATAAGTTTCCGCAAGAAACAGACGAAAATAATACCTGGTATATGTAAATAAATACTAATAATTCACAAAAATATAGTTTACATTGGAATATTCGATGGAAATTTACAGCACACGAAAACTTTTTAAAGAATGACCTGATAAGGTAAAGCTATAAGGTCTACCGTTGACAGTGATGAACCTGGTTTCCTATTATCATATGCATTAGATATTGTACTGTTCAGATTTCGATCGATCAAGGACTAATTAACGCAAAGAACGCAACAAAAGTGTATAAAGAAACACCAACAACCGATGTAAAAATAATCAAAAGCTACGATTAATTCAGGTTTGCATTTTAAAACATTAACAGAGCATCTATAACAGTTTTGGAAATGTTTTTTAAACAGCAATATAATTTAGATAACATACTTTCTTTGTTAGTGTAGGTGTCGTTATTCAGTATTATCTTTTCTGAAAATAGCATTTGTCATTATGACGTGGCATCCTTTCCTTTAAGAGTAACATATCCGAAATCATCTCTACACGGAAAGGATACTCATGTGTCGCACTTCTCAGATGACCTCATTTTCGTTGAAGCTTGACCGCTTAATCACGAATAAAGACCTACAATATGGTAATTGGGCCTCTGGGGCTCTTTGAATTCAACAAAATGCCCTTCGGACTTGTAAAGGCACCAGCTACTTATCAGCGACTTCAAGAAGAATGCCTGGGAGATTTACATCTTAAGTCCTGTTTTATCTACCAAGATGATGTCATCATTTTTCTTTAGCTTTAAAGTGGTCAGTCACTGAAACGTTTTCAGACTATCTGACCGGAGCCAAGTTTGCTGTATTTACGGATAACAACCCTCTGACGTATGTGCTCCTCACCACTGCTAAGCTGGATGCTACCGGTCATTGATAGATTGCTTCGTTATTATCTTACAATTTCAGCATCACGTATAAGCCAGGTAAGATGAATACTGATGCCGATCTATTGTCTAGGTTGCCAGGTAAGACTGACAGAGAAACATTATATGCAGATGCCATTAGAGCCATCACGGCCATAGGAGAGAAGCAGAAGCAGCCGTACATTACTACTCTTCCAGCATCTCCAGCCAGCTGTCAGCAACTACAGACAACTTTCCCTAATCTAGATGGAAGACACACTGACTTGAAGAAGTTGCAAGTGGAAGATGAGGTTATATCATCAGTGACACAACTCATCAGAGATGGTGAAAAACCGAGTCTAAATACAGCTAGGAATGAGTACGAAGCCATACTACACCAGAACTTTAAGAGACTAGGGATCAAAGATGACCTCCTTGTTCGACAGATCAAGACGCCTGAAGACAAGTGTCAGTATGTCATACCTCGAGAGGTTAGTCATCTTGTCTTACAGTATCTGCATAATAACAAGGGTCATCCTGGCCGCGACAGGGCTTCTTCCTAAGTCAGAGAGGAATTCTACTGGCCGAAGATGCATGCAGATATAACACAGTGGATGTGACTGATGTATCAAGTTCAAGACACCCAACAACTAGAGGGCTGAACTTGTGAGTGTCACCACCACCCAACCACTAGAGATGGTGTGTATGGATTTCATGACCTTGGAACCATCCAAAGCGAACATTCAGAACATTTTAGTTCTTACAGATCACTTTACCAAATATGCGGTTGCAGTGTCAACGAAGAATCAGACTGCCAAGACGACAGTGGATGCTATTTTCAATCATTTTGTAGTTCACTATGGCCTCCCGCAAAGACTTCATTCCGACCAAGGAACAAACATCTGCAGCAAGATCATCACAGAACATAGTAAAATCACTGGAATTTCAAAATGAAATTACATCTATCCTCTAGTTCATGCATACAACTGTACAGCCCATGACTCTACTGGATTTTCAACTTACTTTTTAAAGTTTGGTAGAGAGCCTAACCTTCCAGTTGATTTAGTTTTTTGTATCAGTAGGAATGAACAGTCAAACTCTATGCCAGTTTATAGAGAAAATTTTAAAACAGAATCTACAAGAAGCATATAAACTGGCAGAAACTGCTACCAAGAACTCTCAAGCCAGACAGAAATGTCACTATGACACCAGAGTCCGAGGAGTTACCTTAGTAGAGGGTGATAGAGTTCTGGTCAAAGTGGTGAGTTTTGATGGAAAACACAAAATTCAGGATCGATGGGAAGATCATCCATATATCATCCTGAAGCAGCCTAATAAAGAAATACCAGTATTTAAGGTCCGTAGAGAAGATGGTCAGGGGAGGATCAGAGTCCTTCATAGGAATCTACTACTGCCGATTGGGACGAAGTTAACTTCTCCCGTGCCAGCTCCCAGAACCAAGAAACTGCGGACAGTCAGAGATCAGAAAGTAGAAGCTGAAGAACCCCCTAATCAACACAACACAGATGAGTCTGATGAAGAGAATGATTTTCTTTATTTTGCAGGACAACCCCCTGTAGTAGAAGATGAGTCTGATGTGTTAGATGATGGGAGGAGCAGTGAAGCTGGCACTGTCACTGATGACGATCAGGATAGTGTCCAGAACTTCGAGGAAGGGTCGCGAGAGGACGATCTCAATCAGTCGACGGATACTGATGACCCAGAAGTTAGTACACATGTAAATAACAATAATGATGTTGTTATTCCTTTACAGATTGTAGATGATCCTGATAATGATGTTAGAGACCAAGAAGATGAATCTGATGAAATTCCAGAAAGAACACCAGTAAGAAAATCAACCCGAACGAGGACTAAGCCTGAATGGATGAATAGTTATATTTGTAACCAAATTCAGTCCAGTAAATGGAGAGATAGGGCTTTATTGTTTTCACAGATAGCTGACAAAGCCAGCAAATTGGATAAAGAGACTTCCTCCAAATGGCTAAAGTTGCTGTCTGATAACTAAATTATTTTCAGATAGGTACAACGGAAGGAATTATATTTGAAAAAGTTTCTTTTTGAAATGATGCGGACATCATTTCAAAAGGAGGGGGAGAATGTAATAGTATGAGATTTATTAATTATTATATTGATAAATCTAATTACAGTTTTGATATTAATTAGTTAAGATATAATATAATTTTAGCAATACATGCAGTTCTATATTAAATCGCCCAGGTAGAACACCTAGGTTTACCTGGCTTAAGTTAATTAAGGCCCTTAGGATATATGGTCCTTATATGGCCAATCAAAAGGTGTTTTTACAGAGAGAATCTATTGGTTTTTAAGTTTGTATAGTTGGGTTTCATTGGTCTGTGGATTTCCCTCCAGAAGTTCTTTGTGTTTTAAGTCATTCTTCATATTAAAGCTAAGGAGACAAGACTTAATATTTACGACTTAGAAAGACCTTTGAAACATATAGACTTTACTTCATCTCATATAGGTAAGCTAACATTAATTATTTCTAACCATAACAGAAGTGCTAATATTTAATTAATGGTACATATATCCTGTAACTTAGCAAATCTAATTATTTAGTAAGAGTGATTTTTTAGTGAAAGAATATTTATTAAAGTATATTGAGCTTCAAGAACTAGAGGTAATACTAGTGAAAACCTTATTTTAAAGTAATCTGTATTTTAGTATTACTTATGGAAATATATATGTAATTTGTAGTGTCTGTCTCTGCTGTGTAAGCTATAATAGCAAAGTGCACACCCATAGGGCGTAGGACTGCCCATTCCCATATGAATGGTATGGATTATGTTTTATCATTATTATTATAACGTATGTCAAATTTAAAGACATCTCATATATAGCTGTAAAGCATGTTTATGACCTGTATGGATAAAATGTGTAATTACATATATAATTACATATAAGAGTTATTGCCCTTTAATAAGAGTAAACTATAACTGTGTCCATAATGTATTTTATACATATCACTTACTATTGTTATATTTCATTTCAGAGCATTCATTTATTTATCTGTTATCTATTTATTATATCTGTAATCGCAATAATAAATGGATGTCCAGAACCTTATACAGTGGTATATATTGAGTATAGAACCAGCACTGTTTCATCTCTTCCGAATCCCTGATTGTTGAAATAAATTTAATATAAACAAGTTCATATTTTGTGGGATTTAAATCATTTAACGATAGGAAACTAACATTTTCTGTTGATAGCTACACGTAGGGAATTAAAACTATGTTCAAAGTAAAAAGTTGATTTATTTCAGCATACTTCTATTTTAACAAACGGGCAAAGTTTGAGCAAATTGTACTGAATCCATAAGTGTCGCACTGATCTGAGATTCAGAAGAGACGTATGTCAAATATTTTCAGTCTTGACAAATCACGCTAAGATTACCCTGCATTATTCCGTAGCATGACTGGGGATTTTACATTGCCATGCTCACATGTCAAGTATTGTCTACATGCATTAAATGCTTGTTTTGACTTTTTAAATGAAGATACAAAAAAAGCGATAGTGTGACAAGAATCAGTTCAAGATTCTCAAAACTCCTATTCCGTTATTATATACACTTGGCTCAATAAATATCCACGTCCAGCCGGGCGCTCGTAAAACAAATTTGTCCACCCGTGCCAAAAGATATGAGTCTCGGGCGGTCAGGCGGACGATTATTTCAAACACTGGTAAACCCTGATCAGAAGTATACCCCTGAAAGCAGAGGCTCTATGTGTATTCAGAATATACAAGGGGCAAGAATTGTAGGCAGTAAGATGGTAAGATAAAAGACGGGTCTGCTTCACACTTCAGTGCGTACAGTTGACCCCAAAAACAATTCCGGACTAAACCCAAAGTAAATCCCGAATGCATGGACCTAAATTTTCAAAAAACTGACTCAGAGTAAACCCCAAGTAAACCCCAAAAGTAAACCCAGGGTTTAGTTGGGGTTTACTCTGGTATTAGGTTGGGTCTGATCGGTACTGCTCTACTATACAAGTATTACAGTAACCGGTACATATCGAATTACCGAAATGACAGAATTTACAGAAATGACACCTGAAATTACCAGAATGACACTAAAATCTACAGAAATGACACTTTAAATACATCAAAATGGGGATATATTATATATTTGTATCTTTCAAGTAAATGCTTCATAACCAAACAGAAATAAAAACCTAAGTTAAATATGTATAACTTATTAGTTATTAATATAACTCTTACAACGACAATATGATTTATTGCTTATAGAAAGTAAATTTTAATTAACGATATATATAACAATCAATGAGGAATTTTCATTGCATGCATGCTTTTACAATATCAGAGGGTCCAATTACATACATGCCCATCTCATACTTGTTTAACTATCCAACCATTTTCCCGTCTTGCAAGTATACTATTACCAACTTTTTCGCAATAATAAAGCCATTAATTGATATAATTTAATATATTTGTGATGAAAAACATTTTTAATAAACATTGTCATAAATTTCGTGCAGAACAAATAAGTATTTTTTAAGAAATCTACAAAAACCCTGTTATCAGTTTCGAAAATCCCGGCCCGGCCCGGGTTTCGCTACCCATTTTAGTCACACTCATATTGAACGCACCTCGTGTGGCCCATAAACTGCTGCTAACACCTTTGTATTCCCCTGTTCTACGTATGCAGAACCATCAGCCTGGCTAAAAACTCCAAGTTTACATTGAATTTTTCGAAGTTCATGCGAGCGCCTTCCATCTATACGAAAACCTTGATCAGAAAGTAATTCTAACCCAGCCATGCTTAAACCGCAGGAAGTCAAAACTATAATACTAAATTATGAGTAAAACGGGTAGAAATGGAGAATCCGATCACAGCAAATTCTTACGTTATCAATGGTAAAGCTATGTATTTTTTCTCTGCAATTGTAGCTTCTTACAATAATGTACATAATGAGATCCACACGAACCATGTGATAAAATAAAAATAAAATGAAATAACAATCTTTATGTGATGATTAAATAAATAAAACCATATGTGCGGTCATTTGGTAGATTTGAGAATAAGAATGTAAACATTTCCTATGGTTGTAGAGAGGACACCAATGAATCCCCTTCGCGTTTTTCAGATTTTTAAATCTTCAAAATAAGTCTGTAGCTGTGCAGTTCGACAGCTATTCTGAGTGATTAAAAAGGCAATGTCCTGTTCTTGTATGCATATTTTTTTTAAAAAGTGGCTTGTAGGACTCTATATTTACTGCTTTTATATATTTTAGCAACATTTTTACCAGTTTCGGACAGAAACAAGCCAGTTCAAGAAAAGTTTACATTCTTATCATCAAATGTACAAGATGGCTGCACATCCTTTATAAAATAAAAGGATCATTTGTGCAATGAAATCAAAGCGTGAGGAGTGGGATATCTTAAATGTGCATTTGGGTTATTACTTATAAGAGGTTCTGTAAACACATACTAGTGCAGAGACATTTGCACCGTCTAATTCGGTCATGTTCTTGGTAGAAATAAACATCATTCATTTCCCCACGTTATAATTGAAATGATTTTGTTCAACAGACATTTCCTATGAAATTCAAGCGTTTCTTACTGTTATTTTTCAACTATAATCATGACAAAACCAAAATACTTGTACATAACCATAATTGCACAAGTAAGGAGCATGTCATCAACTAGATATAGGAAATTTCTGTTTGTCCTCGGTCATGAAACTACTTATATAAGTGCAGATATGCACGTACCCACTTAAAGCATGAGTAAGATGAAAAAATAAAAAATAAATAACATGATAGCAAATCCGACAAGCTTTTTTTGATCTAAGAAGACACAGGCCACATTACTGTAAGAGTACCGGTATTTCTAACCAAAAGGGTAAGTTTTAAACTTTTATCACTTTCACCATACACATTTAAAGAGTTGGGGAGACTATCGAAAGGCTGGTTTCTGCTCTTAATATGTTTGTAGGAACACAAATCCAAATATTTGAATAATATCGAAAAAGGCTAGCTCTTGGCTGTAGAGGTTTAACAATTAATGTACACGCTACATGTATATGTCTCTGTTTGCAAAGAAAGCTGAAAATAATGAACAATAGTAGAACTTCTTCATTACTTCATGTACGCTTGGTTTTGTATCAAACTATCAATGCATAAATGTATAAAAACGTCGAAAGTGATCATGATAATCAAAATTCAAAATTCAAAAGTAAAGCACACATCTTCGCAAGCCAAGAGTTTCCTATCGGAGTGTCACAGGTTGCGAGGATGAATAATATAATGCAATATTTTAAAGATTTTTTTTTTAGAACAGCTACAATAATAATGGCACAACACAATTCATTTACAAATAATTCAGCGTACAGAAGTTTTAGCTTATTCAACATTTTCACTTTACAACCATTCATTGGACATTACACTGATTCACAAACCTTACTTATCGGAGTCAGGTGATTGCAGTTGACAGTGGTAGAGGTTAATTTCAAGTAACTTGATAATAAAGTGCATGTACTTTAATTGTACAGCTTAGTAACTCGTCCATTCGACTTATCTACGTTTATATTTTTGACTTATCATGTCGTATGTCCAAATTATTTTTTCGTAAGCAAAACTCAGTATCCCTACCTACTACTTGTAGTAAAGATAGTAGCAGATGCTTTCCTCATAGCAGAGGCCGATCTTTCAATTTCACTCAGTTTATTGGTGATAAATCTCAAAAGCTCCACAGTGGACTGTGAAATACAAAATAAATAACATAGATATGTAGATGGATAATTTATTCAATTATTATTATTATTATTTTTTTATTCTTCACTTGTTACTTTTAAATACATTTATGTAGGTGAATTATGCAAAGGTCCAGTTTCAGAAGACGTACATGTTCTAACCCCAGCTGCTGTAAGTTTGTATACATAACGGCTCCAAAAGACATCAACATCACGAATATCGAACTTGGTTCTTGCCACACAAGACAGGATAAACAGCTTTATACGGTTTATTACAACAATAACCAATCAAAGCAGACTCTGTATGAGGAACGTTGCTGTCATGGCGACATCTATGTGATATATAGTAAGTATTATCGGTACAAACATGTTTATATCCAGATACATTGTACATTGTATTTCTCGTACATTGATATCTTTGATGTTATTTCGAGTCAATTTTAGAGATGATAAATATTCACAAGATTTGAAAAATAATGATTACTAGTTTGCATTATGAATCAAACATTTTAATTCTATACAGAAATATTATTATTATCATAAAGGTTAACTTGAAAAAAAAAAAGATATAAATATCTATTCCAATGACCAGTTAACCATACTGGCACTGTGCCAGTTATCGGCTAAGATTTAACGTTTTCTTTTCTTATTTCGTTATTTCGTGAATTTTTTTTTATAAATCTTGACATACTCTAAATGATGATTTCCTTGTTTATCTCTCTGTTATATCAAATCATTATTAAGAACTCAAAACATCTTGTTTTTGTGCTTTTTAGCACGCCCCGAGTTTGCAATGTTTTACGATTTACCGTACCAGTTATCGGCTTTGCGATAATAACATAATAAAATCCTTGTACTTGTTGATTTGATACTCTGCATAATGTTATTTGAATTATATTCAAGAACGTTTTCAAGCAAACTGACTTTTCTTTATTCGAAACAGAAAACTGAATTAAAAAATCTCGGATAGTCGCGTGCCATAAACCCGAACTCCTCTCAGTTTAGCCGATAACTGGCCTTAGTCGATAACTGGTACAGTGCCAGTAAGTATAATTTCGATCATTTTAATAAAAGGCAAATTTCGTTCTTTTTTAATATTCAATACAACTACATGTTATGATTTTTAAATAGAATAATATTTGGGTTAGGGTGGCATATCGAAACATTATTTTGGATCTTGTACAATTCATTAAACGTTAGTGTCATGTTTGTGGTATGTTAATAGGTAGGTATCTAGAGATGAATGAAGATAAGATAGGGAACGGACTAATGAAGGCTGAAAGAGTTACTATCATAAATCATCACGTACGGATAAAAATGTTGGTTGAGTTGAAGGATTGGATTTGTCGTTTCTAAAAAGTTTATTTAATTGAAAAACAGCCTACATAGGGATTGCGAAATATCGGACATAAACAACTTGCAGTTTATCAGAAAAGGGACATAAGTGACTTTAATTTTTAATGTGACTTTAAAAAGTTTTTAGCTCATCTGAGCTGAAAGCTCAAGTGAGCTTTTCTAATCACATTTTGTCTGTCGTCCGTCTGTCTGTCTGTCTGTCTGTCCGTAAACGGTTTACATTTTCAACATCTTCTAAAGAACTAGTGGGCCACTTCAACTAAACTTGGCACACATCACCCTTATGCGAAGGGAATTCAAAGTTGTAAAAATTAAGGGCCACGCCCTTTTTCCAGGGGAGATAATTAGAAATTATTGAAAAATTGTGAGAATTTTTCAAAAATCTTCTCAAGAACGACTCGGCCAGGAAAGCTGAAACTTAAGTGGAAGCATCATCAGGTAATGTAGATTCAAAGTTGTGAAAATCATGACCTCTTGGGGTAGGGTGGGTCCACAATAGAGGGTCAAAGTTTTACATAGGAATATATAGAGTAAATCTTTAAAAAATCTTCTTCTAAGAAACTAATCTGTCAGAATAGCTGAAACTTGTGTGGATGCATCCTCAGGTAGGTCGTTTTGAGAACTACAGTGCTCAACATGTGATATTACTATTAAATCATCGTGTTAGAAAAGGGACTTATGATTATAAACATAAGAATATGCAGGGGAAAAAAGGATTTTATTTATACAGGATCTACATGTATTATTGTACATTGTCCAGATAGTTTGTATCATGACTCCATTAACGATCTCCGATCCTCAGCAAAGTTCGATAACTCTAAATTATCCGGGTTTCTTTTATTCGTACAATAAATCTGACTTTAAACAGACAATTTTAGTTTAGTAATCTATTGCTAGTATAACCATTAGTTACACAACTGCATGTTTGGCGTAGTGGATCCACGGAGCACTCCCACTTATATACATCTTGGTATAGAGTTCGAGCCAATCGATGCACCGGAAATTTGTTTTTAACTCAACTTGTTTCCTTATTCCATTATATCCATCGTAGACAAACTCACAATTACTTTGAAAAATGCATTGATACTCTCTAAAAAATTCATTTTATATCATTTCATTTGTAAAGGTTGAAAGAAAAATATCATTCTTATTATGAAAAAAAATACTTTGAGGCTGAGGATCGGAGAACTGCTGATTTTATCATATTTATTGTTCCTCAGGTGAGCGATGTGGCACATGAGCCTCTTGTTTTTTGTTTTCATAAGACTGATTTTTTATAAATAATTTTTTGGGTAAAGATTATCTTCACGATGCAAGCCCAAGAACACCACTGCCACCAGCCAAAACAGGAATACGAGCAGCGTCTTTAACCCCAGGGACCCCTTCATTCACTGGTCCTTCAGATGTCCCCAAGAACACTTTTGTACTTGTCACCATTTTTGTGAGTTTAGCATTGCTAATTATCCTGGGAGTCTGCGCACTGCTGTATAGACGCTTCAGGTACACATCACACATTGCGTGCAATAACAGTTAAATTATTTGGCTGCAACATAACCATCAGGCTATACAGGTATTGCTCAAGTTTCGGTGCTATTTGGAATTGTTATACTTTCATGTTAAATACTGAAATCTGATTGGTTAAGACGCAGTTAATAATATTTACTATTACCCTCAGCGTTAGCAACGCACTTGGCAACGGGTAACATTAAAAAATGTTACATGCGCGAAAATTATGCGCGTACGGTTCGCTGTAGAATTCACGTTATTCCTATATAAAAGCAGTAAAATTTTCTTAAAAATTTTAAAAAAGACAGTATAACAAAATAAATAGTGCCTGTTTGGGAGGATAACAGTTGAAATTGACACCCCTCGAAAACCATTGTCAACCTCCGCTTCGCGTCGGTTGACAATGGTTTTCTCGGGGTGTCAATTTTAACTGTTACCCTCCCAAACAGGCACTATTTATATAATGTCACATATATGTATCTGTTAACACAACGAATTTTTACATGCGGATAAATTATACGCATACAGTTCGCCGTAGAATTCACGTCATTTCTATAAAATGGCATTAAAATTTTCTCTAAAATTAACCTCCGCTTCGCGTCGGTGTTGACAAAGGTTTTCTCGGGTTGTCAATTTCAACTGTTACCCTCACAAACAGGCACTATTTATATATTATGGTATATTTAGTTTGTTTAGAAAAAATGTCTAAAAATGATTTAAAAGAGACCATCAACATCCTGTCCTGAGTATCCTACTTTGGGGTGAAAATGCTAATCATCTAATCATACTGTGGCACGTGGTCCAGTAAAACTTATTAGAAATGTTAACCAAATGTTAACAGTAAACATTTTATTCATATTAAATCAATATCTTTTTTCAAAGAAATCAGGGTCGGCACCGGTGGAAGAGGTAAGTATATTTGTAATGAAAGACATGGAACGTTTTTAAAAGTTTAAAAATCACTTTTGTAACTTTAGGTTATTTTTTGCAGTATACAGACCATTGCGATTACTTAGTTATTGAAGAATCTCGAATCACCACACATATCTACAGTGTTATTGAGGCGACAAACGGATCTTATCCACAAGAAGAACACAATCCGTACACAACAAACCTTAGTTCCACTACAACTTCCATTCCTTGTCATTCAAGTGAATACGAAAGTGTTCAAATGAATACTGAACCCTTGCCATTCAAGTGACTGAACCCTTGTCATTCAAGTGAATACGAAACTGTTCAAATGAATACTGAACCCGAAAAGCTGCGTTGTGGGGTACATGTACCATAGGCTGTTTAAAGATCCCATTTCCATCACCTTCTGTATAATATTCAATTTAATGTTTGTTTAAGGAGGTTGGCACCTGAAATTATAGTAAAAACATTCGAAAACTACTTGGATACAAAAATGAGTACCTAAAATGTTCATTTATTTTATTTGTGACCCATGTTACATGTCATTTTTTTTAAATATAGGACCCAAACAAGAAATGATAATATTTCTCAAATTTTTGCTTAAATCTACCATGTAAATTGATAATTTGAAGAAATCAAACAAATATTTATAGTTTGAGCAATTATTTAGTTATGATTTTAATACAGTATGAAGTTGGACACATGTAGTGACTTTAAAAGTAAATCCAAGTCAAAGTTTAAAAATTCTTGCTTTACTTTTTTCTTAATTTCTTTTAAATTTAAGCTAAATATGCCAAAATACATATATTGATAGAAATATCAAAATATTGTTTTAATATGTTTTTTTTAGAACATCATGAATGTATCGTAATACACAAACTATCTAGAAGTGTGGTCTGCGATGAAAATTAGGAAGCTAAAGTATCAGTACTCTAAAACTAGTGAGTTATGAAAATTGTTCATTTCCTTTTTTTAAAAACCTTCCACCAAAAATTGTGATTTATACTACTAGAATTAATACGTGATGCAGAATTTTCAGATTAGAGGTGACCAAATATGACTACCCTAAACCTAAGGAGCGAACCTCTTTAAGTTGAAGAAAAATGAGAAAAAATATGAGGGAGGCTATACTCCACAGCCCCCTCCCCTCCCATGTGACTTGCCTGAAATATAATACTAAAAATAGTTATACGTGCATTTCAACCCTAGAGGAATGAAAATTTACTTCTTTTTTTTTTTTACATGTTCCTATTTAATAACCGAGCAGACGAATTTTATGATTCTTGTATATTTTGAACTGCATAGTACATTGTATTACTCATTTAATATAACATTTAAAACATTGTGTACATAATTAATAAAAGTACTTCCTTATATACGGCATTTCCGTTGTAAAGGATGACATTTAAACTCATGAAAATGGCACCGTTTTAAACAATGAATTATAGAAAATATACCATTCTTTTGATAAATCTATTACAAGAGTGAATAAATATGACACATCCTGATTAGTGTTGAGAGCTTGGGTTGTTTTTTTCTTCAATAAATGACGCATTATCGATGATGTTTGTACACCCTGTAACAGGGAATTTTGTCCGGGTTTGTGACCTTGTCGTTCCAAATAAAAATGAACAGAATGGGTGGACCTTGGTACAAAAGACGATAAGTACATGTTTATGAACTCAAAAATTGTACACTGTATTAATATCTATTGATTGCAAACACTGACCAAACTGACATGCTATTAAAAGTGATTTGATATAACGTTGTTAATTACAAATCATAATCCTCATTCAATGATGAATGTTCATTTAATAACTGACAGAAAATTTGACATGTCTGAAATTGCTTCATGATGCCGAGGTCAGAGCTAGAGATATGCACCGTTTTACCAGAATCTCTGACACAGATATAACTCCTCAAATTTCATAATTTTGGATAAAGCTTTCGTTCATTTTTACTTCTTTTTAACTAGAAACAAACCAAAAAATTTAAGATCTTATAATTTGGTAAGCAGCCCTATATTGCGGAATGCCGATTTATGAACTTCCATTATGTTAAAGAGGCTGGGTGGTCAACACATTAGCCAGCAGAATGAAAATTAAAATGATTTACTACATGAATATCTTTAAACACAGCCCTTTTTCTTTACCTTGGGAGATTTGTTGTAAAAATAATCCTACCCCCCCTCTCTCTCTCTCTCTCTCTCTCTCTACCAGCATAGACAAACAAATGTTTCTTCGTCTGATGACACATTCTGATACTGTAGCGTTATTTTCATCGGCAATCTCTATATACGGTCTGTCCTCGGTTATGAAACTACTTATATGTTGATGCATCCACTTAAAGTGTGAGTATGATGTCAAATAATATAATAATAGTGATAACATATATCTCTTTTCCTTCCGCGACAAGCTCCTGCTAATCTTAGAAGACAGAAACCACTTCAATGTGAGGATTATTTCAGCAAAAGGGTAGGATTAAAACTTATGTTACTTTTATGATAATTTACACATGTGTAGAGCTGAAGAGACTATCGTAAAACATGTATTTTGCACTTGATGTGTTTATATTAACACAAATAATTATTTACATATTTATCAAAAGGTTATTATTAGCTCTTAATTGGCCGTAGGGGTATAACAATTAATGAATAAGCTATATGTCTCTGTTTGCAAAGAAAGCTAAAATTAAATTCAATGATATAACAATGAACAACGGTTCAATGACTTTGTTACATCATATACAATTGCCGATATATCAATCAGTATCTATCATGTAATAAATGAATATACCAAAAAAACCCACGAAATTGATGATAAAAATTCAAATAAAGGGAACAAAATTGAAAAATAAAGACATACGTCTTTGCAAGCAGAGAGTTTCCTGTCGGCATAGGTTGCAAGGATTAGTGACATAATGAGATATTTTAAGGTTTTTTTTAGAACAACTACAATTTCTACAATAATAATGGCATGAATACATTTATTTGGAAATAATTTAGCTTACGGAAGTTTTGGCATATTTGACATAATCACTAAAAGCAACCTATTATCATGTAGAAAAACAGTATCTATAAGAGTCATGCAATTGGTAGAGGTAAACTTGAAGTACCTTGAAAGATAACGCAGTATATGAACATCAATAGTACGATTTAGTAACTCATCCGTTCGACTTACCTTTGGACTTGGTTTATGTTGTCTTTACGAGTTATTATCTCGTTATTACGATTTATTATGTCGTATGTTCAGCTAGCTCAAACGCAAACTTGAATCTATTACGTAAGATTTAAAATAGTTGCAGATCTCTCTCAATTTCGCCCTTCTTATCATAAAAAGTGTTTCAATTAACACTTTTTTAAAATGTACAAAGATGTTCAAATTAAGTTTATGTACTAAATATATCACTTTTTTGTGTCCGATACGGATACATTTGACATTTTGCTATAATAAGTACACACTTATTATAGAATAAGTTTGATCTATTGAATAGGAAAGATATGTAGATATGAGGATCTTTTTAATGAGGAACTGTTTTTAAAGTTTTTTTAGAAATACTTTTATGTAGAGGAATTATGCCAAGTTCCAGTTTCAGAAGATGTTCTATCCCAAGCTGCTGTAAATGTGTATATATAACGGCTTCAAAGGACATTAACATCACGAGAATTGATCTTGGTTCTTGCGCCACAAGACAGGATAGACAGCTTTATACGGTTTATTACAACAATAACCAATCAAAGCAGACTCTGTATGAGGAACGTTGCTGTCATGGCGACATCTATGTGATATATGGTAAGTATTATCGGTACAAACATGTTCATATCCAGATACATTGTACAATGTATTTCTTGTACATTGATATCTTTGAAGTTTTATCGAGTCAATTTCAGATATGATAAATAATAGATTTGAAAAATAATGATTACTAGTTTGCACTACGAATCAATTTTTTTAATTTGATGCAGAATTATTATCATAAAAAGTACAATTTCGAAATTCGTTCATATTCATAGAAGGTAAGTTTCGTTTTTTTTTTCCAATATTCATTACAATGAATGATTCATGAATAAAAAAATAATTGGATTAGGGTGGCAGATCTAAGCACTATTTTGGATCGTGTACAATTCAGTCAACGTTACTTAGTTGTTTGTATTTTGATAAATTTATGAGGCACTTTGCAATATAAAAAATATCTTATAATGCAATAATAAAAATATATGTTTAGGTAGGGATGTGGAGCTGAATTGGAGATAGAATGGGAAGGGTAATAATGGCTTACTAAGTTACTATCGTTACGTACAGATAAAAATATTGATTGAGTTGAGGGATTGAAACGGTCGTTTCTAAAAAGTTTAATACTTGAAAAAAAGTTTACTTACGGATGAAGGAATATTGTACGGAAACAACTTGCAATTTGTCACAAAAATGACTAAAGTGACTAAATTTTTTTTATTCATAATACTGCTTTTCTATTAACAAATAAATATTTCTGTAAAGATTATCTTCCCCATACAAGCCCAAGAACAGCTCTGCAAACAACTGGAACAGAAATACGAGGCACATCTTCAACGCCTTCAGGGACCCATCCCGTCATTGCGATTTTTCCATACACCAAAACTCCTCCCCCCACCGGTCCTCCAGAAGTTTCCATCCCCTCAGATCCCAAGAACAGTTCGGTACTGGTCACCATTCTTGTGTGTTTAGCATTGCTAATTATCCTGGGGGCTGCTGCACTGCTGTATAGACGTTACAGGTAATCGCAGCACATGAGTGCATTAAAGGTTAACTTGTTGCCTGCAAAATTATTTTCACTCTCCAAATACTACTTGTAACCAATAGTCTATTGCGCAAGCCTCACCAGAGTTTTAAGTGCTTGCTCGCGATCTTTTATACTTTTAGGTAACGCCAAATATAAGTTTAGTAAAATCTATGAAAGCTGAATAGCAGTTACAATGTCATTCATTTAAAGTTTTAATTACTAAAAGATTCCCCAAAAATGACAACATAGAGACTTTAGAAAAACGTTTTCTACATGATCTAGTCATCCTGTGACACAGAACACAGTAAGACTGTATAGTCTTTGTCATCAAAACTAAAGTACATCTTTCCAAGTTGAGACTCATTTCAAAATAAATACTTCTTTTTTTTTTTTAACAGGAAATTAAGGTTGGCAAAGGTGAAAAAGGTAGTTACATTTTTTGTGATGAACGAGATAAATATATGCAAATAAATAACGAACAATTCTTTTACATGTAAATAAATAATGAACAATTCTTTTACAAGTGTAATGTAAATCAGGGATGTATATTCCAGCTACCAGATCATTACGAAAACTCAGTTGTAGTAGAATCTAGAATCACCGAGACGGTTGATGATAGCATATCGCCCACGACCACCAACTACTTTGTTTTAGAGGTGACAGAAGGACCACGCCCACCCACAACAAGTCCGAGTTCCAATACAGCGCCCACTCCTTGTTCATCAAGTGAATATGAAACTGTTCAACTGAATAACGAACCAGAAAAGCCAAGCGAGTGTGTATATAACACATTGCGTGAAAATAGCACACCACCAGATGATGTAACGGACGACTACAGTCGTTTTGCAGATTTTAATCAAGAGTATTGTCACTTACAAAGATGATCTAACAATTGAATTGAAAATCAGTACATGAAGCTTTGTAAACAGTGTTATATAGAGGTGACACAAGAGTATTGTCACTTACAAAGATGATCTAACAATTGAATTGAAAAACATTACATGAAGTTTTTAAACAGTGTGATATAGAGGTGACACACGTGTCATTAAAATATATGACACCATATCGCACTCTGTCATGTGATTTTTGAGAGAGTCAAGATAAACACATTAAGCATTGATTGCTTATTTTTGGACGTCGTTGGTTCTCTAACACACCAAACGGTGCAGACAAATTCAATACTGCGCGTTTGGCATTCAATGCTTATATTTATATTTATACTGATGTCTATTTGTATAGAATAATTGTGTATCTTTGCGTTAAAGCCATTATATATGTTCATAGAGAGAGTTATGAAACATTCATTGCCTGACGTCATGACGTCAGGCATATCTAAGGTTTAAAAGTTGCGATCTCCGAAACAGTGCAGACAATGGGACAAGCAATATCATGATATTTCACAAAAAAGATTAACCGATGCATGTTTAAGATATGTCAGCATTTACATTCACAATTGATGAAAATGTTATATGGCATTTAATAACAACAGCGAGCAAGATTTTTCAAGTAAAAGGGACGTTCACCATGCAATGCACGTGTGTAATAAAGATTTAATCAAAGTACTGAAAGTACTGTTAGACAGTGGCGCCGTTTTAAAGTGGCATATTATATGTATGATAATTATTGTTGTCGAAAATCCAAAGCCAGTATCTCAAACATGTACTAATACTTAACGCTTATTCGCACAACTGGTCGTGAGTTTCTTACATGGATAATTCTGTGGAAATCGTAGTTGTGATCACAATCCACACTTTACAAATGTTGTGGGTCTTTATCGTCATCTTTTGGGGAAAACCCATAGATTTATCACAGTAGCCTTTGTAGTATTGAAGTTAGTATCTATATGTTTGTATCTATAAGTTTGTATCTATATCAGTTGACATTAAAACTCCGTTTTCGGTAATACATGTACTACATGTATGTATTTTGATTGCCCCAGAATGACTCATTAAATATATGGGTTGCCACCACATATTGAATGAATAAATCAAATCCAAAGCGATTTCATCACAGTACGCCCAAATATTTGATTGTATAAAGAAGGGGATTTTTTAGGTTTTTTCCCTTTTGACCTTTGGGTTGACCCCGTAAAGGGGAACAACTTTTGAAAAGTGTGGATTGGATATAATAAATGGATAAAATACTAAAATCATGTTCTTACTAATTATTTGGGCATACATGTAGTATGTTTATTGTCCCTCTCGACAGCATTTTCCGTCACTTTTTTCACGGGGGAAAAAATGCAGTCTCGTGGACCATCTCATTGATTTTGTCCTCATAGTCAGTTAATACATTTAGGTGTAAAGAAAACGGAATGGTTTATAAGAATCTGTTTGATAAAACTGGTATTGCTTTTGGAATGCATGTCATCATGAAACACAAGAGTCAATCAATATTTTATCTTCGACTTTAGTGGATTATTTCCATTTGATCACAACAAGTGAATAAAAATTTGAAAAAAAAATATAATATTCAGCCGCAGCAGTTTCATTAATTAACGTTTTAAAGTACATTTGTCCTATTGTATTTAGCTATAGATTTATTCAAATCATTTGAATGGATTTGGGAAAGTCACATGTATATTTTATTGCTTCTCAGTACACTTTAACACGCATAATTTACTTGCTACATTAAAACTCTTCTAGTAAACTTACAACAAATATTGATTAATTATTCAAAATTAGTTTTTAAAAACACCAAACAAACAAAATCCAAGTTGAACGCATGTTTTTCTGACCGTACAGCTGTGTATATAAATTTCATTTTATTCTTTGCACGTACTATATACAATATATCTAGGGTTCGCAAATCCCAGCAATATTTTCGGAAAGCTATAGTTCTGTAGCTCAGCAGAATCGCAAATATAGCATGGATGTATACGCTACGGCTGATGTAGCATTTCGTTGAGTGATGACACTTTCTAACCGGTGTGTATTTCGATTGCGAGTCGCAACAAACTGGCGCATTTATATATTAGGCCTGCCCATTATGGAAACAAATGTCGAAGAAAGCTCATAATAGAGTTGTTACTTAACTCGCGAGATAAAAATTATTTGAGAACAAAAGGGGCGATATTTACGTACATGTGTAATAATGTTATCTGTTAGTGAAAAAATCCCCCCAAAAGGTTCTCTAATAGCAGAGACGTCGACGGGCACATATGGATTAAAGTCACAGATTGTACTTCGCTCATCAAATTGCGTTATTCAGTTTATTGTGAAAAAATTCGACTGTTTAGTGAACAAAATTAATATATCTTACATTACCGTTCACAATGTACCATAAATGTATATGGAATATTGCATGAGTTGAACCGATTGTTTTTTCTCACAAAAAAGCTAGCGTTTGCTGCAAATTTATTTAGAGATACACGAGCTGACACGCCGTGAAATCCATAAGACGTTTTACAGCATATGTCTTTAATCCATTATTTGCTTACTAAAAAATCTGAACTGAAAATCTTTGAAACATCGTAAAATGTGGTTTGTTTATACATGTAAAATTGTAAAATGGCGACTCGATTTGCAAGTGAATTTTACAATCCGAGGTCGATCGATTAGCGTGTTTGAGAGAAAGTCAGCAGCAAGTAAAGCGTCAACATCAGTAGTAAATATTGTTTGATAAATATTGAGGTGCCTGTAATAAAATTAATGTTCCTACAGACTGAGTGGGTTACAAAATACGGTACATGTAAATCAGAGGTCATTCCAAAATTAAACACATATTTGTATCGTAAATTTCAAGTTTTTTGGATGTTTGAAAACACATGCACACTTGTAGAAGAAAGTGTGCGATTGATCGGTCGAAGTTCAATAAAATGTAATTTATGTAATATTCATTGTCAGTATCTGTTGTGAATTCTTTGGAATAAGCTACAACAAAATAAATATTCTGCCTCAACTAAAATTAATGCGTTGAAAAATTGAAATATGAAATGGCAAACCTGTTTAAATAGTGTGTTTCTGACAATTGTTTACATCATAAAAAAACAAGAAGCGATTATTGTGAGATCTCTTAGCAAATTATCGCAGTGATATAGTTTATGCAGCCCTGATACAGAGTTTAACGTCACAACTGGCAGTTGGTGCATAAATTACCGCGTAAGCAGACAGGGTAACGGCTCATTTAAAATAAAACACAATTTCATAAATTATTTAAATAAATGTACAAAATAATTAGCAGCTATAATACTTAAAATATCTGTAAAAGTTAATGTCTGTAACACTGCATACCTAACAGAGTTATCGTTCCTTATCCGCTAGGGTCCCCGTGAGAAATACTCTTCCGGTCAGGACGGTAGCAATAGACCGTGGCTATTTATAGCCACCGTCTAAAAATAGATCAGCATTCCACCATATTTGAACGGTGAAAAAGGGGGAGGGGGGCATTGCAACAAGTTGTAACATATTGTCTATTGCGGTACAATGTAAGTAATAATTGGTATTGGATTATCATTATTACAAGAGAGTCATCAGTTTGGATTAAAACAAATATATATTTATACAGCTGGAATGTTTACTGGAGGAACTAAATCGCCAAAGCGGGTTGTGACCCGATTTTCGTTCAGTTGGGCGATATCATTTATCTTGAAAAAGGGTCATCGTAACTCGCGTGTCTTACTAAATGTACATTACTGCATTTAACAATTACTAATCAAGTGTGTTTCTTAATTCGATATATTTCTTCCAAAACATCCGATCCAAACTGTAATATACATGTATGTAGCTGTTACAAAACAAATGTCAAAAAATTCATCTGACCCCCTCCCCATGGATCTTTGCCAATGGATGAGTTCATTCGTTGCGTAAACGGTAATAGCAGGATTTCGCGCAATAATGTCTAATTCATAGTTTTTGAGCGCCGATTAGTTGACGAGTCAGTTGGGATCATGCGAATACCTCAGAGCACACCATATGTTTTCATCACAGGCACGTAACATCGGGGGTTGGGGTGAGGGAGGCAGCTTCCCCCTCCCCACTTTTTTGGTAGATGGCACTTTTCTTTACTTTATATGATAAATGGAATCATGGATTTGCCCCCCCCCCCCCCCCTCCACTTTTGTAGGAGCATGCAATAAATGAAACTGCAAATAAGGAATTCTATTTGAATTGAAGTTACAGTTAGGGTTTTGTCCCATGAATTTGAGAATTCACCCTTTTTTTAATTGCTTGTCAAGATGATTTTGATGAAGCTGCCCACACACATTCAAAAAACAATACGTATTTGTATACCCTTTCATATTATTTCATAGGGTTGAAAATTTTCAAAAATGCATTTCAGTTGATTTTGCATCTTAATATAAAATATAATTTTAAAAAAAACGACTATTTACTCTCCAGCTTTCAAGCTTACATGCACTTATATGATATGACTTTAGGTAAATTTCTAAAAATTTGAGTTAATAAAATAAATGAATTTCAAGTGATATATATGTACATGTTCTAGATCGAAGAAAAGACTGACATTTCGTCTTAAATTTGCACGTTCCGTTTATAAATTAATGATCAGCAGCGAAAATTAAAATTCATTTCTGATATGATATGATAGCCTAATTGATACATGCATGCTTCAATTGAATAATTTTATTTAGTCAGGCAAGCTTTTTGGAAAGCTATTACTTGTGGAACAGCCATATTCACAATTGATTTTGTTTGCTTCCGCGACTAAAAATATGGTGCCCGAACCATTGTCAATTTTTTTTCCATTGACGAATAGATTTAACCGGGCTCTGCTGAAAGCAGAGTCCTGGCTGTTGGCAGGCAAATCGCCAATGTTACTACGAATAGCACTACTTCAAAATAAACAAAAAACAAAGTAGTTAAAAATCTTCCGCTATACCAAATAGTTACACAAAGAGCCACGTTTTGTCAAAAGTGTTGGTTTTTTTTGTTTGTTTTATTTTTGATTTCGAGAGAATTGTCTATCTTTTTAGTTGTCTTATTAATTATGTGTTTTAAAAACAAGACTATGCATTTTGGACACATAAAATGCGCATGAATTTCCATGAACTACTTTGCTGCGCATTGAAGAAATGGGGATTGAATTTATAAAGCTTGTTCGAAATTCAAGGCAGCAACTGTTGAATTTTTTTGTACTAGACAGACTTATTTTTGTTTATAGCCGCTTACAAAATTTTATCGCTCTTTGACGCTTTGCCGACATTAAAAGCATGAGAGAGAGAGAGAGAGAGAGAGAGAGAGAGAGAGAGATAGAGACAGAGAGAGAGAGAGATATTTTCAGTTTTTACTACACAATATGCATAAAGACACATCAAAAGAGCCCGGCTTTCAGTACTTCAGTACTTTGATTTAAATTAGGACATATTAAATTATTATGTAAGTTTGAACGTTTCATTTAATCTAACAATGATGCATATACTCAATACGACGTTTATATTTGTGCGCATGAATTCGCATTGAGTGTATTAAAAAAAGATTGAACATCGCAGATATATGCAATCATAAGGGGAAGTACACACTAAATGTAAATATTGTTTTATGAAGTATCTATTTCAGCAATTTATGACGTTTTATACCATTTGATCAGTAAGAATCTTTGCTGTAAGGTTTAAAAAGCAGTCTGTATCGTTATTAAAATGACTCTAAACTACTTGACATCTAGTTTTTTGTCCACAAATAGAAACATTCAATGACATTACTAATTCTTTCCATCCAACATTCAGTGGTTATCTGTTTTCGTCATTGTATTCAAATGTAATTGTTTTAAAATTAATAACCCGTCAATTTCCAGTTTAATATTTTCATCAAACTGGACGGATTTTGCTCAAAAATAATTATTGCCGTTGCAATGGCAAGAACAACGTCATTTCTTTGCAAGTGTAGTAACGCCGTTTAGTATTTCGTTGATTTACATACTCGTAGCTAACGATGTACCGATTTACTAATTTACATTGTTATTCTATATACCTACCTCTATTTCTTAGGAAACCGATCGATTGTGATTGATAACTCTATTGAACATGAGAGGGTTAAACTATACTCGATCTAGTTTTTACCAGTTTGTCGATCGGTTTAAACTTGCAGTATATATACGGACTGCACCAAATAATCCTGATGATGTCGGACTCAAATTTCTTATACGGCTGTTTATTTTATCTAACGCATTGTTGTACGTAAACAATAATTTAGTCACCTCTGCCTACTTTACGAAGAATTTTAAGAAAGATGTAAATAGAAACAAACAAAATAAAATAATATGCTTTTTGGTGATTCATACCGTTTTCAAAGGTAAAGCGACTTTGCAGGAAAAAAATACATAACCCATTTACGTGAAGTATGTAACAATTTTGCTACTTTCTTTTGCGGCATGAACCACCAAAAAAACCATTTTGTTGTTAAAAAGAACGTTTTGCGTCATTCTAACATTTTCTCCATTTCCAGAAACACGTTTAATAAAATCCAAAAAAAACCAATAAAACTGCATTCACTGACCCAAAGACGGGTAATATAAAAAATCATAAAACGGTAGTATCTAGCGGGCACATTATTCAAACAATAAAATGTTTTCTTTGGTGATTCATTTGGGATATGAAGGAAGCGACATTGCGGAAAAACTTTCCGCAAGAAATAGACGAAATAATACCTGGTAGATGTAAATAAATACTAATATTTCACAAAAATACAGTTTACATTGGAATATTCGATGGAAATTTACAGCACATGAAAACTTTTTTTAAGAATGACCTGATAAGGTAAAGCTTTAAGGTCTATGCATCGTTGACAGTGATTAACCTGGTTTCCAATTATCATATGCATTAGATATTGTACTGTTCAGACTTTGATCGATCAAGGACTAATTAACGCAAAGAACGCAGCAAAAGTGTATAAAGAAGACACCAACAACCGATGTAAAAATAATCAAAAGCTACGATTAATTCAGGTTTGCATTTTAAAACATTAACAGCGCCTCTATAACAGTTTTGGAAATGTTTTTTAAACAGCAATATAATTTAGATAACATACTATCTTTGTTAGTGTAGGTGTCGTTATTCAGTATAATCTTTTCTGAAAATAGCATTTGTCATTATGACGTGGCATCCTTTCCTTTAAGAGTAACATATCCGAAATCATCTCCACACGGAGAGGATACTCATGTGTCGCACTTCTCAGATGACCTCATTATTGTTGAAGCTTGACCGCTTAATCACGAATAAAGACCTACAATACGGTAATTGGGCCTCTGGGGTTCTTTGAATTCAACAAGATGCCCTTCGGACTTGTAAAGGCACCAGCTACTTATCAGCGACTTCAAGAAGAATGCCTGGGAGATTTACATTTTAAGTCCTGTTTTATCTACCAAGATGATGTCATCATTTTTCTTTAGCTTTAAAGTGGTCAGTCACTGAAACGTTTTCAGACTATCTGACCGGAGCCAAGTTTGCTGTATTTACGGATAGCAACCCTCTGACGTATGTGCTCACCACTGCTAAGCTGGATGCTACCGGTCATTGATGGATTGCTTCGTTATCATCTTACAATTTTAGCATCACGTATAAGCCAGGTAAGATGAATACTGATGCCGATCTATTGTCTAGGTTGCCAGGTAAGACTGACAGAGAAACATTAGATGCAGATGCCAGTAGAGCCATCACGGCCATAGGAGAGAAGCAGAAGCAGCCGTACATTACTACTCTTCCAGCATCTCCAGCCAGCTGTCAGCAACTACAGACAACTTTCCCTAATCTAGATGGAAGAAACATTGACCTGAAGAAGTTGCAAGTGGAAGATGAGGTTATATCATCAGTGACACAACTCATCAGAGATGGCGAAAGACCGAGTCTAAATCCAGCTAGGAATGAGTACGAAGCCATACTACACCAGTGGCCCGTTTCTCAAAAAGGCCTACGTCCAGGCGTAAGCTTAGTCCGGACTAAATCAGGGACTAAACCTCAAAACCAGACTAAGTTGCGTTTCACAAAAAGGCGGAAACTTAGTCGGGTCTAAATTTGGGTTTAAATCTACGCCTGTTAATGGGTAGGTGTAAGTCCTTAGTCTGTGCACAAAAATGGCGAGTGTTTTGTTTCTATGGCAAAATATACAGAGAATTTTATTTTTTGCTTTGTTTTATGTGTTATTAAAGAAAACATTCACATTTATTTAAATATTTGTACATGTACATATAACTTTAAAAAATACCTATTGTTCGATAACCGTCTCTATTTCTAAATAAATTAAGAGTAAATCAATTTGATAAATAATGGGCTCACCTTAATAAACGTATGTAATATACATTACTACTCGTAATGAAATTGACCTAAAGTGTGAAGAATGGGTATACCCCGATAAATGATATATACACAATATTTAAAAAGATGCTTTATTTCTAAATTAAACATGTATTCCCCAACAAGATAGATGTATATAAGTACGAATAGATCACTGATTTTTTAAATCAATACTCAGTAAGCATGAACTAGAATTTAATGTTTCTAATCAAATTTGAACCTGTGAAACGAAACTGATTTCAAAATTATGAATAGGAGCAACTCAAAACTTTACAACACGTATGCATTCCCATTTTCATTTTTTACTCCTAGTATCTTTACAAGACCGTATGAAAGCTACATGTATTTTGGAATGTTTATGAACTCGCATTTAGATATAATCAATCTTTGTTTGTTAAAATATTACTTAAAAATATGTTTTAGAAGCGTGCAGAGTGTGCATCAATTTTAGATCTGTTGACAAGCGTTTGTCAAGGTTATGAAATATTATAAAATTTCACATGCACACCTTGAATTTTTGGAAATCAAATTCATTAATCTTATTAATTCTAGGACGAAGTGATCAATTGCGTTCATATTTAACATCGATCGTAATTTTTTTAAATAGGTATGGGGCACATATACTATCAATGATCTTCGTGCATATTCATATGCATACTCATTCAATTGAATTGATCTTTAATTACTTGTATTCATGATAGTTTTGTTTCATCATATTTAAGATGTACGTATATCAAGGGATTTTTTTTATTTCGAAGTTGTCGACTTGCAATACAAAAGCGTTGTTTTAGCAGTTTTACAACAGTGTGCATTATTTACAAATTTAACTAGCTTGCATTTGTCATACTTATTATATAAACACACCCCAACAACCCAAAGCAGATAGGGAAAAAATTAAAACTCGCATGCACTTGTTAAAACCGCAAAGATGCAAAATGTCTTATCCGGAAGGGGATAGGGGATTTTTTTTTAGATGCCTTTTCCATTAAACTTGTAAAAACCTTTTATTTATAAAACTTTCTTTAAATAGGAAGGGTGTTCTTAGATAACTGCTTTTATATCTTTATATCTTTATTTTAATCAAGATACTGTATACAGGGTTATTTTGGTCCCGTGTAATTTCCATCCTTCTACACTTGCAAACAGTTTCACTCTGTCGTCACTTCGCCCAGTCACAGATGTTAAGTTACTTAATATTAGATATTGAAAATCAACATAAATTCGCCCGCTGACAACGAGGATGAAATGATTGAAAATCAAACAGGGCGAATTATTCCCTGTTTATGGTGTATATTACTTTCACCCCCCCCCCCCCCCGAAATAACCCAAAACAAAACAATCGATCGATTTAACCAAAAAAACAGGAAAGGGAGTTGGGGAGATCCCGGCCTCAAATGTTGATAATTATTCCTGTCTTGTTAATTGTTGACTATTACTATCTTTGAAAACTATTATCATTTGAGTCGCAGAAAATCAATAATCGTTTCCATGTCATTGTGTACATTCTTTCAATTTTGGAACAGATGATGGACAAGGTTCATGAAATATTATTTATACAGTAGATATTTTCGATTTCAGTTGGTTGCTGTAAACTCATGGTCATATTATTTTCTATAAGTAGTATAGTTAATTGATCAAAAAAGAATCAAGCCTTATCCCAGCATCTGAAAATGTCTAAAGATCTACAGTGTCTATGAAGCATACTTCTCATTCTGCAGGCGTATTGGGGCATATCCACTGTACCTTGTCCCTGTATTCTATAAATATTTGAAGTTTACACGAACATTGAAGTTAATTTCCATGTATTGTTTCGTTCAATTAATATGTAAGAGTGTGCCTCAATATCATCTACAATGCATTTATTTGTCACATACTAGTATTTGGTTTCTGAAACCTCTTATATATGCCGCTTTCATATCAACTGTTTTTCTCTAAAATGTTATTATGTTAAGAAGTGTATAGGCATTTGTTCTACTTTTATTAACATAAAATGTCATGAACAGCTTGAACTATGCACATTCAGTGGTAAAGTATAACATGCGTACTTTCGGGTATTACATGTACTATGAATTGGAAAATTGATCCACCACATATAATCATAGCCTCAAAGCAAAACAAAATACGATATGCGCATGCTTAGTACTCAGCGGAGATGTCTAAGTTCTTCGACATTTAAATCATAACTTACACCTCTTTCAGAAACGCAACTTAGACCTGACTAAATATTGGCGTAACTTCGTTAGTCGGACTAACTTAGGCCCAAATTTACGCCTTTTTGAGAAACGGGCAGAACTTTAAGAGACTAGGGATCAAAGATGACCTCCTTGTTCGACAGATCAAGACGACTGAAGACAAGTATCAGTATGTCATACCTCGAGAGGTTAGTCATCTTGTCTTACAGTATCTGCATAATAACAAGGGTCATCCTGGCCGTGACAGGGCTTCTTCCTTAGTCAGAGAGCAATTCTACTGGCCGAAGATGCATGCAGATATAACACAGTGGATTGATGAATGTGACTGATGTATCAAGTTCAAGACACCCAACAACCAGAGGGCTGAACTTGTGAGTGTCACCACCACCCAACCACTAGAGATGGTGTGTATGGATTTCATGACCTTGGAACCATCCAAAGCGAACATTCAGAACATTTTAGTTCTTACAGATCACTTTACCAAATATGCGGTTGCAATGCCAACGAAGAATCAGACTGCCAAGACGACAGCGGATGCTATTTTCAATCATTTTGTAGTTCACTATGGCCTCCCGCAAAGACTTCATTCCGACCAAGGAGCAAACTTCTGCAGCAAGATCATCACAGGACTTTGTAAAATCACTGGAATTTCAAAATCAAGGACTACACCGTACCATCCAATGGGCAATGGAATTACAGAGCGTTTTAATAGAACTCTTATTTCCATGTTAGGCACTCTAGATCCAGAGCAGAAACACAACTGGAGAAATTACATCTATCCTCTAGTTCATGCATACAACTGTACAGCCCATGACTCTACTGGATTTTCACCTTACTTTTTAATGTTTGGTAGAGAGCCTAACCTTCCAGTTGATTTAGTTTTTTGTATCAGTAGGAATGAACAGTCAAACTCTATACCAGTTTATATAGAAAATTTTAAAACAGAATCTACAAGAAGCATATAAACTGGCAGAAACTGCTAACAAGAACTCTCAAGCCAGACATAAATGTCACTATGACACCAGAGTCCGAGGAGTTACCTTAGTAGAGGGTGATAGAGTTTTGGTCAAAGTGGTGAGTTTTGATGGAAAACACAAAATTCAGGATCGATGGGAAGATCATCCATATATCATCCTGAATCAGCCTAATAAAGAGATACCAGTATTTAAGGTCCGTAGAGAAGATGGTCAGGGGAGGATCAGAGTCCTTCATAGGAATCTACTACTGCCGATTGGGACGAAGTTAACTTCTCCCGTGCCAGCTCCCAGAACCAAGAAACTGCGGACAGTCAGAGATCAGAAAGTAGAAGCTGAAGAACCCCCTAATCAACACAACACAGATGAGTCTGATGAAGAGAATGATTTTCTTTATTTTGCAGGACAACCCCCTGTAGTAGAAGATGAGTCTAATGTGTTAGATGATGGGAGGAGCAGTGATGCTGGCACTGTCACTGATGACGATCAGGATAGTGTCCAGAACTTCGAAGAAGGGTAGCGAGAGGACGATCTCAAACAGTCGACGGATACTGATGACCCAGAAGTTAGTACACATGTAAATAACAAAAATGATGTTGTTATTCCTTTACAGATTGTAGATGATCCTGATAATGATGTTAGAGACCAAGAAGATGAATCTGATGAAATTCCAGAAAGAACACCAGTAAGACGATCAACCCGAACGAGGACTAAGCCTGAATGGATGAATAGTTATATTTGTAACCAAATTCAGTCCAGTAAATGGAGAAATAGGGCTTTATTTTTTTCACAGATACCTGACAAAGCCAGCAAATTGGATAAGGAGACTTCCTCCACATTGCTAAAGTTGCTGTCTGATGACTAAATTTTTTAATTGTAAATACATGTTTTATATTCCAGTTTATTTTTTTCAGATGGGTACAACGGAAGGAATTATATTTGAAAAAGTTTCTTTTTGAAATGATGCGGACATCATTTTAAAAGGAGGGGGAGAATGTAATAGTATGAGATTTATTAATTATTATATTGATAAATCTAATTACAGTTTTGATATTAATTAGTTAAGATATAATATATTTTAGCAATACATGTAGTTCTATATTAAATCGCCCAGGTACAACACCTAGGTTTACCTGGCTTAAGTTAATTAAGGCCCTTAGGATATATGGTCCTTATATGGTCAATCAAAAGGTGTGTTTTTACAGAGAGAATCAATTGGTTTTTAAGTTTGTATAGTTGGGTTTCATTGGTCTGTGGATTTCCCTCCAGAAGTTCTTTGTGTTTTAAGTCATTCTTCATATTAAAGCTAAGGAGACAAGACTTAATATTTACGAGTTAGAAAGACCTCTGAAACATATAGACTTTACTTCATCTCATATAGGTAAGCTAACATTAATTATTTCTAACCATAACAGAAGTGCTAATATTTAATTAATGGTACATATATCCTGTAACTTAGCAAATCTAATTATCCTTTTCCACTTTTTTAGTTAGAGTGATTTTTTAGTGAAAGAATATTTATTAAAGTATATTGAGCTTCAAGAACTAGAGGTAATACTAGTGAAAACCTTATTTTAAAGTAATCTGTATTTTAGTATTACTTATGAAAATATATATGTAATTTGTAGTGTCTGTCTCTGCAGTGTAAGCTATAATAGCAAAATGCACACTCATAGGGCGTGGGACTGCCCATTCCCATATGAATGGTATGGATTATTGCGTGAACCCTGAGGTCCACGCAGAAAATATATAAGCGAGGTTAAACCGAATGCTATGGTGTAAAATTTAGCCTGCGCATGAGCTAGCCTGGTTCCTGTGCGTAATGGGTAGCTCAGGGAACCAGGCTAGCACACGTTTATCTGAATCGGGATCGGGATTCCGTGCCATATGCACACATAAGTTCAAAGGCGCTGTAATTGTAAAGTTGTCGGTAAACAGTACAGAAACAAAGTATTCCTTTAAAAGAAATGATCGGTATGTGATATGAACTGTCAGTATTATGAAATAAGTTAATGTTATGCCGAAACTACAACATGCATCAACTAGCATAATTTGCTATGTTTTGTTGTTTTCCGAATACACATGTAACTTAACTTTACTTTTATAGTAGGCGAGGCTAGAGAAGCATTAAAGTATGATTGAATAATTATGTCACTGTATAAAAGTTAAAATCTCAAGAAAAATGCATCAAAATATGAAATTTTTAATTTACACAAAGCTGTCACTGCATAGTTAACAAAGTAGTGTGAATCGTAATGTGTGCGCAAATAGTAGAATTCACCGAATGCCTGATACTATACATACAAACTTCATTCATAGATAGATCATAATTATTTTAGAAGTATGAATCCTTTCAATTCTGAGATAAAATGTCAGGGCTATACATACATGTATACGTAATACAACGTACAAATTTAGTGGTTAAAAGCAGGGGGCTAGAGTGGGTGGAATCTCTGAAAATCTTAAGGCTTTTACGTTTTCGTTGGAAACACTTGCAAATGGTCCACGTATTGTAGTCCTTTTTTAAAGGACAGCAATTTGTGTTTTATCATTATTATTATAACGTATGTCAAATTTAAAGACATCTCATATATAGCTGTAAAGCATTTTTATGACCTGTATGGATAAAATGTGTAATTAAGGTCTTCCGTTTCCAACGGAAGACCTTATTGTTTTCGTACTGTTTCTTATTATTATTAAGGTCTTCCGTCTTCAGCGGAAGACCTTTCTGTTTTTCTACGCGTTCCTTCTATATTATTATTTTTCTTCTTGGTAGTCACCCTTAATTTCTCAGCCATTTCTCAATCGATTTTAATGATTTTTACAGGGATGATGTCTTAGGTGAATATCTCTTTGCATCTTACTTCCTGTCTGAAAATTCACTTCCGCTTTGGAATTATCTCCCTTTTTCATGTATTTTGGAACATGATATTGTGCACGCATCTCCTCAAAAACTGTTATAGCTAGGGACTTGAAATTTATATGCAAGATAGAGTGGTTATGGTAGATTTGCTTGCTTGTTTTAGATTTGACCAGAAGTCATCATTCTTGAAGCTCGCCCGGAACTGAAAATGTCGATGTTAAATTTTTTTGACAATTTTTATGAAATTTGAGATTTGATCACGAATATCTTTCTTCTAACCAATATTTTGCTTACACATGTAGAGCATCAAAAATGTATCTATAAAAGATCTTTCAACTCAAAAGTTTCGTTTAATGGTCCTTATAAGGAGATAAAGGGTCGGCCCCTAAAACAATCTTTCCCAAATAGCTCAAAAACAGTAACAAATTTCTAAACGTTGAACAAAATGTGTTTAATATTAAGGGACCTTTCATTGATATCAAGAAAAAGGGGCTAGCCCCTCAAATTAGATGATAAGAGGGATCTAAATGTTTCAATCAAAGCTCTTATACATATATCAGAAACAAAACAAGGGCGAGAAGTCCAATACATTTAAGGATGTTTCATTTTATTTCCAAATCATGTTTAGCTGGTAAATAGCAAAATAAAGGTCTAAATGTATCTCAAACTCTAGTGATATTGGGAATTTAGTATTTTCCGTTTAATATAGAAGTCACCGACCGCCCCCCCCCCCCATAAATTTAGTTAGTTTAACTGGCCCGATTTTACTTGATCTTTTATCTCGGACCTTTAATTTCAACTTAGTACCATTCCAGATTACTATATTAATTACCAGACCAATTCGTTCATTATTAACAGAGTTATGAACTTTTTGGCATTTGAGTTTTAATTGTCGTGTTGTCATGTACTGTAGAAAAAAATTCTAACTCCCGAGCCCTTCACTCTATCCTCATGAAATTTTGTGTAAATGTACCTCGGACCTCATTCTGTTTTTCTGCCAAATTTGCAGCGGATTGAACAATTAAAAAGAAATTTCCGCAATCAAACCGCGATTATAGCCTGTACGGGGACTTAAAATTTACACAGTGCAAGGGATGTAAGCAGCCGCGTAATATTTCTGTTGCATGTATATTCCTTGTTTTCCGTTTAGTCTGTATCTACGACAGCGTGTGAACTACTTATGAATGTTAGAAGTGTGGAAATTACTGTCATTAAATTTATATTGAATAAATTTACGTGTTACTGATTTCGTTATTTCTACATTTATACAGATTTTATCAATCCTGTTGATATAAAACAGTCAACCATAATAGTAAACGACACCAAAAAAATCTGTACACTGAAATACATGTGTTAAATGCACCAGTCATTGTATTAGGACTTCCCCTAATTGTCGTTAACCGAATCCGAGATCCACACCTCAAAATTCTACTTTCGATTTATTTACGACGAAAATCAAGCTCGGTCCTTATCATCCCCCTCCAGACACAAACACGCATCAATATTTCAAATGACCTCGCACTGTTACCAAACAGTGAGACATCTTACACGTTGTTTTTCATCTCATACAAAACTTCAGCTCCTGTCCCGGGCGGAAACGCCCCAAATTCAAAGAGAAAATCGGGAATTATTTCGCGTCAGCCATGTTTTGACGCGAACCTTCGATGAAATACTGTTATGACACCTGCAAAGGCTGTGTGTTCTAATCTCGCCGGAGCCAAGATTTGTTCTTTCTCTCTATTTCCTTCTCTCCATTTTTTGGGACCTTCTTACTAAAGCATTCAACATAAAGGGGTTGTGGGACTGAAGTATACAAGTTGAAAAACACTCTTCCATTAAGATTAAGACAAAAACAGTCTGATATTATTAAGGTCTTCCGTCTTCAGCGGAAGACCTTTCTGTTTTTCTACGCGTTCTCTTTCTTCTATATTATTAAGGTCTTTCGTTGGAAACGGAAGACCTTATTGTTTTTGCTTTGTTTCTTTTCCTCTATTATTATTATTATTAATTTTTTTTTCTGTCACGTTTTCTCAAAAACGCTTCAGCCGATTTTCATGAAACTCTCAGATCTTATTTATGACAAAATTTGTAAGAAAATTACACGAGATTTTTCTAGTCGTCACTTCCGGTACCGAGATATTAAAGATTTTATGTTTTTGCTTGTTCACGATTTTTCTCAAAAAGTATTCCAGATAGGACTTTCAAATTTTCAGAGAAGGTAGAGAGTGAACGGCCGCAGTGCCCTTCGCATATCCGAACGTCCGCCGTCACTTCCGGTCGTCACCGGAAGGAAATGAAAAACCTTAATTTTTTAATTTTTTGGATTTGAATTTTTTTTATGTTTTCATTCGATAGTGACGCTCTGAAAACTTCTTAATTTGAAATTCGTTTTAAAATCGATCCACGCATTCTTGAGATTTTGGACTCCAAAATTCTGAAGCGAGGGTCTGCGTAGCTCAGTCGTTAGAGTGGTGGACTTGTGGCCAGGCGACCCGGGTTCAGTCCCTGAGTGCCGAATCTTTTTTCTTTCTTATTTGTGTTTTGATTAATGGTTTTATCTTTAAAATGATGGATTTGAATGTGTTCCGTTTTATTTTTGTCATAAATAAAAAAAAAATAGCGGCTTTTTTCAGTAAAAATATAGAGCTCTTTTCTGTCAGCAGCTCTCTAAATTCCGACGCTCGTCGCATCGCCGACATCAAAGACATGCCGCCGAAGTGCCCCTGCAGTTCGACCGCATTAGAGTTCGCTGGGTCGCTTTGCCGGCATCAAAGAAATGCCGCCATCTCAATGACTGTATGCACACAATATTTAGCAATGCACCCACGTTATTCTACTCGGCTTAAAAAGGAGGACTGCTTAGTATTTAATCCCATATATAGATACACACATGCATGTATACATGCGATTATTGACCTATGTTTCTTATATATTGATTTCCTGAACATTATAAAACACTTTGTAATCTCTCTCTCTCTCTCTTTCTCTCTATCTCTCTCTCTCTCTCTCTCTCTTTAAAGTACAAATGTTTTAGCATTTGAATAAGAACTAGTACAGGTAACATGGAGTAAAGTGGATAGAAGCTAAATGAACATTGGCGTCCAAAAATTATACATATTTTATATCAAGTTACGGGATAATGTCTATGGATTCAATTAATTTTAAATGCATTGTTTAATGATTGTCTTCTTACTGATTGGAAGTCAACGCTAAAAAGTCATTTTTATTACAGATGGTGTACTTTTTCCTTTTTTTGTGCATGTCTATATACTGATACAAATCTGTTGCCTGTCGGGATTAAGAAAAACCTCCGAAGTTTATACACGTTACTATACAAACGAACGGGTGACTGCGACAAGGTTTAAAAACTGACCACCCGTTTATGAGTGTTTGAGCCTAAGAATAAATAGATGTAAAAAAAAATCAATAGTTACATCTTTCAAACAACGCTTCTATATTGTTCTAACATATGTATTTTATTTAGAAATTGTGTAATATGTGATATTTAGAATTTAATATTCTACGTTTAATATAGAAGTCACCGACCGACCCCCCCCCCCCTCCCAATTCATAAAATCATTTTGTTTTTCTGGCCCGAGTTTACTTGATCTTTGATCTTGGGCCCTTAAGTTCAACTAATTACCATTCTAGATTACTGTACTAATTACCAGACCAATTCGTTCATTAATAACAGTTATGAAGTTTTCGGCATTTGAGTTTCAATTGTCGTGTTTGACATGTACTATAAAAATATTCTAACTCCCAAGCCCTTCACTTAATCCTAATGAAAATTCGTGAAAATGAACCTCGGACCCCATTCTTATTGTCTGTGAAATATGCAGCGGATTGAACAATTAAAACGAAATTCCTGAGATTACACAGCGCTTATTGCCTATACGTGGAAATTAAATTTACACAGTACACCCACCGACCCCCCCCCCCTTCCTATTCACAAAATCATTTAGTTTTTCTGGCCTGATTTTACTGGATTTGTCATCTTGAACCTTTATTTTCAACCTAGTTCAAGTCTAGATTACTGTACTAATGACCAGACCTTTTCGTTCATATTTAAAAGAGATATGAATTTTTGGGCATTCGTGTTTCGATTGGCGTGCTTGACATGTACTGTAGAAAAAAATTCTAACTCCCGAGCCCCTTACTCAATCCTAATGATATTTTGTGTAAATGTACCTCGGACCCCATTCGTATTGTCTGCCAAATATGCAGCGGATTGAACAATTTAGAAGAAATTCCTGAGATCAAACGTCGAGTATAGCCTGTACGTGGACTTAAAATCTACACAGTACAAGGGATGTAAGCAGCCGCGTAATATTTCTGTTGCATGTATATTTCTTGTTTTCCGTTTAGTCTGTATCTACGATAGCGTGTGAACTACTTATGAATGTTAGAACTGTGGAAATTACCGTCATCAAATTTTTACCGAATAAATTTACGTGTTACTGATTTCGTTATTTCTACATTTATAAAGATTTTATCAATCCTGCTGAAATAAAACATTCAAACATAATAGTAAACGACACGAACAAATATTCTCAACACTGAAATACATGGGTAAAATGCATCAGTCATTGTTTTAGGACTTCCCCAAATTGTTGTTAACCGAATCCGAAATCCACACCTCAAAATTCTATTTTCGATTTATTTAAGACGAAAATCAAGCTCGGGTCTTTTCACCCCCCTCCAGACACAAACACGCATCAATATTTCAAATGACCTCACACTGTTACCAAACCTGAATAGTCAGACATCTTACACGTTGTTTTTCATCTCATAAAAAACTCAGCTCCTCTCCTGGGCGGAAACGCCCCAAATTCAAAGACAAATTCGGGAATTATTTCGCGTCAGCCATGTTTTGAGACACCTGCAACGGCTGTGTGTTCTAATCTCGCCGGAGCCAAGATTTGTTCTTTCTCTCTATTTCTTTCTCTCCTTTTTATTTAATTTTTCTAACTAAAATAATCAACATAAAAGGGTTGTTGGACTGTGGTGCAAGTTGAAAAACACTCTTCAATTAAGATTTAGACAAATACAGTCTTTTATTATTAGGGTCTTCCGTCTTCAGCGGAAGACCCTTCTATTCTTATTGTTATTAGGGTCTTCCGATTACAAAGGAAGACCCTCTTTTTTTTCTTCGGTTACTTTTTATTACAGGTTATTAGACCTGTTATTAAGTCAAAAGACCTCTTATTTAATATGAAATAAAATGGGACTGGTCCTTAAAATTAAGGATCCTACAGGGTGGATAATCCTCCATCCATCGCTTTTAGATCACATCTGCATTTCCTGATATGTTTCGTTGATGAAGATAAAAGGCACGGTCATTTCCTCTTCTTAAAATCGGACGGAAGACCTCCTCGTTGCTCGCAACGAGATCGTGTCTAGTTATTTTTCTTCTTGGTAGTCACCCTTAATTTCTCAGCCATTTCTCAATCGATTTTAATGATTTTTACAGGGATGATGTCTTAGGTGAATATCTCTTTGCATCTTACTTCCTGTCTGAAAATTCACTTCCGCTTCGGAATTATCTCCCTTTTTCATGTATTTTGGAACATGATATTGTGCACGCATCTCCTCAAAAACTGTTATAGCTAGGGACTTGAAATTTATATGCAAGATAGAGTGGTTATGGTAGATTTGCTTGCTTGTTTTAGATTTGACCAGAAGTCATCATTCTTGAAGCTCGCCCGGAACTGAAAATGTCGATGTTAAATTTTTTTGACAATTTTTATGAAATTTGAGATTTGATCACGAATATCTTTCTTCTAACCAATATTTTGCTTACACATGTAGAGCATCAAAAATGTATCTATAAAAGATCTTTCAACTCAAAAGTTTCGTTTAATGGTCCTTATAAGGAGATAAAGGGTCGGCCCCTAAAACAATCTTTCCCAAATAGCTCAAAAACAGTAACAAATTTCTAAACGTTGAACAAAATGTGTTTAATATTAAGGGACCTTTCATTGATATCAAGAAAAAGGGGCTAGCCCCTCAAATTAGATGATAAGAGGGATCTAAATGTTTCAATCAAAGCTCTTATACATATATCAGAAACAAAACAAGGGCGAGAAGTCCAATACATTTAAGGATGTTTCATTTTATTTCCAAATCATGTTTAGCTGGTAAATAGCAAAATAAAGGTCTAAATGTATCTCAAACTCTAGTGATATTGGGAATTTAGTATTTTCCGTTTAATATAGAAGTCACCGACCGCCCCCCCCCCCCCCCATAAATTTAGTTAGTTTAACTGGCCCGATTTTACTTGATCTTTTATCTCGGACCTTTAATTTCAACTTAGTACCATTCCAGATTACTATACTAATTACCAGACCAATTCGTTCATTATTAACAGAGTTATGAACTTTTTGGCATTTGAGTTTTAATTGTCGTGTTGTCATGTACTGTAGAAAAAAATTCTAACTCCCGAGCCCTTCACTCTATCCTCATGAAATTTTGTGTAAATGTACCTCGGACCTCATTCTGTTTTTCTGCCAAATTTGCAGCGGATTGAACAATTAAAAAGAAATTTCCGCAATCAAACCGCGATTATAGCCTGTACGGGGACTTAAAATTTACACAGTGCAAGGGATGTAAGCAGCCGCGTAATATTTCTGTTGCATGTATATTCCTTGTTTTCCGTTTAGTCTGTATCTACGACAGCGTGTGAACTACTTATGAATGTTAGAAGTGTGGAAATTACTGTCATTAAATTTATATTGAATAAATTTACGTGTTACTGATTTCGTTATTTCTACATTTATACAGATTTTATCAATCCTGTTGATATAAAACAGTCAACCATAATAGTAAACGACACCAAAAAAATCTGTACACTGAAGTACATGTGTTAAATGCACCAGTCATTGTATTAGGACTTCCCCTAATTGTCGTTAACCGAATCCGAGATCCACACCTCAAAATTCTACTTTCGATTTATTTACGACGAAAATCAAGCTCGGTCCTTATCATCCCCCTCCAGACACAAACACGCATCAATATTTCAAATGACCTCGCACTGTTACCAAACAGTGAGACATCTTACACGTTGTTTTTCATCTCATACAAAACTTCAGCTCCTGTCCCGGGCGGAAACGCCCCAAATTCAAAGAGAAAATCGGGAATTATTTCGCGTCAGCCATGTTTTGACGCGAACCTTCGATGAAATACTGTTATGACACCTGCAAAGGCTGTGTGTTCTAATCTCGCCGGAGCCAAGATTTGTTCTTTCTCTCTATTTCCTTCTCTCCATTTTTTGGGACCTTCTTACTAAAGCATTCAACATAAAGGGGTTGTGGGACTGAAGTATACAAGTTGAAAAACACTCTTCCATTAAGATTAAGACAAAAACAGTCTGATATTATTAAGGTCTTCCGTCTTCAGCGGAAGACCTTTCTGTTTTTCTACGCGTTCTCTTTCTTCTATATTATTTAGGTCTTTCGTTGGAAACGGAAGACCTTATTGTTTTTGCTTTGTTTCTTTTCCTCTATTATTATTATTATTAATTTTTTTTTCTGTCACGTTTTCTCAAAAACGCTTCAGCCGATTTTCATGAAACTCTCAGATCTTATTTATGACAAAATTTGTAAGAAAATTACACGAGATTTTTCTAGTCGTCACTTCCGGTACCGAGATATTAAAGATTTTATGTTTTTGCTTGTTCACGATTTTTCTCAAAAAGTATTCCAGATAGGACTTTCAAATTTTCAGAGAAGGTAGAGAGTGAACGGCCGCAGTGCCCTTCGCATATCCGAACGTCCGCCGTCACTTCCGGTCGTCACCGGAAGGAAATGAAAAACCTTAATTTTTTAATTTTTTGGATTTGAATTTTTTTTATGTTTTCATTCGATAGTGACGCTCTGAAAACTTCTTAATTTGAAATTCGTTTTAAAATCGATCCACGCATTCTTGAGATTTTGGACTCCAAAATTCTGAAGCGAGGGTCTGCGTAGCTCAGTCGTTAGAGTGGTGGACTTGTGGCCAGGCGACCCGGGTTCAGTCCCTGAGTGCCGAATCTTTTTTCTTTCTTATTTGTGTTTTGATTAATGGTTTTATCTTTAAAATGATGGATTTGAATGTGTTCCGTTTTATTTTTGTCATAAATAAAAAAAAAATAGCGTCTTTTTTCAGTAAAAATTTAGAGCTCTTTTCTGTCAGCAGCTCTCTAAATTCCGACGCTCGTCGCATCGCCGACATCAAAGACATGCCGCCGAAGTGCCCCTGCAGTTCGACCGCATTAGAGTTCGCTGGGTCGCTTTGCCGGCATCAAAGAAATGCCGCCATCTCAATGACTGTATGCACACAATATTTAGCAATGCACCCACGTTATTCTACTCGGCTTAAAAAGGAGGACTGCTTAGTATTTAATCCCATATATAGATACACACATGCATGTATACATGCGATTATTGACCTATGTTTCTTATATATTGATTTCCTGAACATTATAAAACACTTTGTAATCTCTCTCTCTCTTTCTCTCTATCTCTCTCTCTCTCTCTCTCTCTCTCTCTCTCTCTCTCTCTCTCTCTCTCTCTCTTTAAAGTACAAATGTTTTAGCATTTGAATAAGAACTAGTACAGGTAACATGGAGTAAAGTGGATAGAAGCTAAATGAACATTGGCGTCCAAAAATTATACATATTTTATATCAAGTTACGGGATAATGTCTATGGATTCAATTAATTTTAAATGCATTGTTTAATGATTGTCTTCTTACTGATTGGAAGTCAACGCTAAAAAGTCATTTTTATTACAGATGGTGTACTTTTTCCTTTTTTGTGCATGTCTATATACTGATACAAATCTGTTGCCTGTCGGGATTAAGAAAAACCTCCGAAGTTTATACACGTTACTATACAAACGAACGGGTGACTGCGACAAGGTTTAAAAACTGACCACCCGTTTATGAGTGTTTGAGCCTAAGAATAAATAGATGTAAAAAAAAATCAATAGTTACATCTTTCAAACAACGCTTCTATATTGTTCTAACATATGTATTTTATTTAGAAATTGTGTAATATGTGATATTTAGAATTTAATATTCTACGTTTAATATAGAAGTCACCGACCGACCCCCCCCCCCTCCCAATTCATAAAATCATTTTGTTTTTCTGGCCCGAGTTTACTTGATCTTTGATCTTGGGCCCTTAAGTTCAACTAATTACCATTCTAGATTACTGTACTGATTACCAGACCAATTCGTTCATTAATAACAGTTATGAAGTTTTTGGCATTTGAGTTTCAATTGTCGTGTTTGACATGTACTATAAAAAAATTCTAACTCCCAAGCCCTTCACTTAATCCTAATGAAAATTCGTGAAAATGAACCTCGGACCCCATTCTTATTGTCTGTGAAATATGCAGCGGATTGAACAATTAAAACGAAATTCCTGAGATTACACAGCGCTTATTGCCTATACGTGGAAATTAAATTTACACAGTACACCCACCGACCCCCCCCCCCTTCCTATTCACAAAATCATTTAGTTTTTCTGGCCTGATTTTACTGGATTTGTCATCTTGAACCTTTATTTTCAACTTAGTTCAAGTCTAGATTACTGTACTAATGACCAGACCTTTTCGTTCATATTTAAAAGAGATATGAATTTTTGGGCATTCGAGTTTCGATTGGCGTGCTTGACATGTACTGTAGAAAAAAATTCTAACTCCCGAGCCCCTTACTCAATCCTAATGATATTTTGTGTAAATGTACCTCGGACCCCATTCGTATTGTCTGCCAAATATGCAGCGGATTGAACAATTTAGAAGAAATTCCTGAGATCAAACGTCGAGTATAGCCTGTACGTGGACTTAAAATCTACACAGTACAAGGGATGTAAGCAGCCGCGTAATATTTCTGTTGCATGTATATTTCTTGTTTTCCGTTTAGTCTGTATCTACGATAGCGTGTGAACTACTTATGAATGTTAGAACTGTGGAAATTACCGTCATCAAATTTTTACCGAATAAATTTACGTGTTACTGATTTCGTTATTTCTACATTTATAAAGATTTTATCAATCCTGCTGAAATAAAACATTCAAACATAATAGTAAACGACACGAACAAATATTCTCAACACTGAAATACATGGGTAAAATGCATCAGTCATTGTTTTAGGACTTCCCCAAATTGTTGTTAACCGAATCCGAAATCCACACCTCAAAATTCTATTTTCGATTTATTTAAGACGAAAATCAAGCTCGGGTCTTTTCACCCCCCTCCAGACACAAACACGCATCAATATTTCAAATGACCTCACACTGTTACCAAACCTGAATAGTCAGACATCTTACACGTTGTTTTTCATCTCATAAAAAACTCAGCTCCTCTCCTGGGCGGAAACGCCCCAAATTCAAAGACAAATTCGGGAATTATTTCGCGTCAGCCATGTTTTGAGACACCTGCAACGGCTGTGTGTTCTAATCTCGCCGGAGCCAAGATTTGTTCTTTCTCTCTATTTCTTTCTCTCCTTTTTATTTAATTTTTCTAACTAAAATAATCAACATAAAAGGGTTGTTGGACTGTAGTGCAAGTTGAAAAACACTCTTCAATTAAGATTTAGACAAATACAGTCTTTTATTATTAGGGTCTTCCGTCTTCAGCGGAAGACCCTTCTATTCTTATTGTTATTAGGGTCTTCCGATTACAAAGGAAGACCCTCTTTTTTTTCTTCGGTTACTTTTTATTACAGGTTATTAGACCTGTTATTAAGTCAAAAGACCTCTTATTTAATATGAAATAAAATGGGACTGGTCCTTAAAATTAAGGATCCTACAGGGTGGATAATCCTCCATCCATCGCTTTTAGATCACATCTGCATTTCCTGATATGTTTCGTTGATGAAGATAAAAGGCACGGTCATTTCCTCTTCTTAAAATCGGACGGAAGACCTCCTCGTTGCTCGCAACGAGATCGTGTCTAGTTATTTTTCTTCTTGGTAGTCACCCTTAATTTCTCAGCCATTTCTCAATCGATTTTAATGATTTTTACAGGGATGATGTCTTAGGTGAATATCTCTTTGCATCTTACTTCCTGTCTGAAAATTCACTTCCGCTTCGGAATTATCTCCCTTTTTCATGTATTTTGGAACATGATATTGTGCACGCATCTCCTCAAAAACTGTTATAGCTAGGGACTTGAAATTTATATGCAAGATAGAGTGGTTATGGTAGATTTGCTTGCTTGTTTTAGATTTGACCAGAAGTCATCATTCTTGAAGCTCGCCCGGAACTGAAAATGTCGATGTTAAATTTTTTTGACAATTTTTATGAAATTTGAGATTTGATCACGAATATCTTTCTTCTAACCAATATTTTGCTTACATATGTAGAGCATCAAAAATGTATCTATAAAAGATCTTTCAACTCAAAAGTTTCGTTTAATGGTCCTTATAAGGAGATAAAGGGTCGGCCCCTAAAACAATCTTTCCCAAATAGCTCAAAAACAGTAACAAATTTCTAAACGTTGAACAAAATGTGTTTAATATTAAGGGACCTTTCATTGATATCAAGAAAAAGGGGCTAGCCCCTCAAATTAGATGATAAGAGGGATCTAAATGTTTCAATCAAAGCTCTTATACATATATCAGAAACAAAACAAGGGCGAGAAGTCCAATACATTTAAGGATGTTTCATTTTATTTCCAAATCATGTTTAGCTGGTAAATAGCAAAATAAAGGTCTAAATGTATCTCAAACTCTAGTGATATTGGGAATTTAGTATTTTCCGTTTAATATAGAAGTCACCGACCGCCCCCCCCCCCCCATAAATTTAGTTAGTTTAACTGGCCCGATTTTACTTGATCTTTTATCTCGGACCTTTAATTTCAACTTAGTACCATTCCAGATTACTATACTAATTACCAGACCAATTCGTTCATTATTAACAGAGTTATGAACTTTTTGGCATTTGAGTTTTAATTGTCGTGTTGTCATGTACTGTAGAAAAAAATTCTAACTCCCGAGCCCTTCACTCTATCCTCATGAAATTTTGTGTAAATGTACCTCGGACCTCATTCTGTTTTTCTGCCAAATTTGCAGCGGATTGAACAATTAAAAAGAAATTTCCGCAATCAAGCCGCGATTATAGCCTGTACGGGGACTTAAAATTTACACAGTGCAAGGGATGTAAGCAGCCGCGTAATATTTCTGTTGCATGTATATTCCTTGTTTTCCGTTTAGTCTGTATCTACGATAGCGTGTGAACTACTTATGAATGTTAGAAGTGTGGAAATTACTGTCATTAAATTTATATTGAATAAATTTACGTGTTACTGATTTCGTTATTTCTACATTTATACAGATTTTATCAATCCTGTTGATATAAAACAGTCAAACATAATAGTAAACGACACCAAAAAAATCTGTACACTGAAATACATGTGTTAAATGCACCAGTCATTGTATTAGGACTTCCCCTAATTGTCGTTAACCGAATCCGAGATCCACACCTCAAAATTCTATTTTCGATTTATTTAAGACGAAAATCAAGCTCGGGTCTTTTCACCCCCCTCCAGACACAAACACGCATCAATATTTCAAATGACCTCACACTGTTACCAAACCTGAATAGTCAGACATCTTACACGTTGTTTTTCATCTCATAAAAAACTCAGCTCCTCTCCTGGGCGGAAACGCCCCAAATTCAAAGACAAATTCGGGAATTATTTCGCGTCAGCCATGTTTTGAGACACCTGCAACGGCTGTGTGTTCTAATCTCGCCGGAGCCAAGATTTGTTCTTTCTCTCTATTTCTTTCTCTCCTTTTTATTTAATTTTTCTAACTAAAATAATCAACATAAAAGGGTTGTTGGACTGTAGTGCAAGTTGAAAAACACTCTTCAATTAAGATTTAGACAAATACAGTCTTTTATTATTAGGGTCTTCCGTCTTCAGCGGAAGACCCTTCTATTCTTATTGTTATTAGGGTCTTCCGATTACAAAGGAAGACCCTCTTTTTTTTCTTCGGTTACTTTTTATTACAGGTTATTAGACCTGTTATTAAGTCAAAAGACCTCTTATTTAATATGAAATAAAATGGGACTGGTCCTTAAAATTAAGGATCCTACAGGGTGGATAATCCTCCATCCATCGCTTTTAGATCACATCTGCATTTCCTGATATGTTTCGTTGATGAAGATAAAAGGCACGGTCATTTCCTCTTCTTAAAATCGGACGGAAGACCTCCTCGTTGCTCGCAACGAGATCGTGTCTAGTTATTTTTCTTCTTGGTAGTCACCCTTAATTTCTCAGCCATTTCTCAATCGATTTTAATGATTTTTACAGGGATGATGTCTTAGGTGAATATCTCTTTGCATCTTACTTCCTGTCTGAAAATTCACTTCCGCTTCGGAATTATCTCCCTTTTTCATGTATTTTGGAACATGATATTGTGCACGCATCTCCTCAAAAACTGTTATAGCTAGGGACTTGAAATTTATATGCAAGATAGAGTGGTTATGGTAGATTTGCTTGCTTGTTTTAGATTTGACCAGAAGTCATCATTCTTGAAGCTCGCCCGGAACTGAAAATGTCGATGTTAAATTTTTTTGACAATTTTTATGAAATTTGAGATTTGATCACGAATATCTTTCTTCTAACCAATATTTTGCTTACATATGTAGAGCATCAAAAATGTATCTATAAAAGATCTTTCAACTCAAAAGTTTTGTTTAATGGTCCTTATAAGGAGATAAAGGGTCGGCCCCTAAAACAATCTTTCCCAAATAGCTCAAAAACAGTAACAAATTTCTAAACGTTGAACAAAATGTGTTTAATATTAAGGGACCTTTCATTGATATCAAGAAAAAGGGGCTAGCCCCTCAAATTAGATGATAAGAGGGATCTAAATGTTTCAATCAAAGCTCTTATACATATATCAGAAACAAAACAAGGGCGAGAAGTCCAATACATTTAAGGATGTTTCATTTTATTTCCAAATCATGTTTAGCTGGTAAATAGCAAAATAAAGGTCTAAATGTATCTCAAACTCTAGTGATATTGGGAATTTAGTATTTTCCGTTTAATATAGAAGTCACCGACCGCCCCCCCCCCCCCCCCCATAAATTTAGTTAGTTTAACTGGCCCGATTTTACTTGATCTTTTATCTCGGACCTTTAATTTCAACTTAGTACCATTCCAGATTACTATACTAATTACCAGACCAATTCGTTCATTATTAACAGAGTTATGAACTTTTTGGCATTTGAGTTTTAATTGTCGTGTTGTCATGTACTGTAGAAAAAAATTCTAACTCCCGAGCCCTTCACTCTATCCTCATGAAATTTTGTGTAAATGTACCTCGGACCTCATTCTGTTTTTCTGCCAAATTTGCAGCGGATTGAACAATTAAAAAGAAATTTCCGCAATCAAGCCGCGATTATAGCCTGTACGGGGACTTAAAATTTACACAGTGCAAGGGATGTAAGCAGCCGCGTAATATTTCTGTTGCATGTATATTCCTTGTTTTCCGTTTAGTCTGTATCTACGATAGCGTGTGAACTACTTATGAATGTTAGAAGTGTGGAAATTACTGTCATTAAATTTATATTGAATAAATTTACGTGTTACTGATTTCGTTATTTCTACATTTATACAGATTTTATCAATCCTGTTGATATAAAACAGTCAAACATAATAGTAAACGACACCAAAAAAATCTGTACACTGAAATACATGTGTTAAATGCACCAGTCATTGTATTAGGACTTCCCCTAATTGTCGTTAACCGAATCCGAGATCCACACCTCAAAATTCTACTTTCGATTTATTTACGACGAAAATCAAGCTCGGTCCTTATCATCCCCCTCCAGACACAAACACGCATCAATATTTCAAATGACCTCGCACTGTTACCAAACAGTGAGACATCTTACACGTTGTTTTTCATCTCATACAAAACTTCAGCTCCTGTCCCGGGCGGAAACGCCCCAAATTCAAAGAGAAAATCGGGAATTATTTCGCGTCAGCCAGGTTTTGACGCGAACCTTCGATGAAATACTGTTATGACACCTGCAAAGGCTGTGTGTTCTAATCTCGCCGGAGCCAAGATTTGTTCTTTCTCTCTATTTCCTTCTCTCCATTTTTTGGGACCTTCTAACTAAAGCATTCAACACAAAGGGGTTGTGGGACTGAAGTATACAAGTTGAAAAACACTCTTCCATTAAGATTAAGACAAAAACAGTCTGATATTATTAAGGTCTTCCGTCTTCAGCGGAAGACCTTTCTGTTTTTCTACGCGTTCTCTTTCTTCTATATTATTAAGGTCTTCCGTTGGAAACGGAAGACCTTATTGTTTTTGCTTTGTTTCTTTTCCTCTATTATTATTATTATTAATTTTTTTTTCTGTCACGTTTTCTCAAAAACGCTTCAGCCGATTTTCATGAAACTCTCAGATCTTATTTATGACAAAATTTGTAAGAAAATTACACGAGATTTTTTTAATCGTCACTTCCGGTACCGAGATATTAAAGATTTTATGTTTTTGCTTGTTCACGATTTTTCTCAAAAAGTATTCCAGATAGGACTTTCAAATTTTCAGAGAAGGTAGAGAGTGAACGGCCGCAGTGCCCTTCGCATATCCGAACGTCCGCCGTCACTTCCGGTCGTCACCGGAAGGAAATGAAAAACCTTAATTTTTTAATTTTTTGGATTTGAATTTTTTTTATGTTTTCATTCGATAGTGACGCTCTGAAAACTTCTTAATTTGAAATTCGTTTTAAAATCGATCCACGCATTCTTGAGATTTTGGACTCCAAAATTCTGAAGCGAGGGTCTGCGTAGCTCAGTCGTTAGAGTGGTGGACTTGTGGCCAGGCGACCCGGGTTCAGTCCCTGAGTGCCGAATCTTTTTTCTTTCTTATTTGTGTTTTGATTAATGGTTTTATCTTTAAAATGATGGATTTGAATGTGTTCCGTTTTATTTTTGTCATAAATAAAAAAAAAATAGCGGCTTTTTTCAGTACAAATATAGAGCTCTTTTCTGTCAGCAGCTCTCTAAATTCCGACGCTCGTCGCATCGCCGACATCAAAGACATGCCGCCGAAGTGCCCCTGCAGTTCGACCGCATTAGAGTTCGCTGGGTCGCTTTGCCGGCATCAAAGAAATGCCGCCATCTCAATGACTGTATGCACACAATATTTAGCAATGCACCCACGTTATTCTACTCGGCTTAAAAAGGAGGACTGCTTAGTATTTAATCCCATATATAGATACACACATGCATGTATACATGCGATTATTGACCTATGTTTCTTATATATTGATTTCCTGAACATTATAAAACACTTTGTAATCTCTCTCTCTCTTTCTCTCTCTATCTCTCTCTCTCTCTCTCTCTCTTTAAAGTACAAATGTTTTAGCATTTGAATAAGAACTAGTACAGGTAACATGGAGTAAAGTGGATAGAAGCTAAATGAACATTGGCGTCCAAAAATTATACATATTTTATATCAAGTTACGGGATAATGTCTATGGATTCAATTAATTTTAAATGCATTGTTCAATGATTGTCTTCTTACTGATTGGAAGTCAACGCTAAAAAGTCATTTTTATTACAGATGGTGTACTTTTTCCTTTTTTTGTGCATGTCTATATACTGATACAAATCTGTTGCCTGTCGGGATTAAGAAAAACCTCCGAAGTTTATACACGTTACTATACAAACGAACGGGTGACTGCGACAAGGTTTAAAAACTGACCACCCGTTTATGAGTGTTTGAGCCTAAGAATAAATAGATGTAAAAAAAAATCAATAGTTACATCTTTCAAACAACGCTTCTATATTGTTCTAACATATGTATTTTATTTAGAAATTGTGTAATATGTGATATTTAGAATTTAATATTCTACGTTTAATATAGAAGTCACCGACCGACCCCCCCCCCCCCCTCCCAATTCATAAAATCATTTTGTTTTTCTGGCCCGAGTTTACTTGATCTTTGATCTTGGGCCCTTAAGTTCAACTAATTACCATTCTAGATTACTGTACTAATTACCAGACCAATTCGTTCATTAATAACAGTTATGAAGTTTTTGGCATTTGAGTTTCAATTGTCGTGTTTGACATGTACTATAAAAAATTTCTAACTCCCAAGCCCTTCACTTAATCCTAATGAAAATTCGTGAAAATGAACCTCGGACCCCATTCTTATTGTCTGTGAAATATGCAGCGGATTGAACAATTAAAACGAAATTCCTGAGATTACACAGCGCTTATTGCCTATACGTGGAAATTAAATTTACACAGTACACCCACCGACCCCCCCCCCCTTCCTATTCACAAAATCATTTAGTTTTTCTGGCCTGATTTTACTGGATTTGTCATCTTGAACCTTTATTTTCAACTTAGTTCAAGTCTAGATTACTGTACTAATGACCAGACCTTTTCGTTCATATTTAAAAGAGATATGAATTTTTGGGCATTCGAGTTTCGATTGGCGTGCTTGACATGTACTGTAGAAAAAAATTCTAACTCCCGAGCCCCTTACTCAATCCTAATGATATTTTGTGTAAATGTACCTCGGACCCCATTCGTATTGTCTGCCAAATATGCAGCAGATTGAACAATTTAGAAGAAATTCCTGAGATCAAACGTCGAGTATAGCCTGTACGTGGACTTAAAATCTACACAGTACAAGGGATGTAAGCAGCCGCGTAATATTTCTGTTGCATGTATATTTCTTGTTTTCCGTTTAGTCTGTATCTACGATAGCGTGTGAACTACTTATGAATGTTAGAACTGTGGAAATTACCGTCATCAAATTTTTACCGAATAAATTTACGTGTTACTGATTTCGTTATTTCTACATTTATAAAGATTTTATCAATCCTGCTGAAATAAAACATTCAAACATAATAGTAAACGACACGAACAAATATTCTCAACACTGAAATACATGGGTAAAATGCATCAGTCATTGTTTTAGGACTTCCCCAAATTGTTGTTAACCGAATCCGAAATCCACACCTCAAAATTCTATTTTCGATTTATTTAAGACGAAAATCAAGCTCGGGTCTTTTCACCCCCCTCCAGACACAAACACGCATCAATATTTCAAATGACCTCACACTGTTACCAAACCTGAATAGTCAGACATCTTACACGTTGTTTTTCATCTCATAAAAAACTCAGCTCCTCTCCTGGGCGGAAACGCCCCAAATTCAAAGACAAATTCGGGAATTATTTCGCGTCAGCCATGTTTTGAGACACCTGCAACGGCTGTGTGTTCTAATCTCGCCGGAGCCAAGATTTGTTCTTTCTCTCTATTTCTTTCTCTCCTTTTTATTTAATTTTTCTAACTAAAATAATCAACATAAAAGGGTTGTTGGACTGTAGTGCAAGTTGAAAAACACTCTTCAATTAAGATTTAGACAAATACAGTCTTTTATTATTAGGGTCTTCCGTCTTCAGCGGAAGACCCTTCTATTCTTATTGTTATTAGGGTCTTCCGATTACAAAGGAAGACCCTCTTTTTTTTCTTCGGTTACTTTTTATTACAGGTTATTAGACCTGTTATTAAGTCAAAAGACCTCTTATTTAATATGAAATAAAATGGGACTGGTCCTTAAAATTAAGGATCCTACAGGGTGGATAATCCTCCATCCATCGCTTTTAGATCACATCTGCATTTCCTGATATGTTTCGTTGATGAAGATAAAAGGCACGGTCATTTCCTCTTCTTAAAATCGGACGGAAGACCTCCTCGTTGCTCGCAACGAGATCGTGTCTAGTTATTTTTCTTCTTGGTAGTCACCCTTAATTTCTCAGCCATTTCTCAATCGATTTTAATGATTTTTACAGGGATGATGTCTTAGGTGAATATCTCTTTGCATCTTACTTCCTGTCTGAAAATTCACTTCCGCTTCGGAATTATCTCCCTTTTTCATGTATTTTGGAACATGATATTGTGCACGCATCTCCTCAAAAACTGTTATAGCTAGGGACTTGAAATTTATATGCAAGATAGAGTGGTTATGGTAGATTTGCTTGCTTGTTTTAGATTTGACCAGAAGTCATCATTCTTGAAGCTCGCCCGGAACTGAAAATGTCGATGTTAAATTTTTTTGACAATTTTTATGAAATTTGAGATTTGATCACGAATATCTTTCTTCTAACCAATATTTTGCTTACATATGTAGAGCATCAAAAATGTATCTATAAAAGATCTTTCAACTCAAAAGTTTTGTTTAATGGTCCTTATAAGGAGATAAAGGGTCGGCCCCTAAAACAATCTTTCCCAAATAGCTCAAAAACAGTAACAAATTTCTAAACGTTGAACAAAATGTGTTTAATATTAAGGGACCTTTCATTGATATCAAGAAAAAGGGGCTAGCCCCTCAAATTAGATGATAAGAGGGATCTAAATGTTTCAATCAAAGCTCTTATACATATATCAGAAACAAAACAAGGGCGAGAAGTCCAATACATTTAAGGATGTTTCATTTTATTTCCAAATCATGTTTAGCTGGTAAATAGCAAAATAAAGGTCTAAATGTATCTCAAACTCTAGTGATATTGGGAATTTAGTATTTTCCGTTTAATATAGAAGTCACCGACCGCCCCCCCCCCCCATAAATTTAGTTAGTTTAACTGGCCCGATTTTACTTGATCTTTTATCTCGGACCTTTAATTTCAACTTAGTACCATTCCAGATTACTATACTAATTACCAGACCAATTCGTTCATTATTAACAGAGTTATGAACTTTTTGGCATTTGAGTTTTAATTGTCGTGTTGTCATGTACTGTAGAAAAAAATTCTAACTCCCGAGCCCTTCACTCTATCCTCATGAAATTTTGTGTAAATGTACCTCGGACCTCATTCTGTTTTTCTGCCAAATTTGCAGCGGATTGAACAATTAAAAAGAAATTTCCGCAATCAAGCCGCGATTATAGCCTGTACGGGGACTTAAAATTTACACAGTGCAAGGGATGTAAGCAGCCGCGTAATATTTCTGTTGCATGTATATTCCTTGTTTTCCGTTTAGTCTGTATCTACGATAGCGTGTGAACTACTTATGAATGTTAGAAGTGTGGAAATTACTGTCATTAAATTTATATTGAATAAATTTACGTGTTACTGATTTCGTTATTTCTACATTTATACAGATTTTATCAATCCTGTTGATATAAAACAGTCAAACATAATAGTAAACGACACCAAAAAAATCTGTACACTGAAATACATGTGTTAAATGCACCAGTCATTGTATTAGGACTTCCCCTAATTGTCGTTAACCGAATCCGAGATCCACACCTCAAAATTCTACTTTCGATTTATTTACGACGAAAATCAAGCTCGGTCCTTATCATCCCCCTCCAGACACAAACACGCATCAATATTTCAAATGACCTCGCACTGTTACCAAACAGTGAGACATCTTACACGTTGTTTTTCATCTCATAAAAAACTCAGCTCCTCTCCTGGGCGGAAACGCCCCAAATTCAAAGACAAATTCGGGAATTATTTCGCGTCAGCCATGTTTTGAGACACCTGCAACGGCTGTGTGTTCTAATCTCGCCGGAGCCAAGATTTGTTCTTTCTCTCTATTTCTTTCTCTCCTTTTTATTTAATTTTTCTAACTAAAATAATCAACATAAAAGGGTTGTTGGACTGTAGTGCAAGTTGAAAAACACTCTTCAATTAAGATTTAGACAAATACAGTCTTTTATTATTAGGGTCTTCCGTCTTCAGCGGAAGACCCTTCTATTCTTATTGTTATTAGGGTCTTCCGATTACAAAGGAAGACCCTCTTTTTTTTCTTCGGTTACTTTTTATTACAGGTTATTAGACCTGTTATTAAGTCAAAAGACCTCTTATTTAATATGAAATAAAATGGGACTGGTCCTTAAAATTAAGGATCCTACAGGGTGGATAATCCTCCATCCATCGCTTTTAGATCACATCTGCATTTCCTGATATGTTTCGTTGATGAAGATAAAAGGCACGGTCATTTCCTCTTCTTAAAATCGGACGGAAGACCTCCTCGTTGCTCGCAACGAGATCGTGTCTAGTTATTTTTCTTCTTGGTAGTCACCCTTAATTTCTCAGCCATTTCTCAATCGATTTTAATGATTTTTACAGGGATGATGTCTTAGGTGAATATCTCTTTGCATCTTACTTCCTGTCTGAAAATTCACTTCCGCTTCGGAATTATCTCCCTTTTTCATGTATTTTGGAACATGATATTGTGCACGCATCTCCTCAAAAACTGTTATAGCTAGGGACTTGAAATTTATATGCAAGATAGAGTGGTTATGGTAGATTTGCTTGCTTGTTTTAGATTTGACCAGAAGTCATCATTCTTGAAGCTCGCCCGGAACTGAAAATGTCGATGTTAAATTTTTTTGACAATTTTTATGAAATTTGAGATTTGATCACGAATATCTTTCTTCTAACCAATATTTTGCTTACATATGTAGAGCATCAAAAATGTATCTATAAAAGATCTTTCAACTCAAAAGTTTCGTTTAATGGTCCTTATAAGGAGATAAAGGGTCGGCCCCTAAAACAATCTTTCCCAAATAGCTCAAAAACAGTAACAAATTTCTAAACGTTGAACAAAATGTGTTTAATATTAAGGGACCTTTCATTGATATCAAGAAAAAGGGGCTAGCCCCTCAAATTAGATGATAAGAGGGATCTAAATGTTTCAATCAAAGCTCTTATACATATATCAGAAACAAAACAAGGGCGAGAAGTCCAATACATTTAAGGATGTTTCATTTTATTTCCAAATCATGTTTAGCTGGTAAATAGCAAAATAAAGGTCTAAATGTATCTCAAACTCTAGTGATATTGGGAATTTAGTATTTTCCGTTTAATATAGAAGTCACCGACCGCCCCCCCCCCCCCCATAAATTTAGTTAGTTTAACTGGCCCGATTTTACTTGATCTTTTATCTCGGACCTTTAATTTCAACTTAGTACCATTCCAGATTACTATACTAATTACCAGACCAATTCGTTCATTATTAACAGAGTTATGAACTTTTTGGCATTTGAGTTTTAATTGTCGTGTTGTCATGTACTGTAGAAAAAAATTCTAACTCCCGAGCCCTTCACTCTATCCTCATGAAATTTTGTGTAAATGTACCTCGGACCTCATTCTGTTTTTCTGCCAAATTTGCAGCGGATTGAACAATTAAAAAGAAATTTCCGCAATCAAGCCGCGATTATAGCCTGTACGGGGACTTAAAATTTACACAGTGCAAGGGATGTAAGCAGCCGCGTAATATTTCTGTTGCATGTATATTCCTTGTTTTCCGTTTAGTCTGTATCTACGATAGCGTGTGAACTACTTATGAATGTTAGAAGTGTGGAAATTACTGTCATTAAATTTATATTGAATAAATTTACGTGTTACTGATTTCGTTATTTCTACATTTATACAGATTTTATCAATCCTGTTGATATAAAACAGTCAAACATAATAGTAAACGACACCAAAAAAATCTGTACACTGAAATACATGTGTTAAATGCACCAGTCATTGTATTAGGACTTCCCCTAATTGTCGTTAACCGAATCCGAGATCCACACCTCAAAATTCTACTTTCGATTTATTTACGACGAAAATCAAGCTCGGTCCTTATCATCCCCCTCCAGACACAAACACGCATCAATATTTCAAATGACCTCGCACTGTTACCAAACAGTGAGACATCTTACACGTTGTTTTTCATCTCATAAAAAACTCAGCTCCTCTCCTGGGCGGAAACGCCCCAAATTCAAAGACAAATTCGGGAATTATTTCGCGTCAGCCATGTTTTGAGACACCTGCAACGGCTGTGTGTTCTAATCTCGCCGGAGCCAAGATTTGTTCTTTCTCTCTATTTCTTTCTCTCCTTTTTATTTAATTTTTCTAACTAAAATAATCAACATAAAAGGGTTGTTGGACTGTAGTGCAAGTTGAAAAACACTCTTCAATTAAGATTTAGACAAATACAGTCTTTTATTATTAGGGTCTTCCGTCTTCAGCGGAAGACCCTTCTATTCTTATTGTTATTAGGGTCTTCCGATTACAAAGGAAGACCCTCTTTTTTTTCTTCGGTTACTTTTTATTACAGGTTATTAGACCTGTTATTAAGTCAAAAGACCTCTTATTTAATATGAAATAAAATGGGACTGGTCCTTAAAATTAAGGATCCTACAGGGTGGATAATCCTCCATCCATCGCTTTTAGATCACATCTGCATTTCCTGATATGTTTCGTTGATGAAGATAAAAGGCACGGTCATTTCCTCTTCTTAAAATCGGACGGAAGACCTCCTCGTTGCTCGCAACGAGATCGTGTCTAGTTATTTTTCTTCTTGGTAGTCACCCTTAATTTCTCAGCCATTTCTCAATCGATTTTAATGATTTTTACAGGGATGATGTCTTAGGTGAATATCTCTTTGCATCTTACTTCCTGTCTGAAAATTCACTTCCGCTTCGGAATTATCTCCCTTTTTCATGTATTTTGGAACATGATATTGTGCACGCATCTCCTCAAAAACTGTTATAGCTAGGGACTTGAAATTTATATGCAAGATAGAGTGGTTATGGTAGATTTGCTTGCTTGTTTTAGATTTGACCAGAAGTCATCATTCTTGAAGCTCGCCCGGAACTGAAAATGTCGATGTTAAATTTTTTTGACAATTTTTATGAAATTTGAGATTTGATCACGAATATCTTTCTTCTAACCAATATTTTGCTTACATATGTAGAGCATCAAAAATGTATCTATAAAAGATCTTTCAACTCAAAAGTTTCGTTTAATGGTCCTTATAAGGAGATAAAGGGTCGGCCCCTAAAACAATCTTTCCCAAATAGCTCAAAAACAGTAACAAATTTCTAAACGTTGAACAAAATGTGTTTAATATTAAGGGACCTTTCATTGATATCAAGAAAAAGGGGCTAGCCCCTCAAATTAGATGATAAGAGGGATCTAAATGTTTCAATCAAAGCTCTTATACATATATCAGAAACAAAACAAGGGCGAGAAGTCCAATACATTTAAGGATGTTTCATTTTATTTCCAAATCATGTTTAGCTGGTAAATAGCAAAATAAAGGTCTAAATGTATCTCAAACTCTAGTGATATTGGGAATTTAGTATTTTCCGTTTAATATAGAAGTCACCGACCGCCCCCCCCCCATAAATTTAGTTAGTTTAACTGGCCCGATTTTACTTGATCTTTTATCTCGGACCTTTAATTTCAACTTAGTACCATTCCAGATTACTATACTAATTACCAGACCAATTCGTTCATTATTAACAGAGTTATGAACTTTTTGGCATTTGAGTTTTAATTGTCGTGTTGTCATGTACTGTAGAAAAAAATTCTAACTCCCGAGCCCTTCACTCTATCCTCATGAAATTTTGTGTAAATGTACCTCGGACCTCATTCTGTTTTTCTGCCAAATTTGCAGCGGATTGAACAATTAAAAAGAAATTTCCGCAATCAAGCCGCGATTATAGCCTGTACGGGGACTTAAAATTTACACAGTGCAAGGGATGTAAGCAGCCGCGTAATATTTCTGTTGCATGTATATTCCTTGTTTTCCGTTTAGTCTGTATCTACGATAGCGTGTGAACTACTTATGAATGTTAGAAGTGTGGAAATTACTGTCATTAAATTTATATTGAATAAATTTACGTGTTACTGATTTCGTTATTTCTACATTTATACAGATTTTATCAATCCTGTTGATATAAAACAGTCAAACATAATAGTAAACGACACCAAAAAAATCTGTACACTGAAATACATGTGTTAAATGCACCAGTCATTGTATTAGGACTTCCCTTAATTGTCGTTAACCGAATCCGAGATCCACACCTCAAAATTCTACTTTCGATTTATTTACGACGAAAATCAAGCTCGGTCCTTATCATCCCCCTCCAGACACAAACACGCATCAATATTTCAAATGACCTCGCACTGTTACCAAACAGTGAGACATCTTACACGTTGTTTTTCATCTCATACAAAACTTCAGCTCCTGTCCCGGGCGGAAACGCCCCAAATTCAAAGAGAAAATCGGGAATTATTTCGCGTCAGCCATGTTTTGACGCGAACCTTCGATGAAATACTGTTATGACACCTGCAAAGGCTGTGTGTTCTAATCTCGCCGGAGCCAAGATTTGTTCTTTCTCTCTATTTCCTTCTCTCCATTTTTTGGGACCTTCTAACTAAAGCATTCAACACAAAGGGGTTGTGGGACTGAAGTATACAAGTTGAAAAACACTCTTCCATTAAGATTAAGACAAAAACAGTCTGATATTATTAAGGTCTTCCGTCTTCAGCGGAAGACCTTTCTGTTTTTCTACGCGTTCTCTTTCTTCTATATTATTAAGGTCTTCCGTTGGAAACGGAAGACCTTATTGTTTTTGCTTTGTTTCTTTTCCTCTATTATTATTATTATTAATTTTTTTTTCTGTCACGTTTTCTCAAAAACGCTTCAGCCGATTTTCATGAAACTCTCAGATCTTATTTATGACAAAATTTGTAAGAAAATTACACGAGATTTTTTTAATCGTCACTTCCGGTACCGAGATATTAAAGATTTTATGTTTTTGCTTGTTCACGATTTTTCTCAAAAAGTATTCCAGATAGGACTTTCAAATTTTCAGAGAAGGTAGAGAGTGAACGGCCGCAGTGCCCTTCGCATATCCGAACGTCCGCCGTCACTTCCGGTCGTCACCGGAAGGAAATGAAAAACCTTAATTTTTTAATTTTTTGGATTTGAATTTTTTTTATGTTTTCATTCGATAGTGACGCTCTGAAAACTTCTTAATTTGAAATTCGTTTTAAAATCGATCCACGCATTCTTGAGATTTTGGACTCCAAAATTCTGAAGCGAGGGTCTGCGTAGCTCAGTCGTTAGAGTGGTGGACTTGTGGCCAGGCGACCCGGGTTCAGTCCCTGAGTGCCGAATCTTTTTTCTTTCTTATTTGTGTTTTGATTAATGGTTTTATCTTTAAAATGATGGATTTGAATGTGTTCCGTTTTATTTTTGTCATAAATAAAAAAAAAATAGCGGCTTTTTTCAGTACAAATATAGAGCTCTTTTCTGTCAGCAGCTCTCTAAATTCCGACGCTCGTCGCATCGCCGACATCAAAGACATGCCGCCGAAGTGCCCCTGCAGTTCGACCGCATTAGAGTTCGCTGGGTCGCTTTGCCGGCATCAAAGAAATGCCGCCATCTCAATGACTGTATGCACACAATATTTAGCAATGCACCCACGTTATTCTACTCGGCTTAAAAAGGAGGACTGCTTAGTATTTAATCCCATATATAGATACACACATGCATGTATACATGCGATTATTGACCTATGTTTCTTATATATTGATTTCCTGAACATTATAAAACACTTTGTAATCTCTCTCTCTCTTTCTCTCTATCTCTCTCTCTCTCTCTCTCTCTCTCTCTCTCTCTCTCTCTCTCTCTCTCTCTCTCTCTCTCTCTCTTTAAAGTACAAATGTTTTAGCATTTGAATAAGAACTAGTACAGGTAACATGGAGTAAAGTGGATAGAAGCTAAATGAACATTGGCGTCCAAAAATTATACATATTTTATATCAAGTTACGGGATAATGTCTATGGATTCAATTAATTTTAAATGCATTGTTTAATGATTGTCTTCTTACTGATTGGAAGTCAACGCTAAAAAGTCATTTTTATTACAGATGGTGTACTTTTTCCTTTTTTGTGCATGTCTATATACTGATACAAATCTGTTGCCTGTCGGGATTAAGAAAAACCTCCGAAGTTTATACACGTTACTATACAAACGAACGGGTGACTGCGACAAGGTTTAAAAACTGACCACCCGTTTATGAGTGTTTGAGCCTAAGAATAAATAGATGTAAAAAAAAATCAATAGATACATCTTTCAAACAACGCTTCTATATTGTTCTAACATATGTATTTTATTTAGAAATTGTGTAATATGTGATATTTAGAATTTAATATTCTACGTTTAATATAGAAGTCACCGACCGACCCCCCCCCCCCCCTCCCAATTCATAAAATCATTTTGTTTTTCTGGCCCGAGTTTACTTGATCTTTGATCTTGGGCCCTTAAGTTCAACTAATTACCATTCTAGATTACTGTACTAATTACCAGACCAATTCGTTCATTAATAACAGTTATGAAGTTTTTGGCATTTGAGTTTCAATTGTCGTGTTTGACATGTACTATAAAAAAATTCTAACTCCCAAGCCCTTCACTTAATCCTAATGAAAATTCGTGAAAATGAACCTCGGACCCCATTCTTATTGTCTGTGAAATATGCAGCGGATTGAACAATTAAAACGAAATTCCTGAGATTACACAGCGCTTATTGCCTATACGTGGAAATTAAATTTACACAGTACACCTACCGACCCCCCCCCCCCTTCCTATTCACAAAATCATTTAGTTTTTCTGGCCTGATTTTACTGGATTTGTCATCTTGAACCTTTATTTTCAACTTAGTTCAAGTCTAGATTACTGTACTAATGACCAGACCTTTTCGTTCATATTTAAAAGAGATATGAATTTTTGGGCATTCGAGTTTCGATTGGCGTGCTTGACATGTACTGTAGAAAAAAATTCTAACTCCCGAGCCCCTTACTCAATCCTAATGATATTTTGTGTAAATGTACCTCGGACCCCATTCGTATTGTCTGCCAAATATGCAGCGGATTGAACAATTTAGAAGAAATTCCTGAGATCAAACGTCGAGTATAGCCTGTACGTGGACTTAAAATCTACACAGTACAAGGGATGTAAGCAGCCGCGTAATATTTCTGTTGCATGTATATTTCTTGTTTTCCGTTTAGTCTGTATCTACGATAGCGTGTGAACTACTTATGAATGTTAGAACTGTGGAAATTACCGTCATCAAATTTTTACCGAATAAATTTACGTGTTACTGATTTCGTTATTTCTACATTTATAAAGATTTTATCAATCCTGCTGAAATAAAACATTCAAACATAATAGTAAACGACACGAACAAATATTCTCAACACTGAAATACATGGGTAAAATGCATCAGTCATTGTTTTAGGACTTCCCCAAATTGTTGTTAACCGAATCCGAAATCCACACCTCAAAATTCTATTTTCGATTTATTTAAGACGAAAATCAAGCTCGGGTCTTTTCACCCCCCTCCAGACACAAACACGCATCAATATTTCAAATGACCTCACACTGTTACCAAACCTGAATAGTCAGACATCTTACACGTTGTTTTTCATCTCATAAAAAACTCAGCTCCTCTCCTGGGCGGAAACGCCCCAAATTCAAAGACAAATTCGGGAATTATTTCGCGTCAGCCATGTTTTGAGACACCTGCAACGGCTGTGTGTTCTAATCTCGCCGGAGCCAAGATTTGTTCTTTCTCTCTATTTCTTTCTCTCCTTTTTATTTAATTTTTCTAACTAAAATAATCAACATAAAAGGGTTGTTGGACTGTAGTGCAAGTTGAAAAACACTCTTCAATTAAGATTTAGACAAATACAGTCTTTTATTATTAGGGTCTTCCGTCTTCAGCGGAAGACCCTTCTATTCTTATTGTTATTAGGGTCTTCCGATTACAAAGGAAGACCCTCTTTTTTTTCTTCGGTTACTTTTTATTACAGGTTATTAGACCTGTTATTAAGTCAAAAGACCTCTTATTTAATATGAAATAAAATGGGACTGGTCCTTAAAATTAAGGATCCTACAGGGTGGATAATCCTCCATCCATCGCTTTTAGATCACATCTGCATTTCCTGATATGTTTCGTTGATGAAGATAAAAGGCACGGTCATTTCCTCTTCTTAAAATCGGACGGAAGACCTCCTCGTTGCTCGCAACGAGATCGTGTCTAGTTATTTTTCTTCTTGGTAGTCACCCTTAATTTCTCAGCCATTTCTCAATCGATTTTAATGATTTTTACAGGGATGATGTCTTAGGTGAATATCTCTTTGCATCTTACTTCCTGTCTGAAAATTCACTTCCGCTTCGGAATTATCTCCCTTTTTCATGTATTTTGGAACATGATATTGTGCACGCATCTCCTCAAAAACTGTTATAGCTAGGGACTTGAAATTTATATGCAAGATAGAGTGGTTATGGTAGATTTGCTTGCTTGTTTTAGATTTGACCAGAAGTCATCATTCTTGAAGCTCGCCCGGAACTGAAAATGTCGATGTTAAATTTTTTTGACAATTTTTATGAAATTTGAGATTTGATCACGAATATCTTTCTTCTAACCAATATTTTGCTTACACATGTAGAGCATCAAAAATGTATCTATAAAAGATCTTTCAACTCAAAAGTTTCGTTTAATGGTCCTTATAAGGAGATAAAGGGTTGGCCCCTAAAACAATCTTTCCCAAATAGCTCAAAAACAGTAACAAATTTCTAAACGTTGAACAAAATGTGTTTAATATTAAGGGACCTTTCATTGATATCAAGAAAAAGGGGCTAGCCCCTCAAATTAGATGATAAGAGGGATCTAAATGTTTCAATCAAAGCTCTTATACATATATCAGAAACAAAACAAGGGCGAGAAGTCCAATACATTTAAGGATGTTTCATTTTATTTCCAAATCATGTTTAGCTGGTAAATAGCAAAATAAAGGTCTAAATGTATCTCAAACTCTAGTGATATTGGGAATTTAGTATTTTCCGTTTAATATAGAAGTCACCGACCGCCCCCCCCCCCCCATAAATTTAGTTAGTTTAACTGGCCCGATTTTACTTGATCTTTTATCTCGGACCTTTAATTTCAACTTAGTACCATTCCAGATTACTATACTAATTACCAGACCAATTCGTTCATTATTAACAGAGTTATGAACTTTTTGGCATTTGAGTTTTAATTGTCGTGTTGTCATGTACTGTAGAAAAAAATTCTAACTCCCGAGCCCTTCACTCTATCCTCATGAAATTTTGTGTAAATGTACCTCGGACCTCATTCTGTTTTTCTGCCAAATTTGCAGCGGATTGAACAATTAAAAAGAAATTTCCGCAATCAAGCCGCGATTATAGCCTGTACGGGGACTTAAAATTTACACAGTGCAAGGGATGTAAGCAGCCGCGTAATATTTCTGTTGCATGTATATTCCTTGTTTTCCGTTTAGTCTGTATCTACGATAGCGTGTGAACTACTTATGAATGTTAGAAGTGTGGAAATTACTGTCATTAAATTTATATTGAATAAATTTACGTGTTACTGATTTCGTTATTTCTACATTTATACAGATTTTATCAATCCTGTTGATATAAAACAGTCAAACATAATAGTAAACGACACCAAAAAAATCTGTACACTGAAATACATGTGTTAAATGCACCAGTCATTGTATTAGGACTTCCCCTAATTGTTGTTAACCGAATCCGAGATCCACACCTCAAAATTCTACTTTCGATTTATTTACGACGAAAATCAAGCTCGGTCCTTATCATCCCCCTCCAGACACAAACACGCATCAATATTTCAAATGACCTCGCACTGTTACCAAACAGTGAGACATCTTACACGTTGTTTTTCATCTCATACAAAACTTCAGCTCCTGTCCCGGGCGGAAACGCCCCAAATTCAAAGAGAAAATCGGGAATTATTTCGCGTCAGCCATGTTTTGACGCGAACCTTCGATGAAATACTGTTATGACACCTGCAAAGGCTGTGTGTTCTAATCTCGCCGGAGCCAAGATTTGTTCTTTCTCTCTATTTCCTTCTCTCCATTTTTGGGACCTTCTAACTAAAGCATTCAACATAAAGGGGTTGTGGGACTGAAGTATACAAGTTGAAAAACACTCTTCCATTAAGATTAAGACAAAAACAGTCTGATATTATTAAGGTCTTCCGTCTTCAGCGGAAGACCTTTCTGTTTTTCTACGCGTTCTCTTTCTTCTATATTATTAAGGTCTTCCGTTGGAAACGGAAGACCTTATTGTTTTTGCTTTGTTTCTTTTCCTCTATTATTATTATTATTAATTTTTTTTTCTGTCACGTTTTCTCAAAAACGCTTCAGCCGATTTTCATGAAACTCTCAGATCTTATTTATGACAAAATTTGTAAGAAAATTACACGAGATTTTTTTAATCGTCACTTCCGGTACCGAGATATTAAAGATTTTATGTTTTTGCTTGTTCACGATTTTTCTCAAAAAGTATTCCAGATAGGACTTTCAAATTTTCAGAGAAGGTAGAGAGTGAACGGCCGCAGTGCCCTTCGCATATCCGAACGTCCGCCGTCACTTCCGGTCGTCACCGGAAGGAAATGAAAAACCTTAATTTTTTAATTTTTTGGATTTGAATTTTTTTTATGTTTTCATTCGATAGTGACGCTCTGAAAACTTCTTAATTTGAAATTCGTTTTAAAATCGATCCACGCATTCTTGAGATTTTGGACTCCAAAATTCTGAAGCGAGGGTCTGCGTAGATCAGTCGTTAGAGTGGTGGACTTGTGGCCAGGCGACCCGGGTTCAGTCCCTGAGTGCCGAATCTTTTTTCTTTCTTATTTGTGTTTTGATTAATGGTTTTATCTTTAAAATGATGGATTTGAATGTGTTCCGTTTTATTTTTGTCATAAATAAAAAAAAAATAGCGGCTTTTTTCAGTACAAATATAGAGCTCTTTTCTGTCAGCAGCTCTCTAAATTCCGACGCTCGTCGCATCGCCGACATCAAAGACATGCCGCCGAAGTGCCCCTGCAGTTCGACCGCATTAGAGTTCGCTGGGTCGCTTTGCCGGCATCAAAGAAATGCCGCCATCTCAATGACTGTATGCACACAATATTTAGCAATGCACCCACGTTATTCTACTCGGCTTAAAAAGGAGGACTGCTTAGTATTTAATCCCATATATAGATACACACATGCATGTATACATGCGATTATTGACCTATGTTTCTTATATATTGATTTCCTGAACATTATAAAACACTTTGTAATCTCTCTCTCTCTTTCTCTCTATCTCTCTCTCTCTCTCTCTCTCTCTCTCTCTCTCTCTCTCTCTCTCTCTCTCTCTCTCTCTCTCTCTCTCTCTCTCTCTCTCTCTCTCTCTCTTTAAAGTACAAATGTTTTAGCATTTGAATAAGAACTAGTACAGGTAACATGGAGTAAAGTGGATAGAAGCTAAATGAACATTGGCGTCCAAAAATTATACATATTTTATATCAAGTTACGGGATAATGTCTATGGATTCAATTAATTTTAAATGCATCGTTTAATGATTGTCTTCTTACTGATTGGAAGTCAACGCTAAAAAGTCATTTTTATTACAGATGGTGTACTTTTTCCTTTTTTGTGCATGTCTATATACTGATACAAATCTGTTGCCTGTCGGGATTAAGAAAAACCTCCGAAGTTTATACACGTTACTATACAAACGAACGGGTGACTGCGACAAGGTTTAAAAACTGACCACCCGTTTATGAGTGTTTGAGCCTAAGAATAAATAGATGTAAAAAAAAATCAATAGTTACATCTTTCAAACAACGCTTCTATATTGTTCTAACATATGTATTTTATTTAGAAATTGTGTAATATGTGATATTTAGAATTTAATATTCTACGTTTAATATAGAAGTCACCGACCGACCCCCCCCCCCCCTCCCAATTCATAAAATCATTTTGTTTTTCTGGCCCGAGTTTACTTGATCTTTGATCTTGGGCCCTTAAGTTCAACTAATTACCATTCTAGATTACTGTACTAATTACCAGACCAATTCGTTCATTAATAACAGTTATGAAGTTTTTGGCATTTGAGTTTCAATTGTCGTGTTTGACATGTACTATAAAAAAATTCTAACTCCCAAGCCCTTCACTTAATCCTAATGAAAATTCGTGAAAATGAACCTCGGACCCCATTCTTATTGTCTGTGAAATATGCAGCGGATTGAACAATTAAAACGAAATTCCTGAGATTACACAGCGCTTATTGCCTATACGTGGAAATTAAATTTACACAGTACACCCACCGACCCCCCCCCTTCCTATTCACAAAATCATTTAGTTTTTCTGGCCTGATTTTACTGGATTTGTCATCTTGAACCTTTATTTTCAACTTAGTTCAAGTCTAGATTACTGTACTAATGACCAGACCTTTTCGTTCATATTTAAAAGAGATATGAATTTTTGGGCATTCGAGTTTCGATTGGCGTGCTTGACATGTACTGTAGAAAAAAATTCTAACTCCCGAGCCCCTTACTCAATCCTAATGATATTTTGTGTAAATGTACCTCGGACCCCATTCGTATTGTCTGCCAAATATGCAGCGGATTGAACAATTTAGAAGAAATTCCTGAGATCAAACGTCGAGTATAGCCTGTACGTGGACTTAAAATCTACACAGTACAAGGGATGTAAGCAGCCGCGTAATATTTCTGTTGCATGTATATTTCTTGTTTTCCGTTTAGTCTGTATCTACGATAGCGTGTGAACTACTTATGAATGTTAGAACTGTGGAAATTACCGTCATCAAATTTTTACCGAATAAATTTACGTGTTACTGATTTCGTTATTTCTACATTTATAAAGATTTTATCAATCCTGCTGAAATAAAACATTCAAACATAATAGTAAACAACACGAACAAATATTCTCAACACTGAAATACATGGGTAAAATGCATCAGTCATTGTTTTAGGACTTCCCCAAATTGTTGTTAACCGAATCCGAAATCCACACCTCAAAATTCTATTTTCGATTTATTTAAGACGAAAATCAAGCTCGGGTCTTTTCACCCCCCTCCAGACACAAACACGCATCAATATTTCAAATGACCTCACACTGTTACCAAACCTGAATAGTCAGACATCTTACACGTTGTTTTTCATCTCATAAAAAACTCAGCTCCTCTCCTGGGCGGAAACGCCCCAAATTCAAAGACAAATTCGGGAATTATTTCGCGTCAGCCATGTTTTGAGACACCTGCAACGGCTGTGTGTTCTAATCTCGCCGGAGCCAAGATTTGTTCTTTCTCTCTATTTCTTTCTCTCCTTTTTATTTAATTTTTCTAACTAAAATAATCAACATAAAAGGGTTGTTGGACTGTAGTGCAAGTTGAAAAACACTCTTCAATTAAGATTTAGACAAATACAGTCTTTTATTATTAGGGTCTTCCGTCTTCAGCGGAAGACCCTTCTATTCTTATTGTTATTAGGGTCTTCCGATTACAAAGGAAGACCCTCTTTTTTTTCTTCGGTTACTTTTTATTACAGGTTATTAGACCTGTTATTAAGTCAAAAGACCTCTTATTTAATATGAAATAAAATGGGACTGGTCCTTAAAATTAAGGATCCTACAGGGTGGATAATCCTCCATCCATCGCTTTTAGATCACATCTGCATTTCCTGATATGTTTCGTTGATGAAGATAAAAGGCACGGTCATTTCCTCTTCTTAAAATCGGACGGAAGACCTCCTCGTTGCTCGCAACGAGATCGTGTCTAGTTAAGGTCTTCCGTTTCCAACGGAAGACCTTATTGTTTTCGTTCGGTTTCTTTTTCCCTATTATTATTATTTTTCTTTTTTTTTCTTACAAATTTTGTGCACGCGATTTCTCAGAAACGGCTCAACTGATTTTCATGAAACTTTCAGATCTGATAGATAGTGATCTGAACCTTATAGGTTTTTGATTTTATTGATGACGTCACTTCCGTTTTTGAGACACTGACGTTTTAGCGATTTTCAGAGGGGTGGCTTGTTCCTCTAAGTTCTCCTAAACTATACGAGATATTGAGTTCAAACTTTCAGGGAAAGTAGACGAAAGATTGTAGATTTGCAATTTTATTTTCATTTTGATCTAGCTTCAAAGGCGCCGAAGCTCGCCTGGACCCGAAAATTGAGATAAAAAAACGTCTTATTTTTTTGTGGTTTTCTTCAATTATCTCTTTTCTGAAAAATATTTTGTTAAGACATGTAATGTAATAAAAGTTTTAATTTACAAGACCTTTTCTTTGAAATCAAGGAAAAGGGGCTGGCCCCTTAAATTAGGGAATCAAAGGGCTCTAAAGTCTTTTATCTATAGCCCTTTACCGAGGCATATTTTGTAAAATATTATAGAAGCAAATATGTTTATCTCACAGTTATGTATCCAAGCGATGTAATGGTTTTTCCATGTGTTACGTAATTAAGGGTTTTTAGGGGCCGAAAGTCCAAACTTTCGATCACTTATATCTCAGAAAGGAAAAATATTTTGAAATGCAGTACAAAAGAAAAGTTGTTCAAAATGATGTTCTTAACAATATGCAACCTTCAAAATTTCGTTAAATGGCCCCTTAAAGGAGATAAAGGATCTGCCCCTAAAACATTCTTTCTCATATATCTCCAGAACGGTAACAAATTTCTAAACACTTGTTGAACAAAATGTGTTTAGAATTAAGTGACCTTTTATTTGATATCAAGAAAAAGGGGCTGGCCCCTTAAATTAGGGAACTAAATGGCTCTAAAGTCTTTTATCTATAGCCCTTTACTGAGGGATATTTTGTAAAATGTTATAGAAGCAAATATGTTTATCTCACAGTTATGTATCCAAGCAATGCAATGATTTTATCATGTGTTATGTAAATAGGGGTTTTTAGGGGCCAAAAGTCCAAAACTCTGATCATTCATATCTCTGAAAGGAAAATTATTTTGAAATGTAGTAAAGAAATAAAGTTGTTCAAAATGATGTTCTTAACAATATGCAACCTTCAAAATTTCGTTCAACGGCCCCTATAAGGAGATACAGGATCGGCCCCTAAAACCTTCTTTCCAATATATCTCAAGAACGGTAACGAATTTCGAAACATTTGTTGAAAAAATGTGTTCAGAATGAAATGACCTTCCATTTGATTTCAAGAAAAAAGGGCTGGCCCCTTAAATTAGGGGATCAAAGGGCTCTAAAGTCCTTAATCTATAGCGTTTTACTAAGAGCTATTTTGTGAAAGGTTATTTAAACTGAATTAGGTATAATACGTTTATATATCCTAACAATATAATGTTTTTTTCTTGCGTTACCTAATTAGGGTTTTTAGGAGCCAGAGGTCAACAAGTTTAATCTTTTCTATCTGAATTTGGAGAAATGCAAGTATTTAAAAAAGCAATAGAAAAGTTATAAAATGCGATACAAAAAAGCATAAGTTCTTCACACTTTTTTCCATATCATGTTTTTTTGTTGAAAATCAAAGTCGATGATGTCATATTTCCTTCTTGAAATCGGACGGAAGACCTCCTCGTTGCTCGCAACGAGATCGTGTCTAGTTATTTTTCTTCTTGGTAGTCACCCTTAATTTCTCAGCCATTTCTCAATCGATTTTAATGATTTTTACAGGGATGATGTCTTAGGTGAATATCTCTTTGCATCTTACTTCCTGTCTGAAAATTCACTTCCGCTTCGGAATTATCTCCCTTTTTCATGTATTTTGGAACATGATATTGTGCACGCATCTCCTCAAAAACTGTTATAGCTAGGGACTTGAAATTTATATGCAAGATAGAGTGGTTATGGTAGATTTGCTTGCTTGTTTTAGATTTGACCAGAAGTCATCATTCTTGAAGCTCGCCCGGAACTGAAAATGTCGATGTTAAATTTTTTTGACAATTTTTATGAAATTTGAGATTTGATCACGAATATCTTTCTTCTAACCAATATTTTGCTTACACATGTAGAGCATCAAAAATGTATCTATAAAAGATCTTTCAACTCAAAAGTTTCGTTTAATGGTCCTTATAAGGAGATAAAGGGTCGGCCCCTAAAACAATCTTTCCCAAATAGCTCAAAAACAGTAACAAATTTCTAAACGTTGAACAAAATGTGTTTAATATTAAGGGACCTTTCATTGATATCAAGAAAAAGGGGCTAGCCCCTCAAATTAGATGATAAGAGGGATCTAAATGTTTCAATCAAAGCTCTTATACATATATCAGAAACAAAACAAGGGCGAGAAGTCCAATACATTTAAGGATGTTTCATTTTATTTCCAAATCATGTTTAGCTGGTAAATAGCAAAATAAAGGTCTAAATGTATCTCAAACTCTAGTGATATTGGGAATTTAGTATTTTCCGTTTAATATAGAAGTCACCGACCGCCCCCCCCCCCCCCCATAAATTTAGTTAGTTTAACTGGCCCGATTTTACTTGATCTTTTATCTCGGACCTTTAATTTCAACTTAGTACCATTCCAGATTACTATACTAATTACCAGACCAATTCGTTCATTATTAACAGAGTTATGAACTTTTTGGCATTTGAGTTTTAATTGTCGTGTTGTCATGTACTGTAGAAAAAAATTCTAACTCCCGAGCCCTTCACTCTATCCTCATGAAATTTTGTGTAAATGTACCTCGGACCTCATTCTGTTTTTCTGCCAAATTTGCAGCGGATTGAACAATTAAAAAGAAATTTCCGCAATCAAGCCGCGATTATAGCCTGTACGGGGACTTAAAATTTACACAGTGCAAGGGATGTAAGCAGCCGCGTAATATTTCTGTTGCATGTATATTCCTTGTTTTCCGTTTAGTCTGTATCTACGATAGCGTGTGAACTACTTATGAATGTTAGAAGTGTGGAAATTACTGTCATTAAATTTATATTGAATAAATTTACGTGTTACTGATTTCGTTATTTCTACATTTATACAGATTTTATCAATCCTGTTGATATAAAACAGTCAAACATAATAGTAAACGACACCAAAAAAATCTGTACACTGAAATACATGTGTTAAATGCACCAGTCATTGTATTAGGACTTCCCCTAATTGTCGTTAACCGAACCCGAGATCCACACCTCAAAATTCTACTTTCGATTTATTTACGACGAAAATCAAGCTCGGTCCTTATCATCCCCCTCCAGACACAAACACGCATCAATATTTCAAATGACCTCGCACTGTTACCAAACAGTGAGACATCTTACACGTTGTTTTTCATCTCATAAAAAACTCAGCTCCTCTCCTGGGCGGAAACGCCCCAAATTCAAAGACAAATTCGGGAATTATTTCGCGTCAGCCATGTTTTGAGACACCTGCAACGGCTGTGTGTTCTAATCTCGCCGGAGCCAAGATTTGTTCTTTCTCTCTATTTCTTTCTCTCCTTTTTATTTAATTTTTCTAACTAAAATAATCAACATAAAAGGGTTGTTGGACTGTAGTGCAAGTTGAAAAACACTCTTCAATTAAGATTTAGACAAATACAGTCTTTTATTATTAGGGTCTTCCGTCTTCAGCGGAAGACCCTTCTATTCTTATTGTTATTAGGGTCTTCCGATTACAAAGGAAGACCCTCTTTTTTTTCTTCGGTTACTTTTTATTACAGGTTATTAGACCTGTTATTAAGTCAAAAGACCTCTTATTTAATATGAAATAAAATGGGACTGGTCCTTAAAATTAAGGATCCTACAGGGTGGATAATCCTCCATCCATCGCTTTTAGATCACATCTGCATTTCCTGATATGTTTCGTTGATGAAGATAAAAGGCACGGTCATTTCCTCTTCTTAAAATCGGACGGAAGACCTCCTCGTTGCTCGCAACGAGATCGTGTCTAGTTATTTTTCTTCTTGGTAGTCACCCTTAATTTCTCAGCCATTTCTCAATCGATTTTAATGATTTTTACAGGGATGATGTCTTAGGTGAATATCTCTTTGCATCTTACTTCCTGTCTGAAAATTCACTTCCGCTTCGGAATTATCTCCCTTTTTCATGTATTTTGGAACATGATATTGTGCACGCATCTCCTCAAAAACTGTTATAGCTAGGGACTTGAAATTTATATGCAAGATAGAGTGGTTATGGTAGATTTGCTTGCTTGTTTTAGATTTGACCAGAAGTCATCATTCTTGAAGCTCGCCCGGAACTGAAAATGTCGATGTTAAATTTTTTTGACAATTTTTATGAAATTTGAGATTTGATCACGAATATCTTTCTTCTAACCAATATTTTGCTTACATATGTAGAGCATCAAAAATGTATCTATAAAAGATCTTTCAACTCAAAAGTTTCGTTTAATGGTCCTTATAAGGAGATAAAGGGTCGGCCCCTAAAACAATCTTTCCCAAATAGCTCAAAAACAGTAACAAATTTCTAAACGTTGAACAAAATGTGTTTAATATTAAGGGACCTTTCATTGATATCAAGAAAAAGGGGCTAGCCCCTCAAATTAGATGATAAGAGGGATCTAAATGTTTCAATCAAAGCTCTTATACATATATCAGAAACAAAACAAGGGCGAGAAGTCCAATACATTTAAGGATGTTTCATTTTATTTCCAAATCATGTTTAGCTGGTAAATAGCAAAATAAAGGTCTAAATGTATCTCAAACTCTAGTGATATTGGGAATTTAGTATTTTCCGTTTAATATAGAAGTCACCGACCGCCCCCCCCCCATAAATTTAGTTAGTTTAACTGGCCCGATTTTACTTGATCTTTTATCTCGGACCTTTAATTTCAACTTAGTACCATTCCAGATTACTATACTAATTACCAGACCAATTCGTTCATTATTAACAGAGTTATGAACTTTTTGGCATTTGAGTTTTAATTGTCGTGTTGTCATGTACTGTAGAAAAAAATTCTAACTCCCGAGCCCTTCACTCTATCCTCATGAAATTTTGTGTAAATGTACCTCGGACCTCATTCTGTTTTTCTGCCAAATTTGCAGCGGATTGAACAATTAAAAAGAAATTTCCGCAATCAAGCCGCGATTATAGCCTGTACGGGGACTTAAAATTTACACAGTGCAAGGGATGTAAGCAGCCGCGTAATATTTCTGTTGCATGTATATTCCTTGTTTTCCGTTTAGTCTGTATCTACGATAGCGTGTGAACTACTTATGAATGTTAGAAGTGTGGAAATTACTGTCATTAAATTTATATTGAATAAATTTACGTGTTACTGATTTCGTTATTTCTACATTTATACAGATTTTATCAATCCTGTTGATATAAAACAGTCAAACATAATAGTAAACGACACCAAAAAAATCTGTACACTGAAATACATGTGTTAAATGCACCAGTCATTGTATTAGGACTTCCCCTAATTGTCGTTAACCGAATCCGAGATCCACACCTCAAAATTCTACTTTCGATTTATTTACGACGAAAATCAAGCTCGGTCCTTATCATCCCCCTCCAGACACAAACACGCATCAATATTTCAAATGACCTCGCACTGTTACCAAACAGTGAGACATCTTACACGTTGTTTTTCATCTCATAAAAAACTCAGCTCCTCTCCTGGGCGGAAACGCCCCAAATTCAAAGACAAATTCGGGAATTATTTCGCGTCAGCCATGTTTTGAGACACCTGCAACGGCTGTGTGTTCTAATCTCGCCGGAGCCAAGATTTGTTCTTTCTCTCTATTTCTTTCTCTCCTTTTTATTTAATTTTTCTAACTAAAATAATCAACATAAAAGGGTTGTTGGACTGTAGTGCAAGTTGAAAAACACTCTTCAATTAAGATTTAGACAAATACAGTCTTTTATTATTAGGGTCTTCCGTCTTCAGCGGAAGACCCTTCTATTCTTATTGTTATTAGGGTCTTCCGATTACAAAGGAAGACCCTCTTTTTTTTCTTCGGTTACTTTTTATTACAGGTTATTAGACCTGTTATTAAGTCAAAAGACCTCTTATTTAATATGAAATAAAATGGGACTGGTCCTTAAAATTAAGGATCCTACAGGGTGGATAATCCTCCATCCATCGCTTTTAGATCACATCTGCATTTCCTGATATGTTTCGTTGATGAAGATAAAAGGCACGGTCATTTCCTCTTCTTAAAATCGGACGGAAGACCTCCTCGTTGCTCGCAACGAGATCGTGTCTAGTTATTTTTCTTCTTGGTAGTCACCCTTAATTTCTCAGCCATTTCTCAATCGATTTTAATGATTTTTACAGGGATGATGTCTTAGGTGAATATCTCTTTGCATCTTACTTCCTGTCTGAAAATTCACTTCCGCTTCGGAATTATCTCCCTTTTTCATGTATTTTGGAACATGATATTGTGCACGCATCTCCTCAAAAACTGTTATAGCTAGGGACTTGAAATTTATATGCAAGATAGAGTGGTTATGGTAGATTTGCTTGCTTGTTTTAGATTTGACCAGAAGTCATCATTCTTGAAGCTCGCCCGGAACTGAAAATGTCGATGTTAAATTTTTTTGACAATTTTTATGAAATTTGAGATTTGATCACGAATATCTTTCTTCTAACCAATATTTTGCTTACATATGTAGAGCATCAAAAATGTATCTATAAAAGATCTTTCAACTCAAAAGTTTCGTTTAATGGTCCTTATAAGGAGATAAAGGGTCGGCCCCTAAAACAATCTTTCCCAAATAGCTCAAAAACAGTAACAAATTTCTAAACGTTGAACAAAATGTGTTTAATATTAAGGGACCTTTCATTGATATCAAGAAAAAGGGGCTAGCCCCTCAAATTAGATGATAAGAGGGATCTAAATGTTTCAATCAAAGCTCTTATACATATATCAGAAACAAAACAAGGGCGAGAAGTCCAATACATTTAAGGATGTTTCATTTTATTTCCAAATCATGTTTAGCTGGTAAATAGCAAAATAAAGGTCTAAATGTATCTCAAACTCTAGTGATATTGGGAATTTAGTATTTTCCGTTTAATATAGAAGTCACCGACCGCCCCCCCCCCCCCCATAAATTTAGTTAGTTTAACTGGCCCGATTTTACTTGATCTTTTATCTCGGACCTTTAATTTCAACTTAGTACCATTCCAGATTACTATACTAATTACCAGACCAATTCGTTCATTATTAACAGAGTTATGAACTTTTTGGCATTTGAGTTTTAATTGTCGTGTTGTCATGTACTGTAGAAAAAAATTCTAACTCCCGAGCCCTTCACTCTATCCTCATGAAATTTTGTGTAAATGTACCTCGGACCTCATTCTGTTTTTCTGCCAAATTTGCAGCGGATTGAACAATTAAAAAGAAATTTCCGCAATCAAGCCGCGATTATAGCCTGTACGGGGACTTAAAATTTACACAGTGCAAGGGATGTAAGCAGCCGCGTAATATTTCTGTTGCATGTATATTCCTTGTTTTCCGTTTAGTCTGTATCTACGATAGCGTGTGAACTACTTATGAATGTTAGAAGTGTGGAAATTACTGTCATTAAATTTATATTGAATAAATTTACGTGTTACTGATTTCGTTATTTCTACATTTATACAGATTTTATCAATCCTGTTGATATAAAACAGTCAAACATAATAGTAAACGACACCAAAAAAATCTGTACACTGAAATACATGTGTTAAATGCACCAGTCATTGTATTAGGACTTCCCCTAATTGTCGTTAACCGAATCCGAGATCCACACCTCAAAATTCTACTTTCGATTTATTTACGACGAAAATCAAGCTCGGTCCTTATCATCCCCCTCCAGACACAAACACGCATCAATATTTCAAATGACCTCGCACTGTTACCAAACAGTGAGACATCTTACACGTTGTTTTTCATCTCATACAAAACTTCAGCTCCTGTCCCGGGCGGAAACGCCCCAAATTCAAAGAGAAAATCGGGAATTATTTCGCGTCAGCCAGGTTTTGACGCGAACCTTCGATGAAATACTGTTATGACACCTGCAAAGGCTGTGTGTTCTAATCTCGCCGGAGCCAAGATTTGTTCTTTCTCTCTATTTCCTTCTCTCCATTTTTTGGGACCTTCTAACTAAAGCATTCAACATAAAGGGGTTGTGGGACTGAAGTATACAAGTTGAAAAACACTCTTCCATTAAGATTAAGACAAAAACAGTCTGATATTATTAAGGTCTTCCGTCTTCAGCGGAAGACCTTTCTGTTTTTCTACGCGTTCTCTTTCTTCTATATTATTAAGGTCTTCCGTTGGAAACGGAAGACCTTATTGTTTTTGCTTTGTTTCTTTTCCTCTATTATTATTATTATTAATTTTTTTTTCTGTCACGTTTTCTCAAAAACGCTTCAGCCGATTTTCATGAAACTCTCAGATCTTATTTATGACAAAATTTGTAAGAAAATTACACGAGATTTTTTTAATCGTCACTTCCGGTACCGAGATATTAAAGATTTTATGTTTTTGCTTGTTCACGATTTTTCTCAAAAAGTATTCCAGATAGGACTTTCAAATTTTCAGAGAAGGTAGAGAGTGAACGGCCGCAGTGCCCTTCGCATATCCGAACGTCCGCCGTCACTTCCGGTCGTCACCGGAAGGAAATGAAAAACCTTAATTTTTTAATTTTTTGGATTTGAATTTTTTTTATGTTTTCATTCGATAGTGACGCTCTGAAAACTTCTTAATTTGAAATTCGTTTTAAAATCGATCCACGCATTCTTGAGATTTTGGACTCCAAAATTCTGAAGCGAGGGTCTGCGTAGCTCAGTCGTTAGAGTGGTGGACTTGTGGCCAGGCGACCCGGGTTCAGTCCCTGAGTGCCGAATCTTTTTTCTTTCTTATTTGTGTTTTGATTAATGGTTTTATCTTTAAAATGATGGATTTGAATGTGTTCCGTTTTATTTTTGTCATAAATAAAAAAAAAATAGCGGCTTTTTTCAGTACAAATATAGAGCTCTTTTCTGTCAGCAGCTCTCTAAATTCCGACGCTCGTCGCATCGCCGACATCAAAGACATGCCGCCGAAGTGCCCCTGCAGTTCGACCGCATTAGAGTTCGCTGGGTCGCTTTGCCGGCATCAAAGAAATGCCGCCATCTCAATGACTGTATGCACACAATATTTAGCAATGCACCCACGTTATTCTACTCGGCTTAAAAAGGAGGACTGCTTAGTATTTAATCCCATATATAGATACACACATGCATGTATACATGCGATTATTGACCTATGTTTCTTATATATTGATTTCCTGAACATTATAAAACACTTTGTAATCTCTCTCTCTCTTTCTCTCTATCTCTCTCTCTCTCTCTCTCTCTCTCTCTTTAAAGTACAAATGTTTTAGCATTTGAATAAGAACTAGTACAGGTAACATGGAGTAAAGTGGATAGAAGCTAAATGAACATTGGCGTCCAAAAATTATACATATTTTATATCAAGTTACGGGATAATGTCTATGGATTCAATTAATTTTAAATGCATTGTTTAATGATTGTCTTCTTACTGATTGGAAGTCAACGCTAAAAAGTCATTTTTATTACAGATGGTGTACTTTTTCCTTTTTTGTGCATGTCTATATACTGATACAAATCTGTTGCCTGTCGGGATTAAGAAAAACCTCCGAAGTTTATACACGTTACTATACAAACGAACGGGTGACTGCGACAAGGTTTAAAAACTGACCACCCGTTTATGAGTGTTTGAGCCTAAGAATAAATAGATGTAAAAAAAAATCAATAGATACATCTTTCAAACAACGCTTCTATATTGTTCTAACATATGTATTTTATTTAGAAATTGTGTAATATGTGATATTTAGAATTTAATATTCTACGTTTAATATAGAAGTCACCGACCGACCCCCCCCCCTCCCAATTCATAAAATCATTTTGTTTTTCTGGCCCGAGTTTACTTGATCTTTGATCTTGGGCCCTTAAGTTCAACTAATTACCATTCTAGATTACTGTACTAATTACCAGACCAATCCGTTCATTAATAACAGTTATGAAGTTTTTGGCATTTGAGTTTCAATTGTCGTGTTTGACATGTACTATAAAAAAATTCTAACTCCCAAGCCCTTCACTTAATCCTAATGAAAATTCGTGAAAATGAACCTCGGACCCCATTCTTATTGTCTGTGAAATATGCAGCGGATTGAACAATTAAAACGAAATTCCTGAGATTACACAGCGCTTATTGCCTATACGTGGAAATTAAATTTACACAGTACACCCACCGACCCCCCCCCCCCTTCCTATTCACAAAATCATTTAGTTTTTCTGGCCTGATTTTACTGGATTTGTCATCTTGAACCTTTATTTTCAACTTAGTTCAAGTCTAGATTACTGTACTAATGACCAGACCTTTTCGTTCATATTTAAAAGAGATATGAATTTTTGGGCATTCGAGTTTCGATTGGCGTGCTTGACATGTACTGTAGAAAAAAATTCTAACTCCCGAGCCCCTTACTCAATCCTAATGATATTTTGTGTAAATGTACCTCGGACCCCATTCGTATTGTCTGCCAAATATGCAGCGGATTGAACAATTTAGAAGAAATTCCTGAGATCAAACGTCGAGTATAGCCTGTACGTGGACTTAAAATCTACACAGTACAAGGGATGTAAGCAGCCGCGTAATATTTCTGTTGCATGTATATTTCTTGTTTTCCGTTTAGTCTGTATCTACGATAGCGTGTGAACTACTTATGAATGTTAGAACTGTGGAAATTACCGTCATCAAATTTTTACCGAATAAATTTACGTGTTACTGATTTCGTTATTTCTACATTTATAAAGATTTTATCAATCCTGCTGAAATAAAACATTCAAACATAATAGTAAACGACACGAACAAATATTCTCAACACTGAAATACATGGGTAAAATGCATCAGTCATTGTTTTAGGACTTCCCCAAATTGTTGTTAACCGAATCCGAAATCCACACCTCAAAATTCTATTTTCGATTTATTTAAGACGAAAATCAAGCTCGGGTCTTTTCACCCCCCTCCAGACACAAACACGCATCAATATTTCAAATGACCTCACACTGTTACCAAACCTGAATAGTCAGACATCTTACACGTTGTTTTTCATCTCATAAAAAACTCAGCTCCTCTCCTGGGCGGAAACGCCCCAAATTCAAAGACAAATTCGGGAATTATTTCGCGTCAGCCATGTTTTGAGACACCTGCAACGGCTGTGTGTTCTAATCTCGCCGGAGCCAAGATTTGTTCTTTCTCTCTATTTCTTTCTCTCCTTTTTATTTAATTTTTCTAACTAAAATAATCAACATAAAAGGGTTGTTGGACTGTAGTGCAAGTTGAAAAACACTCTTCAATTAAGATTTAGACAAATACAGTCTTTTATTATTAGGGTCTTCCGTCTTCAGCGGAAGACCCTTCTATTCTTATTGTTATTAGGGTCTTCCGATTACAAAGGAAGACCCTCTTTTTTTTCTTCGGTTACTTTTTATTACAGGTTATTAGACCTGTTATTAAGTCAAAAGACCTCTTATTTAATATGAAATAAAATGGGACTGGTCCTTAAAATTAAGGATCCTACAGGGTGGATAATCCTCCATCCATCGCTTTTAGATCACATCTGCATTTCCTGATATGTTTCGTTGATGAAGATAAAAGGCACGGTCATTTCCTCTTCTTAAAATCGGACGGAAGACCTCCTCGTTGCTCGCAACGAGATCGTGTCTAGTTATTTTTCTTCTTGGTAGTCACCCTTAATTTCTCAGCCATTTCTCAATCGATTTTAATGATTTTTACAGGGATGATGTCTTAGGTGAATATCTCTTTGCATCTTACTTCCTGTCTGAAAATTCACTTCCGCTTCGGAATTATCTCCCTTTTTCATGTATTTTGGAACATGATATTGTGCACGCATCTCCTCAAAAACTGTTATAGCTAGGGACTTGAAATTTATATGCAAGATAGAGTGGTTATGGTAGATTTGCTTGCTTGTTTTAGATTTGACCAGAAGTCATCATTCTTGAAGCTCGCCCGGAACTGAAAATGTCGATGTTAAATTTTTTTGACAATTTTTATGAAATTTGAGATTTGATCACGAATATCTTTCTTCTAACCAATATTTTGCTTACACATGTAGAGCATCAAAAATGTATCTATAAAAGATCTTTCAACTCAAAAGTTTCGTTTAATGGTCCTTATAAGGAGATAAAGGGTCGGCCCCTAAAACAATCTTTCCCAAATAGCTCAAAAACAGTAACAAATTTCTAAACGTTGAACAAAATGTGTTTAATATTAAGGGACCTTTCATTGATATCAAGAAAAAGGGGCTAGCCCCTCAAATTAGATGATAAGAGGGATCTAAATGTTTCAATCAAAGCTCTTATACATATATCAGAAACAAAACAAGGGCGAGAAGTCCAATACATTTAAGGATGTTTCATTTTATTTCCAAATCATGTTTAGCTGGTAAATAGCAAAATAAAGGTCTAAATGTATCTCAAACTCTAGTGATATTGGGAATTTAGTATTTTCCGTTTAATATAGAAGTCACCGACCGCCCCCCCCCCCCCCCCCATAAATTTAGTTAGTTTAACTGGCCCGATTTTACTTGATCTTTTATCTCGGACCTTTAATTTCAACTTAGTACCATTCCAGATTACTATACTAATTACCAGACCAATTCGTTCATTATTAACAGAGTTATGAACTTTTTGGCATTTGAGTTTTAATTGTCGTGTTGTCATGTACTGTAGAAAAAAATTCTAACTCCCGAGCCCTTCACTCTATCCTCATGAAATTTTGTGTAAATGTACCTCGGACCTCATTCTGTTTTTCTGCCAAATTTGCAGCGGATTGAACAATTAAAAAGAAATTTCCGCAATCAAGCCGCGATTATAGCCTGTACGGGGACTTAAAATTTACACAGTGCAAGGGATGTAAGCAGCCGCGTAATATTTCTGTTGCATGTATATTCCTTGTTTTCCGTTTAGTCTGTATCTACGATAGCGTGTGAACTACTTATGAATGTTAGAAGTGTGGAAATTACTGTCATTAAATTTATATTGAATAAATTTACGTGTTACTGATTTCGTTATTTCTACATTTATACAGATTTTATCAATCCTGTTGATATAAAACAGTCAAACATAATAGTAAACGACACCAAAAAAATCTGTACACTGAAATACATGTGTTAAATGCACCAGTCATTGTATTAGGACTTCCCCTAATTGTCGTTAACCGAATCCGAGATCCACACCTCAAAATTCTACTTTCGATTTATTTACGACGAAAATCAAGCTCGGTCCTTATCATCCCCCTCCAGACACAAACACGCATCAATATTTCAAATGACCTCGCACTGTTACCAAACAGTGAGACATCTTACACGTTGTTTTTCATCTCATAAAAAACTCAGCTCCTCTCCTGGGCGGAAACGCCCCAAATTCAAAGACAAATTCGGGAATTATTTCGCGTCAGCCATGTTTTGAGACACCTGCAACGGCTGTGTGTTCTAATCTCGCCGGAGCCAAGATTTGTTCTTTCTCTCTATTTCTTTCTCTCCTTTTTATTTAATTTTTCTAACTAAAATAATCAACATAAAAGGGTTGTTGGACTGTAGTGCAAGTTGAAAAACACTCTTCAATTAAGATTTAGACAAATACAGTCTTTTATTATTAGGGTCTTCCGTCTTCAGCGGAAGACCCTTCTATTCTTATTGTTATTAGGGTCTTCCGATTACAAAGGAAGACCCTCTTTTTTTTCTTCGGTTACTTTTTATTACAGGTTATTAGACCTGTTATTAAGTCAAAAGACCTCTTATTTAATATGAAATAAAATGGGACTGGTCCTTAAAATTAAGGATCCTACAGGGTGGATAATCCTCCATCCATCGCTTTTAGATCACATCTGCATTTCCTGATATGTTTCGTTGATGAAGATAAAAGGCACGGTCATTTCCTCTTCTTAAAATCGGACGGAAGACCTCCTCGTTGCTCGCAACGAGATCGTGTCTAGTTATTTTTCTTCTTGGTAGTCACCCTTAATTTCTCAGCCATTTCTCAATCGATTTTAATGATTTTTACAGGGATGATGTCTTAGGTGAATATCTCTTTGCATCTTACTTCCTGTCTGAAAATTCACTTCCGCTTCGGAATTATCTCCCTTTTTCATGTATTTTGGAACATGATATTGTGCACGCATCTCCTCAAAAACTGTTATAGCTAGGGACTTGAAATTTATATGCAAGATAGAGTGGTTATGGTAGATTTGCTTGCTTGTTTTAGATTTGACCAGAAGTCATCATTCTTGAAGCTCGCCCGGAACTGAAAATGTCGATGTTAAATTTTTTTGACAATTTTTATGAAATTTGAGATTTGATCACGAATATCTTTCTTCTAACCAATATTTTGCTTACATATGTAGAGCATCAAAAATGTATCTATAAAAGATCTTTCAACTCAAAAGTTTCGTTTAATGGTCCTTATAAGGAGATAAAGGGTCGGCCCCTAAAACAATCTTTCCCAAATAGCTCAAAAACAGTAACAAATTTCTAAACGTTGAACAAAATGTGTTTAATATTAAGGGACCTTTCATTGATATCAAGAAAAAGGGGCTAGCCCCTCAAATTAGATGATAAGAGGGATCTAAATGTTTCAATCAAAGCTCTTATACATATATCAGAAACAAAACAAGGGCGAGAAGTCCAATACATTTAAGGATGTTTCATTTTATTTCCAAATCATGTTTAGCTGGTAAATAGCAAAATAAAGGTCTAAATGTATCTCAAACTCTAGTGATATTGGGAATTTAGTATTTTCCGTTTAATATAGAAGTCACCGACCGCCCCCCCCCCCCCATAAATTTAGTTAGTTTAACTGGCCCGATTTTACTTGATCTTTTATCTCGGACCTTTAATTTCAACTTAGTACCATTCCAGATTACTATACTAATTACCAGACCAATTCGTTCATTATTAACAGAGTTATGAACTTTTTGGCATTTGAGTTTTAATTGTCGTGTTGTCATGTACTGTAGAAAAAAATTCTAACTCCCGAGCCCTTCACTCTATCCTCATGAAATTTTGTGTAAATGTACCTCGGACCTCATTCTGTTTTTCTGCCAAATTTGCAGCGGATTGAACAATTAAAAAGAAATTTCCGCAATCAAGCCGCGATTATAGCCTGTACGGGGACTTAAAATTTACACAGTGCAAGGGATGTAAGCAGCCGCGTAATATTTCTGTTGCATGTATATTCCTTGTTTTCCGTTTAGTCTGTATCTACGATAGCGTGTGAACTACTTATGAATGTTAGAAGTGTGGAAATTACTGTCATTAAATTTATATTGAATAAATTTACGTGTTACTGATTTCGTTATTTCTACATTTATACAGATTTTATCAATCCTGTTGATATAAAACAGTCAAACATAATAGTAAACGACACCAAAAAAATCTGTACACTGAAATACATGTGTTAAATGCACCAGTCATTGTATTAGGACTTCCCCTAATTGTCGTTAACCGAATCCGAGATCCACACCTCAAAATTCTACTTTCGATTTATTTACGACGAAAATCAAGCTCGGTCCTTATCATCCCCCTCCAGACACAAACACGCATCAATATTTCAAATGACCTCGCACTGTTACCAAACAGTGAGACATCTTACACGTTGTTTTTCATCTCATAAAAAACTCAGCTCCTCTCCTGGGCGGAAACGCCCCAAATTCAAAGACAAATTCGGGAATTATTTCGCGTCAGCCATGTTTTGAGACACCTGCAACGGCTGTGTGTTCTAATCTCGCCGGAGCCAAGATTTGTTCTTTCTCTCTATTTCTTTCTCTCCTTTTTATTTAATTTTTCTAACTAAAATAATCAACATAAAAGGGTTGTTGGACTGTAGTGCAAGTTGAAAAACACTCTTCAATTAAGATTTAGACAAATACAGTCTTTTATTATTAGGGTCTTCCGTCTTCAGCGGAAGACCCTTCTATTCTTATTGTTATTAGGGTCTTCCGATTACAAAGGAAGACCCTCTTTTTTTTCTTCGGTTACTTTTTATTACAGGTTATTAGACCTGTTATTAAGTCAAAAGACCTCTTATTTAATATGAAATAAAATGGGACTGGTCCTTAAAATTAAGGATCCTACAGGGTGGATAATCCTCCATCCATCGCTTTTAGATCACATCTGCATTTCCTGATATGTTTCGTTGATGAAGATAAAAGGCACGGTCATTTCCTCTTCTTAAAATCGGACGGAAGACCTCCTCGTTGCTCGCAACGAGATCGTGTCTAGTTATTTTTCTTCTTGGTAGTCACCCTTAATTTCTCAGCCATTTCTCAATCGATTTTAATGATTTTTACAGGGATGATGTCTTAGGTGAATATCTCTTTGCATCTTACTTCCTGTCTGAAAATTCACTTCCGCTTCGGAATTATCTCCCTTTTTCATGTATTTTGGAACATGATATTGTGCACGCATCTCCTCAAAAACTGTTATAGCTAGGGACTTGAAATTTATATGCAAGATAGAGTGGTTATGGTAGATTTGCTTGCTTGTTTTAGATTTGACCAGAAGTCATCATTCTTGAAGCTCGCCCGGAACTGAAAATGTCGATGTTAAATTTTTTTGACAATTTTTATGAAATTTGAGATTTGATCACGAATATCTTTCTTCTAACCAATATTTTGCTTACATATGTAGAGCATCAAAAATGTATCTATAAAAGATCTTTCAACTCAAAAGTTTCGTTTAATGGTCCTTATAAGGAGATAAAGGGTCGGCCCCTAAAACAATCTTTCCCAAATAGCTCAAAAACAGTAACAAATTTCTAAACGTTGAACAAAATGTGTTTAATATTAAGGGACCTTTCATTGATATCAAGAAAAAGGGGCTAGCCCCTCAAATTAGATGATAAGAGGGATCTAAATGTTTCAATCAAAGCTCTTATACATATATCAGAAACAAAACAAGGGCGAGAAGTCCAATACATTTAAGGATGTTTCATTTTATTTCCAAATCATGTTTAGCTGGTAAATAGCAAAATAAAGGTCTAAATGTATCTCAAACTCTAGTGATATTGGGAATTTAGTATTTTCCGTTTAATATAGAAGTCACCGACCGCCCCCCCCCCCCCCCCCCATAAATTTAGTTAGTTTAACTGGCCCGATTTTACTTGATCTTTTATCTCGGACCTTTAATTTCAACTTAGTACCATTCCAGATTACTATACTAATTACCAGACCAATTCGTTCATTATTAACAGAGTTATGAACTTTTTGGCATTTGAGTTTTAATTGTCGTGTTGTCATGTACTGTAGAAAAAAATTCTAACTCCCGAGCCCTTCACTCTATCCTCATGAAATTTTGTGTAAATGTACCTCGGACCTCATTCTGTTTTTCTGCCAAATTTGCAGCGGATTGAACAATTAAAAAGAAATTTCCGCAATCAAGCCGCGATTATAGCCTGTACGGGGACTTAAAATTTACACAGTGCAAGGGATGTAAGCAGCCGCGTAATATTTCTGTTGCATGTATATTCCTTGTTTTCCGTTTAGTCTGTATCTACGATAGCGTGTGAACTACTTATGAATGTTAGAAGTGTGGAAATTACTGTCATTAAATTTATATTGAATAAATTTACGTGTTACTGATTTCGTTATTTCTACATTTATACAGATTTTATCAATCCTGTTGATATAAAACAGTCAAACATAATAGTAAACGACACCAAAAAAATCTGTACACTGAAATACATGTGTTAAATGCACCAGTCATTGTATTAGGACTTCCCCTAATTGTTGTTAACCGAATCCGAGATCCACACCTCAAAATTCTACTTTCGATTTATTTACGACGAAAATCAAGCTCGGTCCTTATCATCCCCCTCCAGACACAAACACGCATCAATATTTCAAATGACCTCGCACTGTTACCAAACAGTGAGACATCTTACACGTTGTTTTTCATCTCATACAAAACTTCAGCTCCTGTCCCGGGCGGAAACGCCCCAAATTCAAAGAGAAAATCGGGAATTATTTCGCGTCAGCCATGTTTTGACGCGAACCTTCGATGAAATACTGTTATGACACCTGCAAAGGCTGTGTGTTCTAATCTCGCCGGAGCCAAGATTTGTTCTTTCTCTCTATTTCCTTCTCTCCATTTTTTGGGACCTTCTAACTAAAGCATTCAACATAAAGGGGTTGTGGGACTGAAGTATACAAGTTGAAAAACACTCTTCCATTAAGATTAAGACAAAAACAGTCTGATATTATTAAGGTCTTCCGTCTTCAGCGGAAGACCTTTCTGTTTTTCTACGCGTTCTCTTTCTTCTATATTATTAAGGTCTTCCGTTGGAAACGGAAGACCTTATTGTTTTTGCTTTGTTTCTTTTCCTCTATTATTATTATTATTAATTTTTTTTTCTGTCACGTTTTCTCAAAAACGCTTCAGCCGATTTTCATGAAACTCTCAGATCTTATTTATGACAAAATTTGTAAGAAAATTACACGAGATTTTTTTAATCGTCACTTCCGGTACCGAGATATTAAAGATTTTATGTTTTTGCTTGTTCACGATTTTTCTCAAAAAGTATTCCAGATAGGACTTTCAAATTTTCAGAGAAGGTAGAGAGTGAACGGCCGCAGTGCCCTTCGCATATCCGAACGTCCGCCGTCACTTCCGGTCGTCACCGGAAGGAAATGAAAAACCTTAATTTTTTAATTTTTTGGATTTGAATATTTTTTATGTTTTCATTCGATAGTGACGCTCTGAAAACTTCTTAATTTGAAATTCGTTTTAAAATCGATCCACGCATTCTTGAGATTTTGGACTCCAAAATTCTGAAGCGAGGGTCTGCGTAGCTCAGTCGTTAGAGTGGTGGACTTGTGGCCAGGCGACCCGGGTTCAGTCCCTGAGTGCCGAATCTTTTTTCTTTCTTATTTGTGTTTTGATTAATGGTTTTATCTTTAAAATGATGGATTTGAATGTGTTCCGTTTTATTTTTGTCATAAATAAAAAAAAAATAGCGGCTTTTTTCAGTACAAATATAGAGCTCTTTTCTGTCAGCAGCTCTCTAAATTCCGACGCTCGTCGCATCGCCGACATCAAAGACATGCCGCCGAAGTGCCCCTGCAGTTCGACCGCATTAGAGTTCGCTGGGTCGCTTTGCCGGCATCAAAGAAATGCCGCCATCTCAATGACTGTATGCACACAATATTTAGCAATGCACCCACGTTATTCTACTCGGCTTAAAAAGGAGGACTGCTTAGTATTTAATCCCATATATAGATACACACATGCATGTATACATGCGATTATTGACCTATGTTTCTTATATATTGATTTCCTGAACATTATAAAACACTTTGTAATCTCTCTCTCTCTTTCTCTCTCTCTCTCTCTCTCTCTCTCTCTCTCTCTCTCTCTCTCTCTCTCTCTCTCTCTCTCTTTAAAGTACAAATGTTTTAGCATTTGAATAAGAACTAGTACAGGTAACATGGAGTAAAGTGGATAGAAGCTAAATGAACATTGGCGTCCAAAAATTATACATATTTTATATCAAGTTACGGGATAATGTCTATGGATTCAATTAATTTTAAATGCATCGTTTAATGATTGTCTTCTTACTGATTGGAAGTCAACGCTAAAAAGTCATTTTTATTACAGATGGTGTACTTTTTCCTTTTTTGTGCATGTCTATATACTGATACAAATCTGTTGCCTGTCGGGATTAAGAAAAACCTCCGAAGTTTATACACGTTACTATACAAACGAACGGGTGACTGCGACAAGGTTTAAAAACTGACCACCCGTTTATGAGTGTTTGAGCCTAAGAATAAATAAATGTAAAAAAAAATCAATAGTTACATCTTTCAAACAACGCTTCTATATTGTTCTAACATATGTATTTTATTTAGAAATTGTGTAATATGTGATATTTAGAATTTAATATTCTACGTTTAATATAGAAGTCACCGACCGACCCCCCCCCCCCCCTCCCAATTCATAAAATCATTTTGTTTTTCTGGCCCGAGTTTACTTGATCTTTGATCTTGGGCCCTTAAGTTCAACTAATTACCATTCTAGATTACTGTACTAATTACCAGACCAATTCGTTCATTAATAACAGTTATGAAGTTTTTGGCATTTGAGTTTCAATTGTCGTGTTTGACATGTACTATAAAAAAATTCTAACTCCCAAGCCCTTCACTTAATCCTAATGAAAATTCGTGAAAATGAACCTCGGACCCCATTCTTATTGTCTGTGAAATATGCAGCGGATTGAACAATTAAAACGAAATTCCTGAGATTACACAGCGCTTATTGCCTATACGTGGAAATTAAATTTACACAGTACACCCACCGACCCCCCCCCCCCCCCTTCCTATTCACAAAATCATTTAGTTTTTCTGGCCTGATTTTACTGGATTTGTCATCTTGAACCTTTATTTTCAACTTAGTTCAAGTCTAGATTACTGTACTAATGACCAGACCTTTTCGTTCATATTTAAAAGAGATATGAATTTTTGGGCATTCGAGTTTCGATTGGCGTGCTTGACATGTACTGTAGAAAAAAATTCTAACTCCCGAGCCCCTTACTCAATCCTAATGATATTTTGTGTAAATGTACCTCGGACCCCATTCGTATTGTCTGCCAAATATGCAGCGGATTGAACAATTTAGAAGAAATTCCTGAGATCAAACGTCGAGTATAGCCTGTACGTGGACTTAAAATCTACACAGTACAAGGGATGTAAGCAGCCGCGTAATATTTCTGTTGCATGTATATTTCTTGTTTTCCGTTTAGTCTGTATCTACGATAGCGTGTGAACTACTTATGAATGTTAGAACTGTGGAAATTACCGTCATCAAATTTTTACCGAATAAATTTACGTGTTACTGATTTCGTTATTTCTACATTTATAAAGATTTTATCAATCCTGCTGAAATAAAACATTCAAACATAATAGTAAACGACACGAACAAATATTCTCAACACTGAAATACATGGGTAAAATGCATCAGTCATTGTTTTAGGACTTCCCCAAATTGTTGTTAACCGAATCCGAAATCCACACCTCAAAATTCTATTTTCGATTTATTTAAGACGAAAATCAAGCTCGGGTCTTTTCACCTCCCTCCAGACACAAACACGCATCAATATTTCAAATGACCTCACACTGTTACCAAACCTGAATAGTCAGACATCTTACACGTTGTTTTTCATCTCATAAAAAACTCAGCTCCTCTCCTGGGCGGAAACGCCCCAAATTCAAAGACAAATTCGGGAATTATTTCGCGTCAGCCATGTTTTGAGACACCTGCAACGGCTGTGTGTTCTAATCTCGCCGGAGCCAAGATTTGTTCTTTCTCTCTATTTCTTTCTCTCCTTTTTATTTAATTTTTCTAACTAAAATAATCAACATAAAAGGGTTGTTGGACTGTAGTGCAAGTTGAAAAACACTCTTCAATTAAGATTTAGACAAATACAGTCTTTTATTATTAGGGTCTTCCGTCTTCAGCGGAAGACCCTTCTATTCTTATTGTTATTAGGGTCTTCCGATTACAAAGGAAGACCCTCTTTTTTTTCTTCGGTTACTTTTTTATTACAGGTTATTAGACCTGTTATTTAGTCAAAAGACCTCTTATTTAATATGAAATAAAATGGGACTGGTCCTTAAAATTAAGGATCCTACAGGGTGGATAATCCTCCATCCATCGCTTTTAGATCACATCTGCATTTCCTGATATGTTTCGTTGATGAAGATAAAAGGCACGGTCATTTCCTCTTCTTAAAATCGGACGGAAGACCTCCTCGTTGCTCGCAACGAGATCGTGTCTAGTTATTTTTCTTCTTGGTAGTCACCCTTAATTTCTCAGCCATTTCTCAATCGATTTTAATGATTTTTACAGGGATGATGTCTTAGGTGAATATCTCTTTGCATCTTACTTCCTGTCTGAAAATTCACTTCCGCTTCGGAATTATCTCCCTTTTTCATGTATTTTGGAACATGATATTGTGCACGCATCTCCTCAAAAACTGTTATAGCTAGGGACTTGAAATTTATATGCAAGATAGAGTGGTTATGGTAGATTTGCTTGCTTGTTTTAGATTTGACCAGAAGTCATCATTCTTGAAGCTCGCCCGGAACTGAAAATGTCGATGTTAAATTTTTTTGACAATTTTTATGAAATTTGAGATTTGATCACGAATATCTTTCTTCTAACCAATATTTTGCTTACACATGTAGAGCATCAAAAATGTATCTATAAAAGATCTTTCAACTCAAAAGTTTCGTTTAATGGTCCTTATAAGGAGATAAAGGGTCGGCCCCTAAAACAATCTTTCCCAAATAGCTCAAAAACAGTAACAAATTTCTAAACGTTGAACAAAATGTGTTTAATATTAAGGGACCTTTCATTGATATCAAGAAAAAGGGGCTAGCCCCTCAAATTAGATGATAAGAGGGATCTAAATGTTTCAATCAAAGCTCTTATACATATATCAGAAACAAAACAAGGGCGAGAAGTCCAATACATTTAAGGATGTTTCATTTTATTTCCAAATCATGTTTAGCTGGTAAATAGCAAAATAAAGGTCTAAATGTATCTCAAACTCTAGTGATATTGGGAATTTAGTATTTTCCGTTTAATATAGAAGTCACCGACCGCCCCCCCCCCCCCCCCCATAAATTTAGTTAGTTTAACTGGCCCGATTTTACTTGATCTTTTATCTCGGACCTTTAATTTCAACTTAGTACCATTCCAGATTACTATACTAATTACCAGACCAATTCGTTCATTATTAACAGAGTTATGAACTTTTTGGCATTTGAGTTTTAATTGTCGTGTTGTCATGTACTGTAGAAAAAAATTCTAACTCCCGAGCCCTTCACTCTATCCTCATGAAATTTTGTGTAAATGTACCTCGGACCTCATTCTGTTTTTCTGCCAAATTTGCAGCGGATTGAACAATTAAAAAGAAATTTCCGCAATCAAGCCGCGATTATAGCCTGTACGGGGACTTAAAATTTACACAGTGCAAGGGATGTAAGCAGCCGCGTAATATTTCTGTTGCATGTATATTCCTTGTTTTCCGTTTAGTCTGTATCTACGATAGCGTGTGAACTACTTATGAATGTTAGAAGTGTGGAAATTACTGTCATTAAATTTATATTGAATAAATTTACGTGTTACTGATTTCGTTATTTCTACATTTATACAGATTTTATCAATCCTGTTGATATAAAACAGTCAAACATAATAGTAAACGACACCAAAAAAATCTGTACACTGAAATACATGTGTTAAATGCACCAGTCATTGTATTAGGACTTCCCCTAATTGTTGTTAACCGAATCCGAGATCCACACCTCAAAATTCTACTTTCGATTTATTTACGACGAAAATCAAGCTCGGTCCTTATCATCCCCCTCCAGACACAAACACGCATCAATATTTCAAATGACCTCGCACTGTTACCAAACAGTGAGACATCTTACACGTTGTTTTTCATCTCATACAAAACTTCAGCTCCTGTCCCGGGCGGAAACGCCCCAAATTCAAAGAGAAAATCGGGAATTATTTCGCGTCAGCCATGTTTTGACGCGAACCTTCGATGAAATACTGTTATGACACCTGCAAAGGCTGTGTGTTCTAATCTCGCCGGAGCCAAGATTTGTTCTTTCTCTCTATTTCCTTCTCTCCATTTTTTGGGACCTTCTAACTAAAGCATTCAACATAAAGGGGTTGTGGGACTGAAGTATACAAGTTGAAAAACACTCTTCCATTAAGATTAAGACAAAAACAGTCTGATATTATTAAGGTCTTCCGTCTTCAGCGGAAGACCTTTCTGTTTTTCTACGCGTTCTCTTTCTTCTATATTATTAAGGTCTTCCGTTGGAAACGGAAGACCTTATTGTTTTTGCTTTGTTTCTTTTCCTCTATTATTATTATTATTAATTTTTTTTTCTGTCACGTTTTCTCAAAAACGCTTCAGCCGATTTTCATGAAACTCTCAGATCTTATTTATGACAAAATTTGTAAGAAAATTACACGAGATTTTTTTAATCGTCACTTCCGGTACCGAGATATTAAAGATTTTATGTTTTTGCTTGTTCACGATTTTTCTCAAAAAGTATTCCAGATAGGACTTTCAAATTTTCAGAGAAGGTAGAGAGTGAACGGCCGCAGTGCCCTTCGCATATCCGAACGTCCGCCGTCACTTCCGGTCGTCACCGGAAGGAAATGAAAAACCTTAATTTTTTAATTTTTTGGATTTGAATTTTTTTTATGTTTTCATTCGATAGTGACGCTCTGAAAACTTCTTAATTTGAAATTCGTTTTAAAATCGATCCACGCATTCTTGAGATTTTGGACTCCAAAATTCTGAAGCGAGGGTCTGCGTAGCTCAGTCGTTAGAGTGGTGGACTTGTGGCCAGGCGACCCGGGTTCAGTCCCTGAGTGCCGAATCTTTTTTCTTTCTTATTTGTGTTTTGATTAATGGTTTTATCTTTAAAATGATGGATTTGAATGTGTTCCGTTTTATTTTTGTCATAAATAAAAAAAAAATAGCGGCTTTTTTCAGTACAAATATAGAGCTCTTTTCTGTCAGCAGCTCTCTAAATTCCGACGCTCGTCGCATCGCCGACATCAAAGACATGCCGCCGAAGTGCCCCTGCAGTTCGACCGCATTAGAGTTCGCTGGGTCGCTTTGCCGGCATCAAAGAAATGCCGCCATCTCAATGACTGTATGCACACAATATTTAGCAATGCACCCACGTTATTCTACTCGGCTTAAAAAGGAGGACTGCTTAGTATTTAATCCCATATATAGATACACACATGCATGTATACATGCGATTATTGACCTATGTTTCTTATATATTGATTTCCTGAACATTATAAAACACTTTGTAATCTCTCTCTCTTTCTCTCTATCTCTCTCTCTCTCTCTCTCTCTCTCTCTCTTTAAAGTACAAATGTTTTAGCATTTGAATAAGAACTAGTACAGGTAACATGGAGTAAAGTGGATAGAAGCTAAATGAACATTGGCGTCCAAAAATTATACATATTTTATATCAAGTTACGGGATAATGTCTATGGATTCAATTAATTTTAAATGCATCGTTTAATGATTGTCTTCTTACTGATTGGAAGTCAACGCTAAAAAGTCATTTTTATTACAGATGGTGTACTTTTTCCTTTTTTTGTGCATGTCTATATACTGATACAAATCTGTTGCCTGTCGGGATTAAGAAAAACCTCCGAAGTTTATACACGTTACTATACAAACGAACGGGTGACTGCGACAAGGTTTAAAAACTGACCACCCGTTTATGAGTGTTTGAGCCTAAGAATAAATAGATGTAAAAAAAAATCAATAGTTACATCTTTCAAACAACGCTTCTATATTGTTCTAACATATGTATTTTATTTAGAAATTGTGTAATATGTGATATTTAGAATTTAATATTCTACGTTTAATATAGAAGTCACCGACCGACCCCCCCCCCCCCTCCCAATTCATAAAATCATTTTGTTTTTCTGGCCCGAGTTTACTTGATCTTTGATCTTGGGCCCTTAAGTTCAACTAATTACCATTCTAGATTACTGTACTAATTACCAGACCAATTCGTTCATTAATAACAGTTATGAAGTTTTTGGCATTTGAGTTTCAATTGTCGTGTTTGACATGTACTATAAAAAAATTCTAACTCCCAAGCCCTTCACTTAATCCTAATGAAAATTCGTGAAAATGAACCTCGGACCCCATTCTTATTGTCTGTGAAATATGCAGCGGATTGAACAATTAAAACGAAATTCCTGAGATTACACAGCGCTTATTGCCTATACGTGGAAATTAAATTTACACAGTACACCCACCGACCCCCCCCCCCCTTCCTATTCACAAAATCATTTAGTTTTTCTGGCCTGATTTTACTGGATTTGTCATCTTGAACCTTTATTTTCAACTTAGTTCAAGTCTAGATTACTGTACTAATGACCAGACCTTTTCGTTCATATTTAAAAGAGATATGAATTTTTGGGCATTCGAGTTTCGATTGGCGTGCTTGACATGTACTGTAGAAAAAAATTCTAACTCCCGAGCCCCTTACTCAATCCTAATGATATTTTGTGTAAATGTACCTCGGACCCCATTCGTATTGTCTGCCAAATATGCAGCGGATTGAACAATTTAGAAGAAATTCCTGAGATCAAACGTCGAGTATAGCCTGTACGTGGACTTAAAATCTACACAGTACAAGGGATGTAAGCAGCCGCGTAATATTTCTGTTGCATGTATATTTCTTGTTTTCCGTTTAGTCTGTATCTACGATAGCGTGTGAACTACTTATGAATGTTAGAACTGTGGAAATTACCGTCATCAAATTTTTACCGAATAAATTTACGTGTTACTGATTTCGTTATTTCTACATTTATAAAGATTTTATCAATCCTGCTGAAATAAAACATTCAAACATAATAGTAAACGACACGAACAAATATTCTCAACACTGAAATACATGGGTAAAATGCATCAGTCATTGTTTTAGGACTTCCCCAAATTGTTGTTAACCGAATCCGAAATCCACACCTCAAAATTCTATTTTCGATTTATTTAAGACGAAAATCAAGCTCGGGTCTTTTCACCCCCCTCCAGACACAAACACGCATCAATATTTCAAATGACCTCACACTGTTACCAAACCTGAATAGTCAGACATCTTACACGTTGTTTTTCATCTCATAAAAAACTCAGCTCCTCTCCTGGGCGGAAACGCCCCAAATTCAAAGACAAATTCGGGAATTATTTCGCGTCAGCCATGTTTTGAGACACCTGCAACGGCTGTGTGTTCTAATCTCGCCGGAGCCAAGATTTGTTCTTTCTCTCTATTTCTTTCTCTCCTTTTTATTTAATTTTTCTAACTAAAATAATCAACATAAAAGGGTTGTTGGACTGTAGTGCAAGTTGAAAAACACTCTTCAATTAAGATTTAGACAAATACAGTCTTTTATTATTAGGGTCTTCCGTCTTCAGCGGAAGACCCTTCTATTCTTATTGTTATTAGGGTCTTCCGATTACAAAGGAAGACCCTCTTTTTTTTCTTCGGTTACTTTTTATTACAGGTTATTAGACCTGTTATTAAGTCAAAAGACCTCTTATTTAATATGAAATAAAATGGGACTGGTCCTTAAAATTAAGGATCCTACAGGGTGGATAATCCTCCATCCATCGCTTTTAGATCACATCTGCATTTCCTGATATGTTTCGTTGATGAAGATAAAAGGCACGGTCATTTCCTCTTCTTAAAATCGGACGGAAGACCTCCTCGTTGCTCGCAACGAGATCGTGTCTAGTTATTTTTCTTCTTGGTAGTCACCCTTAATTTCTCAGCCATTTCTCAATCGATTTTAATGATTTTTACAGGGATGATGTCTTAGGTGAATATCTCTTTGCATCTTACTTCCTGTCTGAAAATTCACTTCCGCTTCGGAATTATCTCCCTTTTTCATGTATTTTGGAACATGATATTGTGCACGCATCTCCTCAAAAACTGTTATAGCTAGGGACTTGAAATTTATATGCAAGATAGAGTGGTTATGGTAGATTTGCTTGCTTGTTTTAGATTTGACCAGAAGTCATCATTCTTGAAGCTCGCCCGGAACTGAAAATGTCGATGTTAAATTTTTTTGACAATTTTTATGAAATTTGAGATTTGATCACGAATATCTTTCTTCTAACCAATATTTTGCTTACATATGTAGAGCATCAAAAATGTATCTATAAAAGATCTTTCAACTCAAAAGTTTCGTTTAATGGTCCTTATAAGGAGATAAAGGGTCGGCCCCTAAAACAATCTTTCCCAAATAGCTCAAAAACAGTAACAAATTTCTAAACGTTGAACAAAATGTGTTTAATATTAAGGGACCTTTCATTGATATCAAGAAAAAGGGGCTAGCCCCTCAAATTAGATGATAAGAGGGATCTAAATGTTTCAATCAAAGCTCTTATACATATATCAGAAACAAAACAAGGGCGAGAAGTCCAATACATTTAAGGATGTTTCATTTTATTTCCAAATCATGTTTAGCTGGTAAATAGCAAAATAAAGGTCTAAATGTATCTCAAACTCTAGTGATATTGGGAATTTAGTATTTTCCGTTTAATATAGAAGTCACCGACCGCCCCCCCCCCCCCCCCCCATAAATTTAGTTAGTTTAACTGGCCCGATTTTACTTGATCTTTTATCTCGGACCTTTAATTTCAACTTAGTACCATTCCAGATTACTATACTAATTACCAGACCAATTCGTTCATTATTAACAGAGTTATGAACTTTTTGGCATTTGAGTTTTAATTGTCGTGTTGTCATGTACTGTAGAAAAAAATTCTAACTCCCGAGCCCTTCACTCTATCCTCATGAAATTTTGTGTAAATGTACCTCGGACCTCATTCTGTTTTTCTGCCAAATTTGCAGCGGATTGAACAATTAAAAAGAAATTTCCGCAATCAAGCCGCGATTATAGCCTGTACGGGGACTTAAAATTTACACAGTGCAAGGGATGTAAGCAGCCGCGTAATATTTCTGTTGCATGTATATTCCTTGTTTTCCGTTTAGTCTGTATCTACGATAGCGTGTGAACTACTTATGAATGTTAGAAGTGTGGAAATTACTGTCATTAAATTTATATTGAATAAATTTACGTGTTACTGATTTCGTTATTTCTACATTTATACAGATTTTATCAATCCTGTTGATATAAAACAGTCAAACATAATAGTAAACGACACCAAAAAAATCTGTACACTGAAATACATGTGTTAAATGCACCAGTCATTGTATTAGGACTTCCCCTAATTGTCGTTAACCGAATCCGAGATCCACACCTCAAAATTCTACTTTCGATTTATTTACGACGAAAATCAAGCTCGGTCCTTATCATCCCCCTCCAGACACAAACACGCATCAATATTTCAAATGACCTCGCACTGTTACCAAACAGTGAGACATCTTACACGTTGTTTTTCATCTCATAAAAAACTCAGCTCCTCTCCTGGGCGGAAACGCCCCAAATTCAAAGACAAATTCGGGAATTATTTCGCGTCAGCCATGTTTTGAGACACCTGCAACGGCTGTGTGTTCTAATCTCGCCGGAGCCAAGATTTGTTCTTTCTCTCTATTTCTTTCTCTCCTTTTTATTTAATTTTTCTAACTAAAATAATCAACATAAAAGGGTTGTTGGACTGTAGTGCAAGTTGAAAAACACTCTTCAATTAAGATTTAGACAAATACAGTCTTTTATTATTAGGGTCTTCCGTCTTCAGCGGAAGACCCTTCTATTCTTATTGTTATTAGGGTCTTCCGATTACAAAGGAAGACCCTCTTTTTTTTCTTCGGTTACTTTTTATTACAGGTTATTAGACCTGTTATTAAGTCAAAAGACCTCTTATTTAATATGAAATAAAATGGGACTGGTCCTTAAAATTAAGGATCCTACAGGGTGGATAATCCTCCATCCATCGCTTTTAGATCACATCTGCATTTCCTGATATGTTTCGTTGATGAAGATAAAAGGCACGGTCATTTCCTCTTCTTAAAATCGGACGGAAGACCTCCTCGTTGCTCGCAACGAGATCGTGTCTAGTTATTTTTCTTCTTGGTAGTCACCCTTAATTTCTCAGCCATTTCTCAATCGATTTTAATGATTTTTACAGGGATGATGTCTTAGGTGAATATCTCTTTGCATCTTACTTCCTGTCTGAAAATTCACTTCCGCTTCGGAATTATCTCCCTTTTTCATGTATTTTGGAACATGATATTGTGCACGCATCTCCTCAAAAACTGTTATAGCTAGGGACTTGAAATTTATATGCAAGATAGAGTGGTTATGGTAGATTTGCTTGCTTGTTTTAGATTTGACCAGAAGTCATCATTCTTGAAGCTCGCCCGGAACTGAAAATGTCGATGTTAAATTTTTTTGACAATTTTTATGAAATTTGAGATTTGATCACGAATATCTTTCTTCTAACCAATATTTTGCTTACATATGTAGAGCATCAAAAATGTATCTATAAAAGATCTTTCAACTCAAAAGTTTCGTTTAATGGTCCTTATAAGGAGATAAAGGGTCGGCCCCTAAAACAATCTTTCCCAAATAGCTCAAAAACAGTAACAAATTTCTAAACGTTGAACAAAATGTGTTTAATATTAAGGGACCTTTCATTGATATCAAGAAAAAGGGGCTAGCCCCTCAAATTAGATGATAAGAGGGATCTAAATGTTTCAATCAAAGCTCTTATACATATATCAGAAACAAAACAAGGGCGAGAAGTCCAATACATTTAAGGATGTTTCATTTTATTTCCAAATCATGTTTAGCTGGTAAATAGCAAAATAAAGGTCTAAATGTATCTCAAACTCTAGTGATATTGGGAATTTAGTATTTTCCGTTTAATATAGAAGTCACCGACCGCCCCCCCCCCCCCCATAAATTTAGTTAGTTTAACTGGCCCGATTTTACTTGATCTTTTATCTCGGACCTTTAATTTCAACTTAGTACCATTCCAGATTACTATACTAATTACCAGACCAATTCGTTCATTATTAACAGAGTTATGAACTTTTTGGCATTTGAGTTTTAATTGTCGTGTTGTCATGTACTGTAGAAAAAAATTCTAACTCCCGAGCCCTTCACTCTATCCTCATGAAATTTTGTGTAAATGTACCTCGGACCTCATTCTGTTTTTCTGCCAAATTTGCAGCGGATTGAACAATTAAAAAGAAATTTCCGCAATCAAGCCGCGATTATAGCCTGTACGGGGACTTAAAATTTACACAGTGCAAGGGATGTAAGCAGCCGCGTAATATTTCTGTTGCATGTATATTCCTTGTTTTCCGTTTAGTCTGTATCTACGATAGCGTGTGAACTACTTATGAATGTTAGAAGTGTGGAAATTACTGTCATTAAATTTATATTGAATAAATTTACGTGTTACTGATTTCGTTATTTCTACATTTATACAGATTTTATCAATCCTGTTGATATAAAACAGTCAAACATAATAGTAAACGACACCAAAAAAATCTGTACACTGAAATACATGTGTTAAATGCACCAGTCATTGTATTAGGACTTCCCCTAATTGTCGTTAACCGAATCCGAGATCCACACCTCAAAATTCTACTTTCGATTTATTTACGACGAAAATCAAGCTCGGTCCTTATCATCCCCCTCCAGACACAAACACGCATCAATATTTCAAATGACCTCGCACTGTTACCAAACAGTGAGACATCTTACACGTTGTTTTTCATCTCATAAAAAACTCAGCTCCTCTCCTGGGCGGAAACGCCCCAAATTCAAAGACAAATTCGGGAATTATTTCGCGTCAGCCATGTTTTGAGACACCTGCAACGGCTGTGTGTTCTAATCTCGCCGGAGCCAAGATTTGTTCTTTCTCTCTATTTCTTTCTCTCCTTTTTATTTAATTTTTCTAACTAAAATAATCAACATAAAAGGGTTGTTGGACTGTAGTGCAAGTTGAAAAACACTCTTCAATTAAGATTTAGACAAATACAGTCTTTTATTATTAGGGTCTTCCGTCTTCAGCGGAAGACCCTTCTATTCTTATTGTTATTAGGGTCTTCCGATTACAAAGGAAGACCCTCTTTTTTTTCTTCGGTTACTTTTTATTACAGGTTATTAGACCTGTTATTAAGTCAAAAGACCTCTTATTTAATATGAAATAAAATGGGACTGGTCCTTAAAATTAAGGATCCTACAGGGTGGATAATCCTCCATCCATCGCTTTTAGATCACATCTGCATTTCCTGATATGTTTCGTTGATGAAGATAAAAGGCACGGTCATTTCCTCTTCTTAAAATCGGACGGAAGACCTCCTCGTTGCTCGCAACGAGATCGTGTCTAGTTATTTTTCTTCTTGGTAGTCACCCTTAATTTCTCAGCCATTTCTCAATCGATTTTAATGATTTTTACAGGGATGATGTCTTAGGTGAATATCTCTTTGCATCTTACTTCCTGTCTGAAAATTCACTTCCGCTTCGGAATTATCTCCCTTTTTCATGTATTTTGGAACATGATATTGTGCACGCATCTCCTCAAAAACTGTTATAGCTAGGGACTTGAAATTTATATGCAAGATAGAGTGGTTATGGTAGATTTGCTTGCTTGTTTTAGATTTGACCAGAAGTCATCATTCTTGAAGCTCGCCCGGAACTGAAAATGTCGATGTTAAATTTTTTTGACAATTTTTATGAAATTTGAGATTTGATCACGAATATCTTTCTTCTAACCAATATTTTGCTTACACATGTAGAGCATCAAAAATGTATCTATAAAAGATCTTTCAACTCAAAAGTTTCGTTTAATGGTCCTTATAAGGAGATAAAGGGTCGGCCCCTAAAACAATCTTTCCCAAATAGCTCAAAAACAGTAACAAATTTCTAAACGTTGAACAAAATGTGTTTAATATTAAGGGACCTTTCATTGATATCAAGAAAAAGGGGCTAGCCCCTCAAATTAGATGATAAGAGGGATCTAAATGTTTCAATCAAAGCTCTTATACATATATCAGAAACAAAACAAGGGCGAGAAGTCCAATACATTTAAGGATGTTTCATTTTATTTCCAAATCATGTTTAGCTGGTAAATAGCAAAATAAAGGTCTAAATGTATCTCAAACTCTAGTGATATTGGGAATTTAGTATTTTCCGTTTAATATAGAAGTCACCGACCGCCCCCCCCCCATAAATTTAGTTAGTTTAACTGGCCCGATTTTACTTGATCTTTTATCTCGGACCTTTAATTTCAACTTAGTACCATTCCAGATTACTATACTAATTACCAGACCAATTCGTTCATTATTAACAGAGTTATGAACTTTTTGGCATTTGAGTTTTAATTGTCGTGTTGTCATGTACTGTAGAAAAAAATTCTAACTCCCGAGCCCTTCACTCTATCCTCATGAAATTTTGTGTAAATGTACCTCGGACCTCATTCTGTTTTTCTGCCAAATTTGCAGCGGATTGAACAATTAAAAAGAAATTTCCGCAATCAAGCCGCGATTATAGCCTGTACGGGGACTTAAAATTTACACAGTGCAAGGGATGTAAGCAGCCGCGTAATATTTCTGTTGCATGTATATTCCTTGTTTTCCGTTTAGTCTGTATCTACGATAGCGTGTGAACTACTTATGAATGTTAGAAGTGTGGAAATTACTGTCATTAAATTTATATTGAATAAATTTACGTGTTACTGATTTCGTTATTTCTACATTTATACAGATTTTATCAATCCTGTTGATATAAAACAGTCAAACATAATAGTAAACGACACCAAAAAAATCTGTACACTGAAATACATGTGTTAAATGCACCAGTCATTGTATTAGGACTTCCCCTAATTGTTGTTAACCGAATCCGAGATCCACACCTCAAAATTCTACTTTCGATTTATTTACGACGAAAATCAAGCTCGGTCCTTATCATCCCCCTCCAGACACAAACACGCATCAATATTTCAAATGACCTCGCACTGTTACCAAACAGTGAGACATCTTACACGTTGTTTTTCATCTCATACAAAACTTCAGCTCCTGTCCCGGGCGGAAACGCCCCAAATTCAAAGAGAAAATCGGGAATTATTTCGCGTCAGCCATGTTTTGACGCGAACCTTCGATGAAATACTGTTATGACACCTGCAAAGGCTGTGTGTTCTAATCTCGCCGGAGCCAAGATTTGTTCTTTCTCTCTATTTCCTTCTCTCCATTTTTTGGGACCTTCTAACTAAAGCATTCAACATAAAGGGGTTGTGGGACTGAAGTATACAAGTTGAAAAACACTCTTCCATTAAGATTAAGACAAAAACAGTCTGATATTATTAAGGTCTTCCGTCTTCAGCGGAAGACCTTTCTGTTTTTCTACGCGTTCTCTTTCTTCTATATTATTAAGGTCTTCCGTTGGAAACGGAAGACCTTATTGTTTTTGCTTTGTTTCTTTTCCTCTATTTATTATTATTAATTTTTTTTTCTGTCACGTTTTCTCAAAAACGCTTCAGCCGATTTTCATGAAACTCTCAGATCTTATTTATGACAAAATTTGTAAGAAAATTACACGAGATTTTTTTAATCGTCACTTCCGGTACCGAGATATTAAAGATTTTATGTTTTTGCTTGTTCACGATTTTTCTCAAAAAGTATTCCAGATAGGACTTTCAAATTTTCAGAGAAGGTAGAGAGTGAACGGCCGCAGTGCCCTTCGCATATCCGAACGTCCGCCGTCACTTCCGGTCGTCACCGGAAGGAAATGAAAAACCTTAATTTTTTAATTTTTTGGATTTGAATTTTTTTTATGTTTTCATTCGATAGTGACGCTCTGAAAACTTCTTAATTTGAAATTCGTTTTAAAATCGATCCACGCATTCTTGAGATTTTGGACTCCAAAATTCTGAAGCGAGGGTCTGCGTAGCTCAGTCGTTAGAGTGGTGGACTTGTGGCCAGGCGACCCGGGTTCAGTCCCTGAGTGCCGAATCTTTTTTCTTTCTTATTTGTGTTTTGATTAATGGTTTTATCTTTAAAATGATGGATTTGAATGTGTTCCGTTTTATTTTTGTCATAAATAAAAAAAAAATAGCGGCTTTTTTCAGTACAAATATAGAGCTCTTTTCTGTCAGCAGCTCTCTAAATTCCGACGCTCGTCGCATCGCCGACATCAAAGACATGCCGCCGAAGTGCCCCTGCAGTTCGACCGCATTAGAGTTCGCTGGGTCGCTTTGCCGGCATCAAAGAAATGCCGCCATCTCAATGACTGTATGCACACAATATTTAGCAATGCACCCACGTTATTCTACTCGGCTTAAAAAGGAGGACTGCTTAGTATTTAATCCCATATATAGATACACACATGCATGTATACATGCGATTATTGACCTATGTTTCTTATATATTGATTTCCTGAACATTATAAAACACTTTGTAATCTCTCTCTCTCTTTCTCTCTCTCTCTCTCTCTCTCTCTCTCTCTCTCTCTCTCTCTCTCTCTCTCTCTCTCTCTCTCTCTCTCTCTCTCTCTCTCTCTTTAAAGTACAAATGTTTTAGCATTTGAATAAGAACTAGTACAGGTAACATGGAGTAAAGTGGATAGAAGCTAAATGAACATTGGCGTCCAAAAATTATACATATTTTATATCAAGTTACGGGATAATGTCTATGGATTCAATTAATTTTAAATGCATCGTTTAATGATTGTCTTCTTACTGATTGGAAGTCAACGCTAAAAAGTCATTTTTATTACAGATGGTGTACTTTTTCCTTTTTTGTGCATGTCTATATACTGATACAAATCTGTTGCCTGTCGGGATTAAGAAAAACCTCCGAAGTTTATACACGTTACTATACAAACGAACGGGTGACTGCGACAAGGTTTAAAAACTGACCACCCGTTTATGAGTGTTTGAGCCTAAGAATAAATAAATGTAAAAAAAAATCAATAGTTACATCTTTCAAACAACGCTTCTATATTGTTCTAACATATGTATTTTATTTAGAAATTGTGTAATATGTGATATTTAGAATTTAATATTCTACGTTTAATATAGAAGTCACCGACCGACCCCCCCCCCCCCTCCCAATTCATAAAATCATTTTGTTTTTCTGGCCCGAGTTTACTTGATCTTTGATCTTGGGCCCTTAAGTTCAACTAATTACCATTCTAGATTACTGTACTAATTACCAGACCAATTCGTTCATTAATAACAGTTATGAAGTTTTTGGCATTTGAGTTTCAATTGTCGTGTTTGACATGTACTATAAAAAAATTCTAACTCCCAAGCCCTTCACTTAATCCTAATGAAAATTCGTGAAAATGAACCTCGGACCCCATTCTTATTGTCTGTGAAATATGCAGCGGATTGAACAATTAAAACGAAATTCCTGAGATTACACAGCGCTTATTGCCTATACGTGGAAATTAAATTTACACAGTACACCCACCGACCCCCCCCCCCTTCCTATTCACAAAATCATTTAGTTTTTCTGGCCTGATTTTACTGGATTTGTCATCTTGAACCTTTATTTTCAACTTAGTTCAAGTCTAGATTACTGTACTAATGACCAGACCTTTTCGTTCATATTTAAAAGAGATATGAATTTTTGGGCATTCGAGTTTCGATTGGCGTGCTTGACATGTACTGTAGAAAAAAATTCTAACTCCCGAGCCCCTTACTCAATCCTAATGATATTTTGTGTAAATGTACCTCGGACCCCATTCGTATTGTCTGCCAAATATGCAGCGGATTGAACAATTTAGAAGAAATTCCTGAGATCAAACGTCGAGTATAGCCTGTACGTGGACTTAAAATCTACACAGTACAAGGGATGTAAGCAGCCGCGTAATATTTCTGTTGCATGTATATTTCTTGTTTTCCGTTTAGTCTGTATCTACGATAGCGTGTGAACTACTTATGAATGTTAGAACTGTGGAAATTACCGTCATCAAATTTTTACCGAATAAATTTACGTGTTACTGATTTCGTTATTTCTACATTTATAAAGATTTTATCAATCCTGCTGAAATAAAACATTCAAACATAATAGTAAACGACACGAACAAATATTCTCAACACTGAAATACATGGGTAAAATGCATCAGTCATTGTTTTAGGACTTCCCCAAATTGTTGTTAACCGAATCCGAAATCCACACCTCAAAATTCTATTTTCGATTTATTTAAGACGAAAATCAAGCTCGGGTCTTTTCACCCCCCTCCAGACACAAACACGCATCAATATTTCAAATGACCTCACACTGTTACCAAACCTGAATAGTCAGACATCTTACACGTTGTTTTTCATCTCATAAAAAACTCAGCTCCTCTCCTGGGCGGAAACGCCCCAAATTCAAAGACAAATTCGGGAATTATTTCGCGTCAGCCATGTTTTGAGACACCTGCAACGGCTGTGTGTTCTAATCTCGCCGGAGCCAAGATTTGTTCTTTCTCTCTATTTCTTTCTCTCCTTTTTATTTAATTTTTCTAACTAAAATAATCAACATAAAAGGGTTGTTGGACTGTAGTGCAAGTTGAAAAACACTCTTCAATTAAGATTTAGACAAATACAGTCTTTTATTATTAGGGTCTTCCGTCTTCAGCGGAAGACCCTTCTATTCTTATTGTTATTAGGGTCTTCCGATTACAAAGGAAGACCCTCTTTTTTTTCTTCGGTTACTTTTTATTACAGGTTATTAGACCTGTTATTAAGTCAAAAGACCTCTTATTTAATATGAAATAAAATGGGACTGGTCCTTAAAATTAAGGATCCTACAGGGTGGATAATCCTCCATCCATCGCTTTTAGATCACATCTGCATTTCCTGATATGTTTCGTTGATGAAGATAAAAGGCACGGTCATTTCCTCTTCTTAAAATCGGACGGAAGACCTCCTCGTTGCTCGCAACGAGATCGTGTCTAGTTATTTTTCTTCTTGGTAGTCACCCTTAATTTCTCAGCCATTTCTCAATCGATTTTAATGATTTTTACAGGGATGATGTCTTAGGTGAATATCTCTTTGCATCTTACTTCCTGTCTGAAAATTCACTTCCGCTTCGGAATTATCTCCCTTTTTCATGTATTTTGGAACATGATATTGTGCACGCATCTCCTCAAAAACTGTTATAGCTAGGGACTTGAAATTTATATGCAAGATAGAGTGGTTATGGTAGATTTGCTTGCTTGTTTTAGATTTGACCAGAAGTCATCATTCTTGAAGCTCGCCCGGAACTGAAAATGTCGATGTTAAATTTTTTTGACAATTTTTATGAAATTTGAGATTTGATCACGAATATCTTTCTTCTAACCAATATTTTGCTTACACATGTAGAGCATCAAAAATGTATCTATAAAAGATCTTTCAACTCAAAAGTTTCGTTTAATGGTCCTTATAAGGAGATAAAGGGTCGGCCCCTAAAACAATCTTTCCCAAATAGCTCAAAAACAGTAACAAATTTCTAAACGTTGAACAAAATGTGTTTAATATTAAGGGACCTTTCATTGATATCAAGAAAAAGGGGCTAGCCCCTCAAATTAGATGATAAGAGGGATCTAAATGTTTCAATCAAAGCTCTTATACATATATCAGAAACAAAACAAGGGCGAGAAGTCCAATACATTTAAGGATGTTTCATTTTATTTCCAAATCATGTTTAGCTGGTAAATAGCAAAATAAAGGTCTAAATGTATCTCAAACTCTAGTGATATTGGGAATTTAGTATTTTCCGTTTAATATAGAAGTCACCGACCGCCCCCCCCCCCCCCCCCCATAAATTTAGTTAGTTTAACTGGCCCGATTTTACTTGATCTTTTATCTCGGACCTTTAATTTCAACTTAGTACCATTCCAGATTACTATACTAATTACCAGACCAATTCGTTCATTATTAACAGAGTTATGAACTTTTTGGCATTTGAGTTTTAATTGTCGTGTTGTCATGTACTGTAGAAAAAAATTCTAACTCCCGAGCCCTTCACTCTATCCTCATGAAATTTTGTGTAAATGTACCTCGGACCTCATTCTGTTTTTCTGCCAAATTTGCAGCGGATTGAACAATTAAAAAGAAATTTCCGCAATCAAGCCGCGATTATAGCCTGTACGGGGACTTAAAATTTACACAGTGCAAGGGATGTAAGCAGCCGCGTAATATTTCTGTTGCATGTATATTCCTTGTTTTCCGTTTAGTCTGTATCTACGATAGCGTGTGAACTACTTATGAATGTTAGAAGTGTGGAAATTACTGTCATTAAATTTATATTGAATAAATTTACGTGTTACTGATTTCGTTATTTCTACATTTATACAGATTTTATCAATCCTGTTGATATAAAACAGTCAAACATAATAGTAAACGACACCAAAAAAATCTGTACACTGAAATACATGTGTTAAATGCACCAGTCATTGTATTAGGACTTCCCCTAATTGTTGTTAACCGAATCCGAGATCCACACCTCAAAATTCTACTTTCGATTTATTTACGACGAAAATCAAGCTCGGTCCTTATCATCCCCCTCCAGACACAAACACGCATCAATATTTCAAATGACCTCGCACTGTTACCAAACAGTGAGACATCTTACACGTTGTTTTTCATCTCATACAAAACTTCAGCTCCTGTCCCGGGCGGAAACGCCCCAAATTCAAAGAGAAAATCGGGAATTATTTCGCGTCAGCCATGTTTTGACGCGAACCTTCGATGAAATACTGTTATGACACCTGCAAAGGCTGTGTGTTCTAATCTCGCCGGAGCCAAGATTTGTTCTTTCTCTCTATTTCCTTCTCTCCATTTTTTGGGACCTTCTAACTAAAGCATTCAACATAAAGGGGTTGTGGGACTGAAGTATACAAGTTGAAAAACACTCTTCCATTAAGATTAAGACAAAAACAGTCTGATATTATTAAGGTCTTCCGTCTTCAGCGGAAGACCTTTCTGTTTTTCTACGCGTTCTCTTTCTTCTATATTATTAAGGTCTTCCGTTGGAAACGGAAGACCTTATTGTTTTTGCTTTGTTTCTTTTCCTCTATTATTATTATTATTAATTTTTTTTTCTGTCACGTTTTCTCAAAAACGCTTCAGCCGATTTTCATGAAACTCTCAGATCTTATTTATGACAAAATTTGTAAGAAAATTACACGAGATTTTTTTAATCGTCACTTCCGGTACCGAGATATTAAAGATTTTATGTTTTTGCTTGTTCACGATTTTTCTCAAAAAGTATTCCAGATAGGACTTTCAAATTTTCAGAGAAGGTAGAGAGTGAACGGCCGCAGTGCCCTTCGCATATCCGAACGTCCGCCGTCACTTCCGGTCGTCACCGGAAGGAAATGAAAAACCTTAATTTTTTAATTTTTTGGATTTGAATTTTTTTTATGTTTTCATTCGATAGTGACGCTCTGAAAACTTCTTAATTTGAAATTCGTTTTAAAATCGATCCACGCATTCTTGAGATTTTGGACTCCAAAATTCTGAAGCGAGGGTCTGCGTAGCTCAGTCGTTAGAGTGGTGGACTTGTGGCCAGGCGACCCGGGTTCAGTCCCTGAGTGCCGAATCTTTTTTCTTTCTTATTTGTGTTTTGATTAATGGTTTTATCTTTAAAATGATGGATTTGAATGTGTTCCGTTTTATTTTTGTCATAAATAAAAAAAAAATAGCGGCTTTTTTCAGTACAAATATAGAGCTCTTTTCTGTCAGCAGCTCTCTAAATTCCGACGCTCGTCGCATCGCCGACATCAAAGACATGCCGCCGAAGTGCCCCTGCAGTTCGACCGCATTAGAGTTCGCTGGGTCGCTTTGCCGGCATCAAAGAAATGCCGCCATCTCAATGACTGTATGCACACAATATTTAGCAATGCACCCACGTTATTCTACTCGGCTTAAAAAGGAGGACTGCTTAGTATTTAATCCCATATATAGATACACACATGCATGTATACATGCGATTATTGACCTATGTTTCTTATATATTGATTTCCTGAACATTATAAAACACTTTGTAATCTCTCTCTCTCTTTCTCTCTATCTCTCTCTCTCTCTCTCTCTCTCTCTCTCTCTCTCTCTCTCTCTCTCTCTCTCTCTCTCTCTCTTTAAAGTACAAATGTTTTAGCATTTGAATAAGAACTAGTACAGGTAACATGGAGTAAAGTGGATAGAAGCTAAATGAACATTGGCGTCCAAAAATTATACATATTTTATATCAAGTTACGGGATAATGTCTATGGATTCAATTAATTTTAAATGCATCGTTTAATGATTGTCTTCTTACTGATTGGAAGTCAACGCTAAAAAGTCATTTTTATTACAGATGGTGTACTTTTTCCTTTTTTGTGCATGTCTATATACTGATACAAATCTGTTGCCTGTCGGGATTAAGAAAAACCTCCGAAGTTTATACACGTTACTATACAAACGAACGGGTGACTGCGACAAGGTTTAAAAACTGACCACCCGTTTATGAGTGTTTGAGCCTAAGAATAAATAAATGTAAAAAAAAATCAATAGTTACATCTTTCAAACAACGCTTCTATATTGTTCTAACATATGTATTTTATTTAGAAATTGTGTAATATGTGATATTTAGAATTTAATATTCTACGTTTAATATAGAAGTCACCGACCGACCCCCCCCCCTCCCAATTCATAAAATCATTTTGTTTTTCTGGCCCGAGTTTACTTGATCTTTGATCTTGGGCCCTTAAGTTCAACTAATTACCATTCTAGATTACTGTACTAATTACCAGACCAATTCGTTCATTAATAACAGTTATGAAGTTTTTGGCATTTGAGTTTCAATTGTCGTGTTTGACATGTACTATAAAAAAATTCTAACTCCCAAGCCCTTCACTTAATCCTAATGAAAATTCGTGAAAATGAACCTCGGACCCCATTCTTATTGTCTGTGAAATATGCAGCGGATTGAACAATTAAAACGAAATTCCTGAGATTACACAGCGCTTATTGCCTATACGTGGAAATTAAATTTACACAGTACACCCACCGACCCCCCCCCCCCCTTCCTATTCACAAAATCATTTAGTTTTTCTGGCCTGATTTTACTGGATTTGTCATCTTGAACCTTTATTTTCAACTTAGTTCAAGTCTAGATTACTGTACTAATGACCAGACCTTTTCGTTCATATTTAAAAGAGATATGAATTTTTGGGCATTCGAGTTTCGATTGGCGTGCTTGACATGTACTGTAGAAAAAAATTCTAACTCCCGAGCCCCTTACTCAATCCTAATGATATTTTGTGTAAATGTACCTCGGACCCCATTCGTATTGTCTGCCAAATATGCAGCGGATTGAACAATTTAGAAGAAATTCCTGAGATCAAACGTCGAGTATAGCCTGTACGTGGACTTAAAATCTACACAGTACAAGGGATGTAAGCAGCCGCGTAATATTTCTGTTGCATGTATATTTCTTGTTTTCCGTTTAGTCTGTATCTACGATAGCGTGTGAACTACTTATGAATGTTAGAACTGTGGAAATTACCGTCATCAAATTTTTACCGAATAAATTTACGTGTTACTGATTTCGTTATTTCTACATTTATAAAGATTTTATCAATCCTGCTGAAATAAAACATTCAAACATAATAGTAAACGACACGAACAAATATTCTCAACACTGAAATACATGGGTAAAATGCATCAGTCATTGTTTTAGGACTTCCCCAAATTGTTGTTAACCGAATCCGAAATCCACACCTCAAAATTCTATTTTCGATTTATTTAAGACGAAAATCAAGCTCGGGTCTTTTCACCCCCCTCCAGACACAAACACGCATCAATATTTCAAATGACCTCACACTGTTACCAAACCTGAATAGTCAGACATCTTACACGTTGTTTTTCATCTCATAAAAAACTCAGCTCCTCTCCTGGGCGGAAACGCCCCAAATTCAAAGACAAATTCGGGAATTATTTCGCGTCAGCCATGTTTTGAGACACCTGCAACGGCTGTGTGTTCTAATCTCGCCGGAGCCAAGATTTGTTCTTTCTCTCTATTTCTTTCTCTCCTTTTTATTTAATTTTTCTAACTAAAATAATCAACATAAAAGGGTTGTTGGACTGTAGTGCAAGTTGAAAAACACTCTTCAATTAAGATTTAGACAAATACAGTCTTTTATTATTAGGGTCTTCCGTCTTCAGCGGAAGACCCTTCTATTCTTATTGTTATTAGGGTCTTCCGATTACAAAGGAAGACCCTCTTTTTTTTCTTCGGTTACTTTTTATTACAGGTTATTAGACCTGTTATTAAGTCAAAAGACCTCTTATTTAATATGAAATAAAATGGGACTGGTCCTTAAAATTAAGGATCCTACAGGGTGGATAATCCTCCATCCATCGCTTTTAGATCACATCTGCATTTCCTGATATGTTTCGTTGATGAAGATAAAAGGCACGGTCATTTCCTCTTCTTAAAATCGGACGGAAGACCTCCTCGTTGCTCGCAACGAGATCGTGTCTAGTTATTTTTCTTCTTGGTAGTCACCCTTAATTTCTCAGCCATTTCTCAATCGATTTTAATGATTTTTACAGGGATGATGTCTTAGGTGAATATCTCTTTGCATCTTACTTCCTGTCTGAAAATTCACTTCCGCTTCGGAATTATCTCCCTTTTTCATGTATTTTGGAACATGATATTGTGCACGCATCTCCTCAAAAACTGTTATAGCTAGGGACTTGAAATTTATATGCAAGATAGAGTGGTTATGGTAGATTTGCTTGCTTGTTTTAGATTTGACCAGAAGTCATCATTCTTGAAGCTCGCCCGGAACTGAAAATGTCGATGTTAAATTTTTTTGACAATTTTTATGAAATTTGAGATTTGATCACGAATATCTTTCTTCTAACCAATATTTTGCTTACACATGTAGAGCATCAAAAATGTATCTATAAAAGATCTTTCAACTCAAAAGTTTCGTTTAATGGTCCTTATAAGGAGATAAAGGGTCGGCCCCTAAAACAATCTTTCCCAAATAGCTCAAAAACAGTAACAAATTTCTAAACGTTGAACAAAATGTGTTTAATATTAAGGGACCTTTCATTGATATCAAGAAAAAGGGGCTAGCCCCTCAAATTAGATGATAAGAGGGATCTAAATGTTTCAATCAAAGCTCTTATACATATATCAGAAACAAAACAAGGGCGAGAAGTCCAATACATTTAAGGATGTTTCATTTTATTTCCAAATCATGTTTAGCTGGTAAATAGCAAAATAAAGGTCTAAATGTATCTCAAACTCTAGTGATATTGGGAATTTAGTATTTTCCGTTTAATATAGAAGTCACCGACCGCCCCCCCCCCCCATAAATTTAGTTAGTTTAACTGGCCCGATTTTACTTGATCTTTTATCTCGGACCTTTAATTTCAACTTAGTACCATTCCAGATTACTATACTAATTACCAGACCAATTCGTTCATTATTAACAGAGTTATGAACTTTTTGGCATTTGAGTTTTAATTGTCGTGTTGTCATGTACTGTAGAAAAAAATTCTAACTCCCGAGCCCTTCACTCTATCCTCATGAAATTTTGTGTAAATGTACCTCGGACCTCATTCTGTTTTTCTGCCAAATTTGCAGCGGATTGAACAATTAAAAAGAAATTTCCGCAATCAAGCCGCGATTATAGCCTGTACGGGGACTTAAAATTTACACAGTGCAAGGGATGTAAGCAGCCGCGTAATATTTCTGTTGCATGTATATTCCTTGTTTTCCGTTTAGTCTGTATCTACGATAGCGTGTGAACTACTTATGAATGTTAGAAGTGTGGAAATTACTGTCATTAAATTTATATTGAATAAATTTACGTGTTACTGATTTCGTTATTTCTACATTTATACAGATTTTATCAATCCTGTTGATATAAAACAGTCAAACATAATAGTAAACGACACCAAAAAAATCTGTACACTGAAATACATGTGTTAAATGCACCAGTCATTGTATTAGGACTTCCCCTAATTGTTGTTAACCGAATCCGAGATCCACACCTCAAAATTCTACTTTCGATTTATTTACGACGAAAATCAAGCTCGGTCCTTATCATCCCCCTCCAGACACAAACACGCATCAATATTTCAAATGACCTCGCACTGTTACCAAACAGTGAGACATCTTACACGTTGTTTTTCATCTCATACAAAACTTCAGCTCCTGTCCCGGGCGGAAACGCCCCAAATTCAAAGAGAAAATCGGGAATTATTTCGCGTCAGCCATGTTTTGACGCGAACCTTCGATGAAATACTGTTATGACACCTGCAAAGGCTGTGTGTTCTAATCTCGCCGGAGCCAAGATTTGTTCTTTCTCTCTATTTCCTTCTCTTCATTTTTTGGGACCTTCTAACTAAAGCATTCAACATAAAGGGGTTGTGGGACTGAAGTATACAAGTTGAAAAACACTCTTCCATTAAGATTAAGACAAAAACAGTCTGATATTATTAAGGTCTTCCGTCTTCAGCGGAAGACCTTTCTGTTTTTCTACGCGTTCTCTTTCTTCTATATTATTAAGGTCTTCCGTTGGAAACGGAAGACCTTATTGTTTTTGCTTTGTTTCTTTTCCTCTATTATTATTATTATTAATTTTTTTTTCTGTCACGTTTTCTCAAAAACGCTTCAGCCGATTTTCATGAAACTCTCAGATCTTATTTATGACAAAATTTGTAAGAAAATTACACGAGATTTTTTTAATCGTCACTTCCGGTACCGAGATATTAAAGATTTTATGTTTTTGCTTGTTCACGATTTTTCTCAAAAAGTATTCCAGATAGGACTTTCAAATTTTCAGAGAAGGTAGAGAGTGAACGGCCGCAGTGCCCTTCGCATATCCGAACGTCCGCCGTCACTTCCGGTCGTCACCGGAAGGAAATGAAAAACCTTAATTTTTTAATTTTTTGGATTTGAATTTTTTTTATGTTTTCATTCGATAGTGACGCTCTGAAAACTTCTTAATTTGAAATTCGTTTTAAAATCGATCCACGCATTCTTGAGATTTTGGACTCCAAAATTCTGAAGCGAGGGTCTGCGTAGCTCAGTCGTTAGAGTGGTGGACTTGTGGCCAGGCGACCCGGGTTCAGTCCCTGAGTGCCGAATCTTTTTTCTTTCTTATTTGTGTTTTGATTAATGGTTTTATCTTTAAAATGATGGATTTGAATGTGTTCCGTTTTATTTTTGTCATAAATAAAAAAAAAATAGCGGCTTTTTTCAGTACAAATATAGAGCTCTTTTCTGTCAGCAGCTCTCTAAATTCCGACGCTCGTCGCATCGCCGACATCAAAGACATGCCGCCGAAGTGCCCCTGCAGTTCGACCGCATTAGAGTTCGCTGGGTCGCTTTGCCGGCATCAAAGAAATGCCGCCATCTCAATGACTGTATGCACACAATATTTAGCAATGCACCCACGTTATTCTACTCGGCTTAAAAAGGAGGACTGCTTAGTATTTAATCCCATATATAGATACACACATGCATGTATACATGCGATTATTGACCTATGTTTCTTATATATTGATTTCCTGAACATTATAAAACACTTTGTAATCTCTCTCTCTCTTTCTCTCTATCTCTCTCTCTCTCTCTCTCTCTCTCTCTCTCTCTCTCTCTTTAAAGTACAAATGTTTAAGCATTTGAATAAGAACTAGTACAGGTAACATGGAGTAAAGTGGATAGAAGCTAAATGAACATTGGCGTCCAAAAATTATACATATTTTATATCAAGTTACGGGATAATGTCTATGGATTCAATTAATTTTAAATGCATCGTTTAATGATTGTCTTCTTACTGATTGGAAGTCAACGCTAAAAAGTCATTTTTATTACAGATGGTGTACTTTTTCCTTTTTTGTGCATGTCTATATACTGATACAAATCTGTTGCCTGTCGGGATTAAGAAAAACCTCCGAAGTTTATACACGTTACTATACAAACGAACGGGTGACTGCGACAAGGTTTAAAAACTGACCACCCGTTTATGAGTGTTTGAGCCTAAGAATAAATAAATGTAAAAAAAAATCAATAGTTACATCTTTCAAACAACGCTTCTATATTGTTCTAACATATGTATTTTATTTAGAAATTGTGTAATATGTGATATTTAGAATTTAATATTCTACGTTTAATATAGAAGTCACCGACCGACCCCCCCCCCCCCTCCCAATTCATAAAATCATTTTGTTTTTCTGGCCCGAGTTTACTTGATCTTTGATCTTGGGCCCTTAAGTTCAACTAATTACCATTCTAGATTACTGTACTAATTACCAGACCAATTCGTTCATTAATAACAGTTATGAAGTTTTTGGCATTTGAGTTTCAATTGTCGTGTTTGACATGTACTATAAAAAAATTCTAACTCCCAAGCCCTTCACTTAATCCTAATGAAAATTCGTGAAAATGAACCTCGGACCCCATTCTTATTGTCTGTGAAATATGCAGCGGATTGAACAATTAAAACGAAATTCCTGAGATTACACAGCGCTTATTGCCTATACGTGGAAATTAAATTTACACAGTACACCCACCGACCCCCCCCCCCCTTCCTATTCACAAAATCATTTAGTTTTTCTGGCCTGATTTTACTGGATTTGTCATCTTGAACCTTTATTTTCAACTTAGTTCAAGTCTAGATTACTGTACTAATGACCAGACCTTTTCGTTCATATTTAAAAGAGATATGAATTTTTGGGCATTCGAGTTTCGATTGGCGTGCTTGACATGTACTGTAGAAAAAAATTCTAACTCCCGAGCCCCTTACTCAATCCTAATGATATTTTGTGTAAATGTACCTCGGACCCCATTCGTATTGTCTGCCAAATATGCAGCGGATTGAACAATTTAGAAGAAATTCCTGAGATCAAACGTCGAGTATAGCCTGTACGTGGACTTAAAATCTACACAGTACAAGGGATGTAAGCAGCCGCGTAATATTTCTGTTGCATGTATATTTCTTGTTTTCCGTTTAGTCTGTATCTACGATAGCGTGTGAACTACTTATGAATGTTAGAACTGTGGAAATTACCGTCATCAAATTTTTACCGAATAAATTTACGTGTTACTGATTTCGTTATTTCTACATTTATAAAGATTTTATCAATCCTGCTGAAATAAAACATTCAAACATAATAGTAAACGACACGAACAAATATTCTCAACACTGAAATACATGGGTAAAATGCATCAGTCATTGTTTTAGGACTTCCCCAAATTGTTGTTAACCGAATCCGAAATCCACACCTCAAAATTCTATTTTCGATTTATTTAAGACGAAAATCAAGCTCGGGTCTTTTCACCCCCCTCCAGACACAAACACGCATCAATATTTCAAATGACCTCACACTGTTACCAAACCTGAATAGTCAGACATCTTACACGTTGTTTTTCATCTCATAAAAAACTCAGCTCCTCTCCTGGGCGGAAACGCCCCAAATTCAAAGACAAATTCGGGAATTATTTCGCGTCAGCCATGTTTTGAGACACCTGCAACGGCTGTGTGTTCTAATCTCGCCGGAGCCAAGATTTGTTCTTTCTCTCTATTTCTTTCTCTCCTTTTTATTTAATTTTTCTAACTAAAATAATCAACATAAAAGGGTTGTTGGACTGTAGTGCAAGTTGAAAAACACTCTTCAATTAAGATTTAGACAAATACAGTCTTTTATTATTAGGGTCTTCCGTCTTCAGCGGAAGACCCTTCTATTCTTATTGTTATTAGGGTCTTCCGATTACAAAGGAAGACCCTCTTTTTTTTCTTCGGTTACTTTTTATTACAGGTTATTAGACCTGTTATTAAGTCAAAAGACCTCTTATTTAATATGAAATAAAATGGGACTGGTCCTTAAAATTAAGGATCCTACAGGGTGGATAATCCTCCATCCATCGCTTTTAGATCACATCTGCATTTCCTGATATGTTTCGTTGATGAAGATAAAAGGCACGGTCATTTCCTCTTCTTAAAATCGGACGGAAGACCTCCTCGTTGCTCGCAACGAGATCGTGTCTAGTTATTTTTCTTCTTGGTAGTCACCCTTAATTTCTCAGCCATTTCTCAATCGATTTTAATGATTTTTACAGGGATGATGTCTTAGGTGAATATCTCTTTGCATCTTACTTCCTGTCTGAAAATTCACTTCCGCTTCGGAATTATCTCCCTTTTTCATGTATTTTGGAACATGATATTGTGCACGCATCTCCTCAAAAACTGTTATAGCTAGGGACTTGAAATTTATATGCAAGATAGAGTGGTTATGGTAGATTTGCTTGCTTGTTTTAGATTTGACCAGAAGTCATCATTCTTGAAGCTCGCCCGGAACTGAAAATGTCGATGTTAAATTTTTTTGACAATTTTTATGAAATTTGAGATTTGATCACGAATATCTTTCTTCTAACCAATATTTTGCTTACACATGTAGAGCATCAAAAATGTATCTATAAAAGATCTTTCAACTCAAAAGTTTCGTTTAATGGTCCTTATAAGGAGATAAAGGGTCGGCCCCTAAAACAATCTTTCCCAAATAGCTCAAAAACAGTAACAAATTTCTAAACGTTGAACAAAATGTGTTTAATATTAAGGGACCTTTCATTGATATCAAGAAAAAGGGGCTAGCCCCTCAAATTAGATGATAAGAGGGATCTAAATGTTTCAATCAAAGCTCTTATACATATATCAGAAACAAAACAAGGGCGAGAAGTCCAATACATTTAAGGATGTTTCATTTTATTTCCAAATCATGTTTAGCTGGTAAATAGCAAAATAAAGGTCTAAATGTATCTCAAACTCTAGTGATATTGGGAATTTAGTATTTTCCGTTTAATATAGAAGTCACCGACCGCCCCCCCCCCCCCCCCATAAATTTAGTTAGTTTAACTGGCCCGATTATACTTGATCTTTTATCTCGGACCTTTAATTTCAACTTAGTACCATTCCAGATTACTATACTAATTACCAGACCAATTCGTTCATTATTAACAGAGTTATGAACTTTTTGGCATTTGAGTTTTAATTGTCGTGTTGTCATGTACTGTAGAAAAAAATTCTAACTCCCGAGCCCTTCACTCTATCCTCATGAAATTTTGTGTAAATGTACCTCGGACCTCATTCTGTTTTTCTGCCAAATTTGCAGCGGATTGAACAATTAAAAAGAAATTTCCGCAATCAAGCCGCGATTATAGCCTGTACGGGGACTTAAAATTTACACAGTGCAAGGGATGTAAGCAGCCGCGTAATATTTCTGTTGCATGTATATTCCTTGTTTTCCGTTTAGTCTGTATCTACGATAGCGTGTGAACTACTTATGAATGTTAGAAGTGTGGAAATTACTGTCATTAAATTTATATTGAATAAATTTACGTGTTACTGATTTCGTTATTTCTACATTTATACAGATTTTATCAATCCTGTTGATATAAAACAGTCAAACATAATAGTAAACGACACCAAAAAAATCTGTACACTGAAATACATGTGTTAAATGCACCAGTCATTGTATTAGGACTTCCCCTAATTGTTGTTAACCGAATCCGAGATCCACACCTCAAAATTCTACTTTCGATTTATTTACGACGAAAATCAAGCTCGGTCCTTATCATCCCCCTCCAGACACAAACACGCATCAATATTTCAAATGACCTCGCACTGTTACCAAACAGTGAGACATCTTACACGTTGTTTTTCATCTCATACAAAACTTCAGCTCCTGTCCCGGGCGGAAACGCCCCAAATTCAAAGAGAAAATCGGGAATTATTTCGCGTCAGCCATGTTTTGACGCGAACCTTCGATGAAATACTGTTATGACACCTGCAAAGGCTGTGTGTTCTAATCTCGCCGGAGCCAAGATTTGTTCTTTCTCTCTATTTCCTTCTCTTCATTTTTTGGGACCTTCTAACTAAAGCATTCAACATAAAGGGGTTGTGGGACTGAAGTATACAAGTTGAAAAACACTCTTCCATTAAGATTAAGACAAAAACAGTCTGATATTATTAAGGTCTTCCGTCTTCAGCGGAAGACCTTTCTGTTTTTCTACGCGTTCTCTTTCTTCTATATTATTAAGGTCTTCCGTTGGAAACGGAAGACCTTATTGTTTTTGCTTTGTTTCTTTTCCTCTATTATTATTATTATTAATTTTTTTTTCTGTCACGTTTTCTCAAAAACGCTTCAGCCGATTTTCATGAAACTCTCAGATCTTATTTATGACAAAATTTGTAAGAAAATTACACGAGATTTTTTTAATCGTCACTTCCGGTACCGAGATATTAAAGATTTTATGTTTTTGCTTGTTCACGATTTTTCTCAAAAAGTATTCCAGATAGGACTTTCAAATTTTCAGAGAAGGTAGAGAGTGAACGGCCGCAGTGCCCTTCGCATATCCGAACGTCCGCCGTCACTTCCGGTCGTCACCGGAAGGAAATGAAAAACCTTAATTTTTTAATTTTTTGGATTTGAATTTTTTTTTGTTTTCATTCGATAGTGACGCTCTGAAAACTTCTTAATTTGAAATTCGTTTTAAAATCGATCCACGCATTCTTGAGATTTTGGACTCCAAAATTCTGAAGCGAGGGTCTGCGTAGCTCAGTCGTTAGAGTGGTGGACTTGTGGCCAGGCGACCCGGGTTCAGTCCCTGAGTGCCGAATCTTTTTTCTTTCTTATTTGTGTTTTGATTAATGGTTTTATCTTTAAAATGATGGATTTGAATGTGTTCCGTTTTATTTTTGTCATAAATAAAAAAAAAATAGCGGCTTTTTTCAGTACAAATATAGAGCTCTTTTCTGTCAGCAGCTCTCTAAATTCCGACGCTCGTCGCATCGCCGACATCAAAGACATGCCGCCGAAGTGCCCCTGCAGTTCGACCGCATTAGAGTTCGCTGGGTCGCTTTGCCGGCATCAAAGAAATGCCGCCATCTCAATGACTGTATGCACACAATATTTAGCAATGCACCCACGTTATTCTACTCGGCTTAAAAAGGAGGACTGCTTAGTATTTAATCCCATATATAGATACACACATGCATGTATACATGCGATTATTGACCTATGTTTCTTATATATTGATTTCCTGAACATTATAAAACACTTTGTAATCTCTCTCTCTCTTTCTCTCTATCTCTCTCTCTCTCTCTCTCTCTCTCTCTCTCTTTAAAGTACAAATGTTTTAGCATTTGAATAAGAACTAGTACAGGTAACATGGAGTAAAGTGGATAGAAGCTAAATGAACATTGGCGTCCAAAAATTATACATATTTTATATCAAGTTACGGGATAATGTCTATGGATTCAATTAATTTTAAATGCATCGTTTAATGATTGTCTTCTTACTGATTGGAAGTCAACGCTAAAAAGTCATTTTTATTACAGATGGTGTACTTTTTCCTTTTTTGTGCATGTCTATATACTGATACAAATCTGTTGCCTGTCGGGATTAAGAAAAACCTCCGAAGTTTATACACGTTACTATACAAACGAACGGGTGACTGCGACAAGGTTTAAAAACTGACCACCCGTTTATGAGTGTTTGAGCCTAAGAATAAATAAATGTAAAAAAAAATCAATAGTTACATCTTTCAAACAACGCTTCTATATTGTTCTAACATATGTATTTTATTTAGAAATTGTGTAATATGTGATATTTAGAATTTAATATTCTACGTTTAATATAGAAGTCACCGACCGACCCCCCCCCCCCTCCCAATTCATAAAATCATTTTGTTTTTCTGGCCCGAGTTTACTTGATCTTTGATCTTGGGCCCTTAAGTTCAACTAATTACCATTCTAGATTACTGTACTAATTACCAGACCAATTCGTTCATTAATAACAGTTATGAAGTTTTTGGCATTTGAGTTTCAATTGTCGTGTTTGACATGTACTATAAAAAAATTCTAACTCCCAAGCCCTTCACTTAATCCTAATGAAAATTCGTGAAAATGAACCTCGGACCCCATTCTTATTGTCTGTGAAATATGCAGCGGATTGAACAATTAAAACGAAATTCCTGAGATTACACAGCGCTTATTGCCTATACGTGGAAATTAAATTTACACAGTACACCCACCGACCCCCCCCCCCCCTTCCTATTCACAAAATCATTTAGTTTTTCTGGCCTGATTTTACTGGATTTGTCATCTTGAACCTTTATTTTCAACTTAGTTCAAGTCTAGATTACTGTACTAATGACCAGACCTTTTCGTTCATATTTAAAAGAGATATGAATTTTTGGGCATTCGAGTTTCGATTGGCGTGCTTGACATGTACTGTAGAAAAAAATTCTAACTCCCGAGCCCCTTACTCAATCCTAATGATATTTTGTGTAAATGTACCTCGGACCCCATTCGTATTGTCTGCCAAATATGCAGCGGATTGAACAATTTAGAAGAAATTCCTGAGATCAAACGTCGAGTATAGCCTGTACGTGGACTTAAAATCTACACAGTACAAGGGATGTAAGCAGCCGCGTAATATTTCTGTTGCATGTATATTTCTTGTTTTCCGTTTAGTCTGTATCTACGATAGCGTGTGAACTACTTATGAATGTTAGAACTGTGGAAATTACCGTCATCAAATTTTTACCGAATAAATTTACGTGTTACTGATTTCGTTATTTCTACATTTATAAAGATTTTATCAATCCTGCTGAAATAAAACATTCAAACATAATAGTAAACGACACGAACAAATATTCTCAACACTGAAATACATGGGTAAAATGCATCAGTCATTGTTTTAGGACTTCCCCAAATTGTTGTTAACCGAATCCGAAATCCACACCTCAAAATTCTATTTTCGATTTATTTAAGACGAAAATCAAGCTCGGGTCTTTTCACCCCCCTCCAGACACAAACACGCATCAATATTTCAAATGACCTCACACTGTTACCAAACCTGAATAGTCAGACATCTTACACGTTGTTTTTCATCTCATAAAAAACTCAGCTCCTCTCCTGGGCGGAAACGCCCCAAATTCAAAGACAAATTCGGGAATTATTTCGCGTCAGCCATGTTTTGAGACACCTGCAACGGCTGTGTGTTCTAATCTCGCCGGAGCCAAGATTTGTTCTTTCTCTCTATTTCTTTCTCTCCTTTTTATTTAATTTTTCTAACTAAAATAATCAACATAAAAGGGTTGTTGGACTGTAGTGCAAGTTGAAAAACACTCTTCAATTAAGATTTAGACAAATACAGTCTTTTATTATTAGGGTCTTCCGTCTTCAGCGGAAGACCCTTCTATTCTTATTGTTATTAGGGTCTTCCGATTACAAAGGAAGACCCTCTTTTTTTTCTTCGGTTACTTTTTATTACAGGTTATTAGACCTGTTATTAAGTCAAAAGACCTCTTATTTAATATGAAATAAAATGGGACTGGTCCTTAAAATTAAGGATCCTACAGGGTGGATAATCCTCCATCCATCGCTTTTAGATCACATCTGCATTTCCTGATATGTTTCGTTGATGAAGATAAAAGGCACGGTCATTTCCTCTTCTTAAAATCGGACGGAAGACCTCCTCGTTGCTCGCAACGAGATCGTGTCTAGTTATTTTTCTTCTTGGTAGTCACCCTTAATTTCTCAGCCATTTCTCAATCGATTTTAATGATTTTTACAGGGATGATGTCTTAGGTGAATATCTCTTTGCATCTTACTTCCTGTCTGAAAATTCACTTCCGCTTCGGAATTATCTCCCTTTTTCATGTATTTTGGAACATGATATTGTGCACGCATCTCCTCAAAAACTGTTATAGCTAGGGACTTGAAATTTATATGCAAGATAGAGTGGTTATGGTAGATTTGCTTGCTTGTTTTAGATTTGACCAGAAGTCATCATTCTTGAAGCTCGCCCGGAACTGAAAATGTCGATGTTAAATTTTTTTGACAATTTTTATGAAATTTGAGATTTGATCACGAATATCTTTCTTCTAACCAATATTTTGCTTACACATGTAGAGCATCAAAAATGTATCTATAAAAGATCTTTCAACTCAAAAGTTTCGTTTAATGGTCCTTATAAGGAGATAAAGGGTTGGCCCCTAAAACAATCTTTCCCAAATAGCTCAAAAACAGTAACAAATTTCTAAACGTTGAACAAAATGTGTTTAATATTAAGGGACCTTTCATTGATATCAAGAAAAAGGGGCTAGCCCCTCAAATTAGATGATAAGAGGGATCTAAATGTTTCAATCAAAGCTCTTATACATATATCAGAAACAAAACAAGGGCGAGAAGTCCAATACATTTAAGGATGTTTCATTTTATTTCCAAATCATGTTTAGCTGGTAAATAGCAAAATAAAGGTCTAAATGTATCTCAAACTCTAGTGATATTGGGAATTTAGTATTTTCCGTTTAATATAGAAGTCACCGACCGCCCCCCCCCCCCCCCCATAAATTTAGTTAGTTTAACTGGCCCGATTTTACTTGATCTTTTATCTCGGACCTTTAATTTCAACTTAGTACCATTCCAGATTACTATACTAATTACCAGACCAATTCGTTCATTATTAACAGAGTTATGAACTTTTTGGCATTTGAGTTTTAATTGTCGTGTTGTCATGTACTGTAGAAAAAAATTCTAACTCCCGAGCCCTTCACTCTATCCTCATGAAATTTTGTGTAAATGTACCTCGGACCTCATTCTGTTTTTCTGCCAAATTTGCAGCGGATTGAACAATTAAAAAGAAATTTCCGCAATCAAGCCGCGATTATAGCCTGTACGGGGACTTAAAATTTACACAGTGCAAGGGATGTAAGCAGCCGCGTAATATTTCTGTTGCATGTATATTCCTTGTTTTCCGTTTAGTCTGTATCTACGATAGCGTGTGAACTACTTATGAATGTTAGAAGTGTGGAAATTACTGTCATTAAATTTATATTGAATAAATTTACGTGTTACTGATTTCGTTATTTCTACATTTATACAGATTTTATCAATCCTGTTGATATAAAACAGTCAAACATAATAGTAAACGACACCAAAAAAATCTGTACACTGAAATACATGTGTTAAATGCACCAGTCATTGTATTAGGACTTCCCCTAATTGTTGTTAACCGAATCCGAGATCCACACCTCAAAATTCTACTTTCGATTTATTTACGACGAAAATCAAGCTCGGTCCTTATCATCCCCCTCCAGACACAAACACGCATCAATATTTCAAATGACCTCGCACTGTTACCAAACAGTGAGACATCTTACACGTTGTTTTTCATCTCATACAAAACTTCAGCTCCTGTCCCGGGCGGAAACGCCCCAAATTCAAAGAGAAAATCGGGAATTATTTCGCGTCAGCCATGTTTTGACGCGAACCTTCGATGAAATACTGTTATGACACCTGCAAAGGCTGTGTGTTCTAATCTCGCCGGAGCCAAGATTTGTTCTTTCTCTCTATTTCCTTCTCTCCATTTTTGGGACCTTCTAACTAAAGCATTCAACATAAAGGGGTTGTGGGACTGAAGTATACAAGTTGAAAAACACTCTTCCATTAAGATTAAGACAAAAACAGTCTGATATTATTAAGGTCTTCCGTCTTCAGCGGAAGACCTTTCTGTTTTTCTACGCGTTCTCTTTCTTCTATATTATTAAGGTCATCCGTTGGAAACGGAAGACCTTATTGTTTTTGCTTTGTTTCTTTTCCTCTATTATTATTATTATTAATTTTTTTTTCTGTCACGTTTTCTCAAAAACGCTTCAGCCGATTTTCATGAAACTCTCAGATCTTATTTATGACAAAATTTGTAAGAAAATTACACGAGATTTTTTTAATCGTCACTTCCGGTACCGAGATATTAAAGATTTTATGTTTTTGCTTGTTCACGATTTTTCTCAAAAAGTATTCCAGATAGGACTTTCAAATTTTCAGAGAAGGTAGAGAGTGAACGGCCGCAGTGCCCTTCGCATATCCGAACGTCCGCCGTCACTTCCGGTCGTCACCGGAAGGAAATGAAAAACCTTAATTTTTTAATTTTTTGGATTTGAATTTTTTTTATGTTTTCATTCGATAGTGACGCTCTGAAAACTTCTTAATTTGAAATTCGTTTTAAAATCGATCCACGCATTCTTGAGATTTTGGACTCCAAAATTCTGAAGCGAGGGTCTGCGTAGATCAGTCGTTAGAGTGGTGGACTTGTGGCCAGGCGACCCGGGTTCAGTCCCTGAGTGCCGAATCTTTTTTCTTTCTTATTTGTGTTTTGATTAATGGTTTTATCTTTAAAATGATGGATTTGAATGTGTTCCGTTTTATTTTTGTCATAAATAAAAAAAAAATAGCGGCTTTTTTCAGTACAAATATAGAGCTCTTTTCTGTCAGCAGCTCTCTAAATTCCGACGCTCGTCGCATCGCCGACATCAAAGACATGCCGCCGAAGTGCCCCTGCAGTTCGACCGCATTAGAGTTCGCTGGGTCGCTTTGCCGGCATCAAAGAAATGCCGCCATCTCAATGACTGTATGCACACAATATTTAGCAATGCACCCACGTTATTCTACTCGGCTTAAAAAGGAGGACTGCTTAGTATTTAATCCCATATATAGATACACACATGCATGTATACATGCGATTATTGACCTATGTTTCTTATATATTGATTTCCTGAACATTATAAAACACTTTGTAATCTCTCTCTCTCTTTCTCTCTATCTCTCTCTCTCTCTCTCTCTCTCTCTCTCTCTCTCTCTCTCTCTCTTTAAAGTACAAATGTTTTAGCATTTGAATAAGAACTAGTACAGGTAACATGGAGTAAAGTGGATAGAAGCTAAATGAACATTGGCGTCCAAAAATTATACATATTTTATATCAAGTTACGGGATAATGTCTATGGATTCAATTAATTTTAAATGCATCGTTTAATGATTGTCTTCTTACTGATTGGAAGTCAACGCTAAAAAGTCATTTTTATTACAGATGGTGTACTTTTTCCTTTTTTGTGCATGTCTATATACTAATACAAATCTGTTGCCTGTCGGGATTAAGAAAAACCTCCGAAGTTTATACACGTTACTATACAAACGAACGGGTGACTGCGACAAGGTTTAAAAACTGACCACCCGTTTATGAGTGTTTGAGCCTAAGAATAAATAGATGTAAAAAAAAATCAATAGTTACATCTTTCAAACAACGCTTCTATATTGTTCTAACATATGTATTTTATTTAGAAATTGTGTAATATGTGATATTTAGAATTTAATATTCTACGTTTAATATAGAAGTCACCGACCGACCCCCCCCCCCCCTCCCAATTCATAAAATCATTTTGTTTTTCTGGCCCGAGTTTACTTGATCTTTGATCTTGGGCCCTTAAGTTCAACTAATTACCATTCTAGATTACTGTACTAATTACCAGACCAATTCGTTCATTAATAACAGTTATGAAGTTTTTGGCATTTGAGTTTCAATTGTCGTGTTTGACATGTTGTACTATAAAAAAAATTCTAACTCCCAAGCCCTTCACTTAATCCTAATGAAAATTCGTGAAAATGAACCTCGGACCCCATTCTTATTGTCTGTGAAATATGCAGCGGATTGAACAATTAAAACGAAATTCCTGAGATTACACAGCGCTTATTGCCTATACGTGGAAATTAAATTTACACAGTACACCCACCGACCCCCCCCCCCCCTTCCTATTCACAAAATCATTTAGTTTTTCTGGCCTGATTTTACTGGATTTGTCATCTTGAACCTTTATTTTCAACTTAGTTCAAGTCTAGATTACTGTACTAATGACCAGACCTTTTCGTTCATATTTAAAAGAGATATGAATTTTTGGGCATTCGAGTTTCGATTGGCGTGCTTGACATGTACTGTAGAAAAAAATTCTAACTCCCGAGCCCCTTACTCAATCCTAATGATATTTTGTGTAAATGTACCTCGGACCCCATTCGTATTGTCTGCCAAATATGCAGCGGATTGAACAATTTAGAAGAAATTCCTGAGATCAAACGTCGAGTATAGCCTGTACGTGGACTTAAAATCTACACAGTACAAGGGATGTAAGCAGCCGCGTAATATTTCTGTTGCATGTATATTTCTTGTTTTCCGTTTAGTCTGTATCTACGATAGCGTGTGAACTACTTATGAATGTTAGAACTGTGGAAATTACCGTCATCAAATTTTTACCGAATAAATTTACGTGTTACTGATTTCGTTATTTCTACATTTATAAAGATTTTATCAATCCTGCTGAAATAAAACATTCAAACATAATAGTAAACGACACGAACAAATATTCTCAACACTGAAATACATGGGTAAAATGCATCAGTCATTGTTTTAGGACTTCCCCAAATTGTTGTTAACCGAATCCGAAATCCACACCTCAAAATTCTATTTTCGATTTATTTAAGACGAAAATCAAGCTCGGGTCTTTTCACCCCCCTCCAGACACAAACACGCATCAATATTTCAAATGACCTCACACTGTTACCAAACCTGAATAGTCAGACATCTTACACGTTGTTTTTCATCTCATAAAAAACTCAGCTCCTCTCCTGGGCGGAAACGCCCCAAATTCAAAGACAAATTCGGGAATTATTTCGCGTCAGCCATGTTTTGAGACACCTGCAACGGCTGTGTGTTCTAATCTCGCCGGAGCCAAGATTTGTTCTTTCTCTCTATTTCTTTCTCTCCTTTTTATTTAATTTTTCTAACTAAAATAATCAACATAAAAGGGTTGTTGGACTGTAGTGCAAGTTGAAAAACACTCTTCAATTAAGATTTAGACAAATACAGTCTTTTATTATTAGGGTCTTCCGTCTTCAGCGGAAGACCCTTCTATTCTTATTGTTATTAGGGTCTTCCGATTACAAAGGAAGACCCTCTTTTTTTTCTTCGGTTACTTTTTATTACAGGTTATTAGACCTGTTATTAAGTCAAAAGACCTCTTATTTAATATGAAATAAAATGGGACTGGTCCTTAAAATTAAGGATCCTACAGGGTGGATAATCCTCCATCCATCGCTTTTAGATCACATCTGCATTTCCTGATATGTTTCGTTGATGAAGATAAAAGGCACGGTCATTTCCTCTTCTTAAAATCGGACGGAAGACCTCCTCGTTGCTCGCAACGAGATCGTGTCTAGTTATTTTTCTTCTTGGTAGTCACCCTTAATTTCTCAGCCATTTCTCAATCGATTTTAATGATTTTTACAGGGATGATGTCTTAGGTGAATATCTCTTTGCATCTTACTTCCTGTCTGAAAATTCACTTCCGCTTCGGAATTATCTCCCTTTTTCATGTATTTTGGAACATGATATTGTGCACGCATCTCCTCAAAAACTGTTATAGCTAGGGACTTGAAATTTATATGCAAGATAGAGTGGTTATGGTAGATTTGCTTGCTTGTTTTAGATTTGACCAGAAGTCATCATTCTTGAAGCTCGCCCGGAACTGAAAATGTCGATGTTAAATTTTTTTGACAATTTTTATGAAATTTGAGATTTGATCACGAATATCTTTCTTCTAACCAATATTTTGCTTACATATGTAGAGCATCAAAAATGTATCTATAAAAGATCTTTCAACTCAAAAGTTTCGTTTAATGGTCCTTATAAGGAGATAAAGGGTCGGCCCCTAAAACAATCTTTCCCAAATAGCTCAAAAACAGTAACAAATTTCTAAACGTTGAACAAAATGTGTTTAATATTAAGGGACCTTTCATTGATATCAAGAAAAAGGGGCTAGCCCCTCAAATTAGATGATAAGAGGGATCTAAATGTTTCAATCAAAGCTCTTATACATATATCAGAAACAAAACAAGGGCGAGAAGTCCAATACATTTAAGGATGTTTCATTTTATTTCCAAATCATGTTTAGCTGGTAAATAGCAAAATAAAGGTCTAAATGTATCTCAAACTCTAGTGATATTGGGAATTTAGTATTTTCCGTTTAATATAGAAGTCACCGACCGCCCCCCCCCCCCCATAAATTTAGTTAGTTTAACTGGCCCGATTTTACTTGATCTTTTATCTCGGACCTTTAATTTCAACTTAGTACCATTCCAGATTACTATACTAATTACCAGACCAATTCGTTCATTATTAACAGAGTTATGAACTTTTTGGCATTTGAGTTTTAATTGTCGTGTTGTCATGTACTGTAGAAAAAAATTCTAACTCCCGAGCCCTTCACTCTATCCTCATGAAATTTTGTGTAAATGTACCTCGGACCTCATTCTGTTTTTCTGCCAAATTTGCAGCGGATTGAACAATTAAAAAGAAATTTCCGCAATCAAGCCGCGATTATAGCCTGTACGGGGACTTAAAATTTACACAGTGCAAGGGATGTAAGCAGCCGCGTAATATTTCTGTTGCATGTATATTCCTTGTTTTCCGTTTAGTCTGTATCTACGATAGCGTGTGAACTACTTATGAATGTTAGAAGTGTGGAAATTACTGTCATTAAATTTATATTGAATAAATTTACGTGTTACTGATTTCGTTATTTCTACATTTATACAGATTTTATCAATCCTGTTGATATAAAACAGTCAAACATAATAGTAAACGACACCAAAAAAATCTGTACACTGAAATACATGTGTTAAATGCACCAGTCATTGTATTAGGACTTCCCCTAATTGTTGTTAACCGAATCCGAGATCCACACCTCAAAATTCTACTTTCGATTTATTTACGACGAAAATCAAGCTCGGTCCTTATCATCCCCCTCCAGACACAAACACGCATCAATATTTCAAATGACCTCGCACTGTTACCAAACAGTGAGACATCTTACACGTTGTTTTTCATCTCATACAAAACTTCAGCTCCTGTCCCGGGCGGAAACGCCCCAAATTCAAAGAGAAAATCGGGAATTATTTCGCGTCAGCCATGTTTTGACGCGAACCTTCGATGAAATACTGTTATGACACCTGCAAAGGCTGTGTGTTCTAATCTCGCCGGAGCCAAGATTTGTTCTTTCTCTCTATTTCCTTCTCTCCATTTTTGGGACCTTCTAACTAAAGCATTCAACATAAAGGGGTTGTGGGACTGAAGTATACAAGTTGAAAAACACTCTTCCATTAAGATTAAGACAAAAACAGTCTGATATTATTAAGGTCTTCCGTCTTCAGCGGAAGACCTTTCTGTTTTTCTACGCGTTCTCTTTCTTCTATATTATTAAGGTCATCCGTTGGAAACGGAAGACCTTATTGTTTTTGCTTTGTTTCTTTTCCTCTATTATTATTATTATTAATTTTTTTTTCTGTCACGTTTTCTCAAAAACGCTTCAGCCGATTTTCATGAAACTCTCAGATCTTATTTATGACAAAATTTGTAAGAAAATTACACGAGATTTTTTTAATCGTCACTTCCGGTACCGAGATATTAAAGATTTTATGTTTTTGCTTGTTCACGATTTTTCTCAAAAAGTATTCCAGATAGGACTTTCAAATTTTCAGAGAAGGTAGAGAGTGAACGGCCGCAGTGCCCTTCGCATATCCGAACGTCCGCCGTCACTTCCGGTCGTCACCGGAAGGAAATGAAAAACCTTAATTTTTTAATTTTTTGGATTTGAATTTTTTTTATGTTTTCATTCGATAGTGACGCTCTGAAAACTTCTTAATTTGAAATTCGTTTTAAAATCGATCCACGCATTCTTGAGATTTTGGACTCCAAAATTCTGAAGCGAGGGTCTGCGTAGATCAGTCGTTAGAGTGGTGGACTTGTGGCCAGGCGACCCGGGTTCAGTCCCTGAGTGCCGAATCTTTTTTCTTTCTTATTTGTGTTTTGATTAATGGTTTTATCTTTAAAATGATGGATTTGAATGTGTTCCGTTTTATTTTTGTCATAAATAAAAAAAAAATAGCGGCTTTTTTCAGTACAAATATAGAGCTCTTTTCTGTCAGCAGCTCTCTAAATTCCGACGCTCGTCGCATCGCCGACATCAAAGACATGCCGCCGAAGTGCCCCTGCAGTTCGACCGCATTAGAGTTCGCTGGGTCGCTTTGCCGGCATCAAAGAAATGCCGCCATCTCAATGACTGTATGCACACAATATTTAGCAATGCACCCACGTTATTCTACTCGGCTTAAAAAGGAGGACTGCTTAGTATTTAATCCCATATATAGATACACACATGCATGTATACATGCGATTATTGACCTATGTTTCTTATATATTGATTTCCTGAACATTATAAAACACTTTGTAATCTCTCTCTCTCTTTCTCTCTATCTCTCTCTCTCTCTCTCTCTCTCTCTCTCTCTCTCTCTCTCTCTCTCTCTCTTAAAGTACAAATGTTTTAGCATTTGAATAAGAACTAGTACAGGTAACATGGAGTAAAGTGGATAGAAGCTAAATGAACATTGGCGTCCAAAAATTATACATATTTTATATCAAGTTACGGGATAATGTCTATGGATTCAATTAATTTTAAATGCATCGTTTAATGATTGTCTTCTTACTGATTGGAAGTCAACGCTAAAAAGTCATTTTTATTACAGATGGTGTACTTTTTCCTTTTTTGTGCATGTCTATATACTAATACAAATCTGTTGCCTGTCGGGATTAAGAAAAACCTCCGAAGTTTATACACGTTACTATACAAACGAACGGGTGACTGCGACAAGGTTTAAAAACTGACCACCCGTTTATGAGTGTTTGAGCCTAAGAATAAATAGATGTAAAAAAAAATCAATAGTTACATCTTTCAAACAACGCTTCTATATTGTTCTAACATATGTATTTTATTTAGAAATTGTGTAATATGTGATATTTAGAATTTAATATTCTACGTTTAATATAGAAGTCACCGACCGACCCCCCCCCCCCCCCTCCCAATTCATAAAATCATTTTGTTTTTCTGGCCCGAGTTTACTTGATCTTTGATCTTGGGCCCTTAAGTTCAACTAATTACCATTCTAGATTACTGTACTAATTACCAGACCAATTCGTTCATTAATAACAGTTATGAAGTTTTTGGCATTTGAGTTTCAATTGTCGTGTTTGACATGTTGTACTATAAAAAAAATTCTAACTCCCAAGCCCTTCACTTAATCCTAATGAAAATTCGTGAAAATGAACCTCGGACCCCATTCTTATTGTCTGTGAAATATGCAGCGGATTGAACAATTAAAACGAAATTCCTGAGATTACACAGCGCTTATTGCCTATACGTGGAAATTAAATTTACACAGTACACCCACCGACCCCCCCCCCTTCCTATTCACAAAATCATTTAGTTTTTCTGGCCTGATTTTACTGGATTTGTCATCTTGAACCTTTATTTTCAACTTAGTTCAAGTCTAGATTACTGTACTAATGACCAGACCTTTTCGTTCATATTTAAAAGAGATATGAATTTTTGGGCATTCGAGTTTCGATTGGCGTGCTTGACATGTACTGTAGAAAAAAATTCTAACTCCCGAGCCCCTTACTCAATCCTAATGATATTTTGTGTAAATGTACCTCGGACCCCATTCGTATTGTCTGCCAAATATGCAGCGGATTGAACAATTTAGAAGAAATTCCTGAGATCAAACGTCGAGTATAGCCTGTACGTGGACTTAAAATCTACACAGTACAAGGGATGTAAGCAGCCGCGTAATATTTCTGTTGCATGTATATTTCTTGTTTTCCGTTTAGTCTGTATCTACGATAGCGTGTGAACTACTTATGAATGTTAGAACTGTGGAAATTACCGTCATCAAATTTTTACCGAATAAATTTACGTGTTACTGATTTCGTTATTTCTACATTTATAAAGATTTTATCAATCCTGCTGAAATAAAACATTCAAACATAATAGTAAACGACACGAACAAATATTCTCAACACTGAAATACATGGGTAAAATGCATCAGTCATTGTTTTAGGACTTCCCCAAATTGTTGTTAACCGAATCCGAAATCCACACCTCAAAATTCTATTTTCGATTTATTTAAGACGAAAATCAAGCTCGGGTCTTTTCACCCCCCTCCAGACACAAACACGCATCAATATTTCAAATGACCTCACACTGTTACCAAACCTGAATAGTCAGACATCTTACACGTTGTTTTTCATCTCATAAAAAACTCAGCTCCTCTCCTGGGCGGAAACGCCCCAAATTCAAAGACAAATTCGGGAATTATTTCGCGTCAGCCATGTTTTGAGACACCTGCAACGGCTGTGTGTTCTAATCTCGCCGGAGCCAAGATTTGTTCTTTCTCTCTATTTCTTTCTCTCCTTTTTATTTAATTTTTCTAACTAAAATAATCAACATAAAAGGGTTGTTGGACTGTAGTGCAAGTTGAAAAACACTCTTCAATTAAGATTTAGACAAATACAGTCTTTTATTATTAGGGTCTTCCGTCTTCAGCGGAAGACCCTTCTATTCTTATTGTTATTAGGGTCTTCCGATTACAAAGGAAGACCCTCTTTTTTTTCTTCGGTTACTTTTTATTACAGGTTATTAGACCTGTTATTAAGTCAAAAGACCTCTTATTTAATATGAAATAAAATGGGACTGGTCCTTAAAATTAAGGATCCTACAGGGTGGATAATCCTCCATCCATCGCTTTTAGATCACATCTGCATTTCCTGATATGTTTCGTTGATGAAGATAAAAGGCACGGTCATTTCCTCTTCTTAAAATCGGACGGAAGACCTCCTCGTTGCTCGCAACGAGGTCGTGTCTAGTTATTTTTCTTCTTGGTAGTCACCCTTAATTTCTCAGCCATTTCTCAATCGATTTTAATGATTTTTACAGGGATGATGTCTTAGGTGAATATCTCTTTGCATCTTACTTCCTGTCTGAAAATTCACTTCCGCTTCGGAATTATCTCCCTTTTTCATGTATTTTGGAACATGATATTGTGCACGCATCTCCTCAAAAACTGTTATAGCTAGGGACTTGAAATTTATATGCAAGATAGAGTGGTTATGGTAGATTTGCTTGCTTGTTTTAGATTTGACCAGAAGTCATCATTCTTGAAGCTCGCCCGGAACTGAAAATGTCGATGTTAAATTTTTTTGACAATTTTTATGAAATTTGAGATTTGATCACGAATATCTTTCTTCTAACCAATATTTTGCTTACATATGTAGAGCATCAAAAATGTATCTATAAAAGATCTTTCAACTCAAAAGTTTTGTTTAATGGTCCTTATAAGGAGATAAAGGGTCGGCCCCTAAAACAATCTTTCCCAAATAGCTCAAAAACAGTAACAAATTTCTAAACGTTGAACAAAATGTGTTTAATATTAAGGGACCTTTCATTGATATCAAGAAAAAGGGGCTAGCCCCTCAAATTAGATGATAAGAGGGATCTAAATGTTTCAATCAAAGCTCTTATACATATATCAGAAACAAAACAAGGGCGAGAAGTCCAATACATTTAAGGATGTTTCATTTTATTTCCAAATCATGTTTAGCTGGTAAATAGCAAAATAAAGGTCTAAATGTATCTCAAACTCTAGTGATATTGGGAATTTAGTATTTTCCGTTTAATATAGAAGTCACCGACCGCCCCCCCCCCCCATAAATTTAGTTAGTTTAACTGGCCCGATTTTACTTGATCTTTTATCTCGGACCTTTAATTTCAACTTAGTACCATTCCAGATTACTATACTAATTACCAGACCAATTCGTTCATTATTAACAGAGTTATGAACTTTTTGGCATTTGAGTTTTAATTGTCGTGTTGTCATGTACTGTAGAAAAAAATTCTAACTCCCGAGCCCTTCACTCTATCCTCATGAAATTTTGTGTAAATGTACCTCGGACCTCATTCTGTTTTTCTGCCAAATTTGCAGCGGATTGAACAATTAAAAAGAAATTTCCGCAATCAAGCCGCGATTATAGCCTGTACGGGGACTTAAAATTTACACAGTGCAAGGGATGTAAGCAGCCGCGTAATATTTCTGTTGCATGTATATTCCTTGTTTTCCGTTTAGTCTGTATCTACGATAGCGTGTGAACTACTTATGAATGTTAGAAGTGTGGAAATTACTGTCATTAAATTTATATTGAATAAATTTACGTGTTACTGATTTCGTTATTTCTACATTTATACAGATTTTATCAATCCTGTTGATATAAAACAGTCAAACATAATAGTAAACGACACCAAAAAAATCTGTACACTGAAATACATGTGTTAAATGCACCAGTCATTGTATTAGGACTTCCCCTAATTGTCGTTAACCGAATCCGAGATCCACACTTCAAAATTCTACTTTCGATTTATTTACGACGAAAATCAAGCTCGGTCCTTATCATCCCCCTCCAGACACAAACACGCATCAATATTTCAAATGACCTCGCACTGTTACCAAACAGTGAGACATCTTACACGTTGTTTTTCATCTCATAAAAAACTCAGCTCCTCTCCTGGGCGGAAACGCCCCAAATTCAAAGACAAATTCGGGAATTATTTCGCGTCAGCCATGTTTTGAGACACCTGCAACGGCTGTGTGTTCTAATCTCGCCGGAGCCAAGATTTGTTCTTTCTCTCTATTTCTTTCTCTCCTTTTTATTTAATTTTTCTAACTAAAATAATCAACATAAAAGGGTTGTTGGACTGTAGTGCAAGTTGAAAAACACTCTTCAATTAAGATTTAGACAAATACAGTCTTTTATTATTAGGGTCTTCCGTCTTCAGCGGAAGACCCTTCTATTCTTATTGTTATTAGGGTCTTCCGATTACAAAGGAAGACCCTCTTTTTTTTCTTCGGTTACTTTTTATTACAGGTTATTAGACCTGTTATTAAGTCAAAAGACCTCTTATTTAATATGAAATAAAATGGGACTGGTCCTTAAAATTAAGGATCCTACAGGGTGGATAATCCTCCATCCATCGCTTTTAGATCACATCTGCATTTCCTGATATGTTTCGTTGATGAAGATAAAAGGCACGGTCATTTCCTCTTCTTAAAATCGGACGGAAGACCTCCTCGTTGCTCGCAACGAGGTCGTGTCTAGTTATTTTTCTTCTTGGTAGTCACCCTTAATTTCTCAGCCATTTCTCAATCGATTTTAATGATTTTTACAGGGATGATGTCTTAGGTGAATATCTCTTTGCATCTTACTTCCTGTCTGAAAATTCACTTCCGCTTCGGAATTATCTCCCTTTTTCATGTATTTTGGAACATGATATTGTGCACGCATCTCCTCAAAAACTGTTATAGCTAGGGACTTGAAATTTATATGCAAGATAGAGTGGTTATGGTAGATTTGCTTGCTTGTTTTAGATTTGACCAGAAGTCATCATTCTTGAAGCTCGCCCGGAACTGAAAATGTCGATGTTAAATTTTTTTGACAATTTTTATGAAATTTGAGATTTGATCACGAATATCTTTCTTCTAACCAATATTTTGCTTACATATGTAGAGCATCAAAAATGTATCTATAAAAGATCTTTCAACTCAAAAGTTTCGTTTAATGGTCCTTATAAGGAGATAAAGGGTCGGCCCCTAAAACAATCTTTCCCAAATAGCTCAAAAACAGTAACAAATTTCTAAACGTTGAACAAAATGTGTTTAATATTAAGGGACCTTTCATTGATATCAAGAAAAAGGGGCTAGCCCCTCAAATTAGATGATAAGAGGGATCTAAATGTTTCAATCAAAGCTCTTATACATATATCAGAAACAAAACAAGGGCGAGAAGTCCAATACATTTAAGGATGTTTCATTTTATTTCCAAATCATGTTTAGCTGGTAAATAGCAAAATAAAGGTCTAAATGTATCTCAAACTCTAGTGATATTGGGAATTTAGTATTTTCCGTTTAATATAGAAGTCACCGACCGCCCCCCCCCCCCCAATAAATTTAGTTAGTTTAACTGGCCCGATTTTACTTGATCTTTTATCTCGGACCTTTAATTTCAACTTAGTACCATTCCAGATTACTATACTAATTACCAGACCAATTCGTTCATTATTAACAGAGTTATGAACTTTTTGGCATTTGAGTTTTAATTGTCGTGTTGTCATGTACTGTAGAAAAAAATTCTAACTCCCGAGCCCTTCACTCTATCCTCATGAAATTTTGTGTAAATGTACCTCGGACCTCATTCTGTTTTTCTGCCAAATTTGCAGCGGATTGAACAATTAAAAAGAAATTTCCGCAATCAAGCCGCGATTATAGCCTGTACGGGGACTTAAAATTTACACAGTGCAAGGGATGTAAGCAGCCGCGTAATATTTCTGTTGCATGTATATTCCTTGTTTTCCGTTTAGTCTGTATCTACGATAGCGTGTGAACTACTTATGAATGTTAGAAGTGTGGAAATTACTGTCATTAAATTTATATTGAATAAATTTACGTGTTACTGATTTCGTTATTTCTACATTTATACAGATTTTATCAATCCTGTTGATATAAAACAGTCAAACATAATAGTAAACGACACCAAAAAAATCTGTACACTGAAATACATGTGTTAAATGCACCAGTCATTGTATTAGGACTTCCCCTAATTGTCGTTAACCGAATCCGAGATCCACACCTCAAAATTCTACTTTCGATTTATTTACGACGAAAATCAAGCTCGGTCCTTATCATCCCCCTCCAGACACAAACACGCATCAATATTTCAAATGACCTCGCACTGTTACCAAACAGTGAGACATCTTACACGTTGTTTTTCATCTCATAAAAAACTCAGCTCCTCTCCTGGGCGGAAACGCCCCAAATTCAAAGACAAATTCGGGAATTATTTCGCGTCAGCCATGTTTTGAGACACCTGCAACGGCTGTGTGTTCTAATCTCGCCGGAGCCAAGATTTGTTCTTTCTCTCTATTTCTTTCTCTCCTTTTTATTTAATTTTTCTAACTAAAATAATCAACATAAAAGGGTTGTTGGACTGTAGTGCAAGTTGAAAAACACTCTTCAATTAAGATTTAGACAAATACAGTCTTTTATTATTAGGGTCTTCCGTCTTCAGCGGAAGACCCTTCTATTCTTATTGTTATTAGGGTCTTCCGATTACAAAGGAAGACCCTCTTTTTTTTCTTCGGTTACTTTTTATTACAGGTTATTAGACCTGTTATTAAGTCAAAAGACCTCTTATTTAATATGAAATAAAATGGGACTGGTCCTTAAAATTAAGGATCCTACAGGGTGGATAATCCTCCATCCATCGCTTTTAGATCACATCTGCATTTCCTGATATGTTTCGTTGATGAAGATAAAAGGCACGGTCATTTCCTCTTCTTAAAATCGGACGGAAGACCTCCTCGTTGCTCGCAACGAGGTCGTGTCTAGTTATTTTTCTTCTTGGTAGTCACCCTTAATTTCTCAGCCATTTCTCAATCGATTTTAATGATTTTTACAGGGATGATGTCTTAGGTGAATATCTCTTTGCATCTTACTTCCTGTCTGAAAATTCACTTCCGCTTCGGAATTATCTCCCTTTTTCATGTATTTTGGAACATGATATTGTGCACGCATCTCCTCAAAAACTGTTATAGCTAGGGACTTGAAATTTATATGCAAGATAGAGTGGTTATGGTAGATTTGCTTGCTTGTTTTAGATTTGACCAGAAGTCATCATTCTTGAAGCTCGCCCGGAACTGAAAATGTCGATGTTAAATTTTTTTGACAATTTTTATGAAATTTGAGATTTGATCACGAATATCTTTCTTCTAACCAATATTTTGCTTACATATGTAGAGCATCAAAAATGTATCTATAAAAGATCTTTCAACTCAAAAGTTTCGTTTAATGGTCCTTATAAGGAGATAAAGGGTCGGCCCCTAAAACAATCTTTCCCAAATAGCTCAAAAACAGTAACAAATTTCTAAACGTTGAACAAAATGTGTTTAATATTAAGGGACCTTTCATTGATATCAAGAAAAAGGGGCTAGCCCCTCAAATTAGATGATAAGAGGGATCTAAATGTTTCAATCAAAGCTCTTATACATATATCAGAAACAAAACAAGGGCGAGAAGTCCAATACATTTAAGGATGTTTCATTTTATTTCCAAATCATGTTTAGCTGGTAAATAGCAAAATAAAGGTCTAAATGTATCTCAAACTCTAGTGATATTGGGAATTTAGTATTTTCCGTTTAATATAGAAGTCACCGACCGCCCCCCCCCCCCCCCCATAAATTTAGTTAGTTTAACTGGCCCGATTTTACTTGATCTTTTATCTCGGACCTTTAATTTCAACTTAGTACCATTCCAGATTACTATACTAATTACCAGACCAATTCGTTCATTATTAACAGAGTTATGAACTTTTTGGCATTTGAGTTTTAATTGTCGTGTTGTCATGTACTGTAGAAAAAAATTCTAACTCCCGAGCCCTTCACTCTATCCTCATGAAATTTTGTGTAAATGTACCTCGGACCTCATTCTGTTTTTCTGCCAAATTTGCAGCGGATTGAACAATTAAAAAGAAATTTCCGCAATCAAGCCGCGATTATAGCCTGTACGGGGACTTAAAATTTACACAGTGCAAGGGATGTAAGCAGCCGCGTAATATTTCTGTTGCATGTATATTCCTTGTTTTCCGTTTAGTCTGTATCTACGATAGCGTGTGAACTACTTATGAATGTTAGAAGTGTGGAAATTACTGTCATTAAATTTATATTGAATAAATTTACGTGTTACTGATTTCGTTATTTCTACATTTATACAGATTTTATCAATCCTGTTGATATAAAACAGTCAAACATAATAGTAAACGACACCAAAAAAATCTGTACACTGAAATACATGTGTTAAATGCACCAGTCATTGTATTAGGACTTCCCCTAATTGTCGTTAACCGAATCCGAGATCCACACCTCAAAATTCTACTTTCGATTTATTTACGACGAAAATCAAGCTCGGTCCTTATCATCCCCCTCCAGACACAAACACGCATCAATATTTCAAATGACCTCGCACTGTTACCAAACAGTGAGACATCTTACACGTTGTTTTTCATCTCATAAAAAACTCAGCTCCTCTCCTGGGCGGAAACGCCCCAAATTCAAAGACAAATTCGGGAATTATTTCGCGTCAGCCATGTTTTGAGACACCTGCAACGGCTGTGTGTTCTAATCTCGCCGGAGCCAAGATTTGTTCTTTCTCTCTATTTCTTTCTCTCCTTTTTATTTAATTTTTCTAACTAAAATAATCAACATAAAAGGGTTGTTGGACTGTAGTGCAAGTTGAAAAACACTCTTCAATTAAGATTTAGACAAATACAGTCTTTTATTATTAGGGTCTTCCGTCTTCAGCGGAAGACCCTTCTATTCTTATTGTTATTAGGGTCTTCCGATTACAAAGGAAGACCCTCTTTTTTTTCTTCGGTTACTTTTTATTACAGGTTATTAGACCTGTTATTAAGTCAAAAGACCTCTTATTTAATATGAAATAAAATGGGACTGGTCCTTAAAATTAAGGATCCTACAGGGTGGATAATCCTCCATCCATCGCTTTTAGATCACATCTGCATTTCCTGATATGTTTCGTTGATGAAGATAAAAGGCACGGTCATTTCCTCTTCTTAAAATCGGACGGAAGACCTCCTCGTTGCTCGCAACGAGATCGTGTCTAGTTATTTTTCTTCTTGGTAGTCACCCTTAATTTCTCAGCCATTTCTCAATCGATTTTAATGATTTTTACAGGGATGATGTCTTAGGTGAATATCTCTTTGCATCTTACTTCCTGTCTGAAAATTCACTTCCGCTTCGGAATTATCTCCCTTTTTCATGTATTTTGGAACATGATATTGTGCACGCATCTCCTCAAAAACTGTTATAGCTAGGGACTTGAAATTTATATGCAAGATAGAGTGGTTATGGTAGATTTGCTTGCTTGTTTTAGATTTGACCAGAAGTCATCATTCTTGAAGCTCGCCCGGAACTGAAAATGTCGATGTTAAATTTTTTTGACAATTTTTATGAAATTTGAGATTTGATCACGAATATCTTTCTTCTAACCAATATTTTGCTTACACATGTAGAGCATCAAAAATGTATCTATAAAAGATCTTTCAACTCAAAAGTTTCGTTTAATGGTCCTTATAAGGAGATAAAGGGTCGGCCCCTAAAACAATCTTTCCCAAATAGCTCAAAAACAGTAACAAATTTCTAAACGTTGAACAAAATGTGTTTAATATTAAGGGACCTTTCATTGATATCAAGAAAAAGGGGCTAGCCCCTCAAATTAGATGATAAGAGGGATCTAAATGTTTCAATCAAAGCTCTTATACATATATCAGAAACAAAACAAGGGCGAGAAGTCCAATACATTTAAGGATGTTTCATTTTATTTCCAAATCATGTTTAGCTGGTAAATAGCAAAATAAAGGTCTAAATGTATCTCAAACTCTAGTGATATTGGGAATTTAGTATTTTCCGTTTAATATAGAAGTCACCGACCGCCCCCCCCCCATAAATTTAGTTAGTTTAACTGGCCCGATTTTACTTGATCTTTTATCTCGGACCTTTAATTTCAACTTAGTACCATTCCAGATTACTATACTAATTACCAGACCAATTCGTTCATTATTAACAGAGTTATGAACTTTTTGGCATTTGAGTTTTAATTGTCGTGTTGTCATGTACTGTAGAAAAAAATTCTAACTCCCGAGCCCTTCACTCTATCCTCATGAAATTTTGTGTAAATGTACCTCGGACCTCATTCTGTTTTTCTGCCAAATTTGCAGCGGATTGAACAATTAAAAAGAAATTTCCGCAATCAAGCCGCGATTATAGCCTGTACGGGGACTTAAAATTTACACAGTGCAAGGGATGTAAGCAGCCGCGTAATATTTCTGTTGCATGTATATTCCTTGTTTTCCGTTTAGTCTGTATCTACGATAGCGTGTGAACTACTTATGAATGTTAGAAGTGTGGAAATTACTGTCATTAAATTTATATTGAATAAATTTACGTGTTACTGATTTCGTTATTTCTACATTTATACAGATTTTATCAATCCTGTTGATATAAAACAGTCAAACATAATAGTAAACGACACCAAAAAAATCTGTACACTGAAATACATGTGTTAAATGCACCAGTCATTGTATTAGGACTTCCCCTAATTGTTGTTAACCGAATCCGAGATCCACACCTCAAAATTCTACTTTCGATTTATTTACGACGAAAATCAAGCTCGGTCCTTATCATCCCCCTCCAGACACAAACACGCATCAATATTTCAAATGACCTCGCACTGTTACCAAACAGTGAGACATCTTACACGTTGTTTTTCATCTCATACAAAACTTCAGCTCCTGTCCCGGGCGGAAACGCCCCAAATTCAAAGAGAAAATCGGGAATTATTTCGCGTCAGCCATGTTTTGACGCGAACCTTCGATGAAATACTGTTATGACACCTGCAAAGGCTGTGTGTTCTAATCTCGCCGGAGCCAAGATTTGTTCTTTCTCTCTATTTCCTTCTCTTCATTTTTTGGGACCTTCTAACTAAAGCATTCAACATAAAGGGGTTGTGGGACTGAAGTATACAAGTTGAAAAACACTCTTCCATTAAGATTAAGACAAAAACAGTCTGATATTATTAAGGTCTTCCGTCTTCAGCGGAAGACCTTTCTGTTTTTCTACGCGTTCTCTTTCTTCTATATTATTAAGGTCTTCCGTTGGAAACGGAAGACCTTATTGTTTTTGCTTTGTTTCTTTTCCTCTATTATTATTATTATTAATTTTTTTTTCTGTCACGTTTTCTCAAAAACGCTTCAGCCGATTTTCATGAAACTCTCAGATCTTATTTATGACAAAATTTGTAAGAAAATTACACGAGATTTTTTTAATCGTCACTTCCGGTACCGAGATATTAAAGATTTTATGTTTTTGCTTGTTCACGATTTTTCTCAAAAAGTATTCCAGATAGGACTTTCAAATTTTCAGAGAAGGTAGAGAGTGAACGGCCGCAGTGCCCTTCGCATATCCGAACGTCCGCCGTCACTTCCGGTCGTCACCGGAAGGAAATGAAAAACCTTAATTTTTTAATTTTTTGGATTTGAATTTTTTTTATGTTTTCATTCGATAGTGACGCTCTGAAAACTTCTTAATTTGAAATTCGTTTTAAAATCGATCCACGCATTCTTGAGATTTTGGACTCCAAAATTCTGAAGCGAGGGTCTGCGTAGCTCAGTCGTTAGAGTGGTGGACTTGTGGCCAGGCGACCCGGGTTCAGTCCCTGAGTGCCGAATCTTTTTTCTTTCTTATTTGTGTTTTGATTAATGGTTTTATCTTTAAAATGATGGATTTGAATGTGTTCCGTTTTATTTTTGTCATAAATAAAAAAAAAATAGCGGCTTTTTTCAGTACAAATATAGAGCTCTTTTCTGTCAGCAGCTCTCTAAATTCCGACGCTCGTCGCATCGCCGACATCAAAGACATGCCGCCGAAGTGCCCCTGCAGTTCGACCGCATTAGAGTTCGCTGGGTCGCTTTGCCGGCATCAAAGAAATGCCGCCATCTCAATGACTGTATGCACACAATATTTAGCAATGCACCCACGTTATTCTACTCGGCTTAAAAAGGAGGACTGCTTAGTATTTAATCCCATATATAGATACACACATGCATGTATACATGCGATTATTGACCTATGTTTCTTATATATTGATTTCCTGAACATTATAAAACACTTTGTAATCTCTCTCTCTCTTTCTCTCTCTATCTCTCTCTCTCTCTCTCTCTCTCTCTCTTTAAAGTACAAATGTTTTAGCATTTGAATAAGAACTAGTACAGGTAACATGGAGTAAAGTGGATAGAAGCTAAATGAACATTGGCGTCCAAAAATTATACATATTTTATATCAAGTTACGGGATAATGTCTATGGATTCAATTAATTTTAAATGCATCGTTTAATGATTGTCTTCTTACTGATTGGAAGTCAACGCTAAAAAGTCATTTTTATTACAGATGGTGTACTTTTTCCTTTTTTGTGCATGTCTATATACTAATACAAATCTGTTGCCTGTCGGGATTAAGAAAAACCTCCGAAGTTTATACACGTTACTATACAAACGAACGGGTGACTGCGACAAGGTTTAAAAACTGACCACCCGTTTATGAGTGTTTGAGCCTAAGAATAAATAAATGTAAAAAAAAATCAATAGTTACATCTTTCAAACAACGCTTCTATATTGTTCTAACATATGTATTTTATTTAGAAATTGTGTAATATGTGATATTTAGAATTTAATATTCTACGTTTAATATAGAAGTCACCGACCGACCCCCCCCCCCCCTCCCAATTCATAAAATCATTTTGTTTTTCTGGCCCGAGTTTACTTGATCTTTGATCTTGGGCCCTTAAGTTCAACTAATTACCATTCTAGATTACTGTACTAATTACCAGACCAATTCGTTCATTAATAACAGTTATGAAGTTTTTGGCATTTGAGTTTCAATTGTCGTGTTTGACATGTACTATAAAAAAATTCTAACTCCCAAGCCCTTCACTTAATCCTAATGAAAATTCGTGAAAATGAACCTCGGACCCCATTCTTATTGTCTGTGAAATATGCAGCGGATTGAACAATTAAAACGAAATTCCTGAGATTACACAGCGCTTATTGCCTATACGTGGAAATTAAATTTACACAGTACACCCACCGACCCCCCCCCCCTTCCTATTCACAAAATCATTTAGTTTTTCTGGCCTGATTTTACTGGATTTGTCATCTTGAACCTTTATTTTCAACTTAGTTCAAGTCTAGATTACTGTACTAATGACCAGACCTTTTCGTTCATATTTAAAAGAGATATGAATTTTTGGGCATTCGAGTTTCGATTGGCGTGCTTGACATGTACTGTAGAAAAAAATTCTAACTCCCGAGCCCCTTACTCAATCCTAATGATATTTTGTGTAAATGTACCTCGGACCCCATTCGTATTGTCTGCCAAATATGCAGCGGATTGAACAATTTAGAAGAAATTCCTGAGATCAAACGTCGAGTATAGCCTGTACGTGGACTTAAAATCTACACAGTACAAGGGATGTAAGCAGCCGCGTAATATTTCTGTTGCATGTATATTTCTTGTTTTCCGTTTAGTCTGTATCTACGATAGCGTGTGAACTACTTATGAATGTTAGAACTGTGGAAATTACCGTCATCAAATTTTTACCGAATAAATTTACGTGTTACTGATTTCGTTATTTCTACATTTATAAAGATTTTATCAATCCTGCTGAAATAAAACATTCAAACATAATAGTAAACGACACGAACAAATATTCTCAACACTGAAATACATGGGTAAAATGCATCAGTCATTGTTTTAGGACTTCCCCAAATTGTTGTTAACCGAATCCGAAATCCACACCTCAAAATTCTATTTTCGATTTATTTAAGACGAAAATCAAGCTCGGGTCTTTTCACCCCCCTCCAGACACAAACACGCATCAATATTTCAAATGACCTCACACTGTTACCAAACCTGAATAGTCAGACATCTTACACGTTGTTTTTCATCTCATAAAAAACTCAGCTCCTCTCCTGGGCGGAAACGCCCCAAATTCAAAGACAAATTCGGGAATTATTTCGCGTCAGCCATGTTTTGAGACACCTGCAACGGCTGTGTGTTCTAATCTCGCCGGAGCCAAGATTTGTTCTTTCTCTCTATTTCTTTCTCTCCTTTTTATTTAATTTTTCTAACTAAAATAATCAACATAAAAGGGTTGTTGGACTGTAGTGCAAGTTGAAAAACACTCTTCAATTAAGATTTAGACAAATACAGTCTTTTATTATTAGGGTCTTCCGTCTTCAGCGGAAGACCCTTCTATTCTTATTGTTATTAGGGTCTTCCGATTACAAAGGAAGACCCTCTTTTTTTTCTTCGGTTACTTTTTATTACAGGTTATTAGACCTGTTATTAAGTCAAAAGACCTCTTATTTAATATGAAATAAAATGGGACTGGTCCTTAAAATTAAGGATCCTACAGGGTGGATAATCCTCCATCCATCGCTTTTAGATCACATCTGCATTTCCTGATATGTTTCGTTGATGAAGATAAAAGGCACGGTCATTTCCTCTTCTTAAAATCGGACGGAAGACCTCCTCGTTGCTCGCAACGAGATCGTGTCTAGTTATTTTTCTTCTTGGTAGTCACCCTTAATTTCTCAGCCATTTCTCAATCGATTTTAATGATTTTTACAGGGATGATGTCTTAGGTGAATATCTCTTTGCATCTTACTTCCTGTCTGAAAATTCACTTCCGCTTCGGAATTATCTCCCTTTTTCATGTATTTTGGAACATGATATTGTGCACGCATCTCCTCAAAAACTGTTATAGCTAGGGACTTGAAATTTATATGCAAGATAGAGTGGTTATGGTAGATTTGCTTGCTTGTTTTAGATTTGACCAGAAGTCATCATTCTTGAAGCTCGCCCGGAACTGAAAATGTCGATGTTAAATTTTTTTGACAATTTTTATGAAATTTGAGATTTGATCACGAATATCTTTCTTCTAACCAATATTTTGCTTACACATGTAGAGCATCAAAAATGTATCTATAAAAGATCTTTTAACTCAAAAGTTTCGTTTAATGGTCCTTATAAGGAGATAAAGGGTCGGCCCCTAAAACAATCTTTCCCAAATAGCTCAAAAACAGTAACAAATTTCTAAACGTTGAACAAAATGTGTTTAATATTAAGGGACCTTTCATTGATATCAAGAAAAAGGGGCTAGCCCCTCAAATTAGATGATAAGAGGGATCTAAATGTTTCAATCAAAGCTCTTATACATATATCAGAAACAAAACAAGGGCGAGAAGTCCAATACATTTAAGGATGTTTCATTTTATTTCCAAATCATGTTTAGCTGGTAAATAGCAAAATAAAGGTCTAAATGTATCTCAAACTCTAGTGATATTGGGAATTTAGTATTTTCCGTTTAATATAGAAGTCACCGACCGCCCCCCCCCCCCCCCCATAAATTTAGTTAGTTTAACTGGCCCGATTTTACTTGATCTTTTATCTCGGACCTTTAATTTCAACTTAGTACCATTCCAGATTACTATACTAATTACCAGACCAATTCGTTCATTATTAACAGAGTTATGAACTTTTTGGCATTTGAGTTTTAATTGTCGTGTTGTCATGTACTGTAGAAAAAAATTCTAACTCCCGAGCCCTTCACTCTATCCTCATGAAATTTTGTGTAAATGTACCTCGGACCTCATTCTGTTTTTCTGCCAAATTTGCAGCGGATTGAACAATTAAAAAGAAATTTCCGCAATCAAGCCGCGATTATAGCCTGTACGGGGACTTAAAATTTACACAGTGCAAGGGATGTAAGCAGCCGCGTAATATTTCTGTTGCATGTATATTCCTTGTTTTCCGTTTAGTCTGTATCTACGATAGCGTGTGAACTACTTATGAATGTTAGAAGTGTGGAAATTACTGTCATTAAATTTATATTGAATAAATTTACGTGTTACTGATTTCGTTATTTCTACATTTATACAGATTTTATCAATCCTGTTGATATAAAACAGTCAAACATAATAGTAAACGACACCAAAAAAATCTGTACACTGAAATACATGTGTTAAATGCACCAGTCATTGTATTAGGACTTCCCCTAATTGTTGTTAACCGAATCCGAGATCCACACCTCAAAATTCTACTTTCGATTTATTTACGACGAAAATCAAGCTCGGTCCTTATCATCCCCCTCCAGACACAAACACGCATCAATATTTCAAATGACCTCGCACTGTTACCAAACAGTGAGACATCTTACACGTTGTTTTTCATCTCATACAAAACTTCAGCTCCTGTCCCGGGCGGAAACGCCCCAAATTCAAAGAGAAAATCGGGAATTATTTCGCGTCAGCCATGTTTTGACGTGAACCTTCGATGAAATATAGACTGGCAATGCCTGTCTGATATGCGCGATAAATATTTCGTACGATAGAGACAGAGGACCAGTTTTCGATGAAATACTGTTATGATACTGTTGAGGCTGTGTGTTCGAATCTCCCCGGAGCCAAGATTTGTTCTTTCTCTCTATTTCCTTCTCTCCATTTTTTTTACTTTCTAACTAAAATATTCAACATAAAGGGGTTTTTCGACTGAAGTACAATGTGAAAAACACTCTTCCATTAAGATTTATACAAAAACAGTATATTATTATTAAGGTCTTCCGTCTTCAGCGGAAGACCTCACTGTTTTTCTACGCGTTCTCATTCTTCTATACTATAAAGGTCTTCCGTTTCCAACGGAAAACCTTATTGTTATTGCTTTGTTTCTTTTTCCCTATTCTTCTATAATTTTATTTTTTTTTCTTACAAATTTTGTGCACGCAAGATCTAAAAAACTACTCAATTTATTTTAATGAAACTTTTCGATCTAATAGATGATGATGTGAACCGTATTGCAATTTTTTTTATTTTTTATTAATGAAGTCACTTCAGGTTTTGAGATATAGTCGTTTCATCGATTTTCAGAGAGGTATTTTGTCAGCAGTAGTCCTCATAAACTATAGCAGATATATACTTGAATTTTTCAGTGATGGTAGACGGAAGATTGAAATTGTGCAATAAGGTTTAAAATCATTTCGATCGCAAAAAGCGCCGAAGCTCGCCTAGACCCGAAAATTGAGATTAAACAAATATCATAATTTTTTCTGGTTTTCTTTGCTTATCTGAAAAATATTTTGTTAAAACATATAATGTTAATTTTTTTTAATGTTTATAAGACCTTTTATTTGATATCAAGACAAAGGGGCTGGCCCCTCAAATTAGGGGAACAAAGGGCTCTCAAGTATTTCATCTACATGTATAGCCCCTTTACTGAGATATATTTTGTGAAAGATTATAGAAGGAATTATGTTTATCTTACAGTTATGTATCCAAGTAGTGTAATGATTTTATAATATGTTACGTAATTAAGGGTTTTTAGGGGTCAACAATCCAAAACTTTGATCACCAATATCTCAGAAAGGAAAAATATTTTGAAATGCAGTATAGAAGAAAAGATACTCAAAATGATCTACTAAACAATATTGATTCTTCAAAATTTTGTTAAACGACCCCTATAAGGAGATAAGGGATCGGCCCCTAAAAAGCTCTTTCTGAGATATCTCAAGAATGGTAACAAATTTCTATACACTTGTTGAACAAAATATCTTTAAAAGTAAATGATTTTTCATTTGATACGAGAAAAAAAGAGGCTGGCCCCTCGAATTAGAGGTCTTAATGTTTTCCACCAAAGCTCTTACATCTAAAACAAAATAGTATCTGTCCCTTAGAATGTAGACCTTTTTCTTATATTTTAAATCACGTTTAGCCGTTAAATTGCAAAACCAAGGTCGTACATGTATTTCAAGTTCTAAAACACACGGAAGACCTCCTCGTTGCTCGCAACGAGATCTTGTCTAGTTTATTAAGGTCTTCCGTTTCCAACGGAAGACCTTCTTGTTATTGCTTTGTTTCTGTTTCCCTTATTAAGGTCTTCCGTTTCCAACGGAAGACCTTATAGTTTTCGTACGATTTCTTATTATTATTAAGGTCTTCCGTTTCCAACGGAAGACCTTCTTGTTATTGCTTTGTTTCTGTTTCCCTTATTATTATTCTTTTTTTTTCTTACGCATTTTTGTGCACGCGAGTTCTCGGGAACGGCGTGGCTGATTTTAATGAAACTTTCAGAAGTAACAGATATTGATCTGAACCTTATTGGAAATTTTTTACATTGATGACGTCATTTCCGTTTGAGAGATATTGACGTTTTTACGATTTTTAGAGGGTCGGCTTGTCCGGTGTTTTTCTCCTAAACGAAAACAGATATTTGATTCAAATTTTCAGGGTTTGTAGACCTATGTTTGTGGATATGACAGAAGCATTTTCATTGTTCTGTGACGAAAAACACCGAAGCTCGTATGCGCTTAAAAATTGAGATAAAAAGCGTCATGATTTTTTTGTGGTTTTCTTTGAATATCTTTTTTCTCAAAAGAATTTTGTTAAGACTTATAGAACAAAAAAACTTTAAAAAGTCAAGAACTTTCATTTGACATTAGGGAAAAGGGGCTAGCCCTTTAAATTAAGGGCCGAAAGGGCTCTAAAGTATTATAATAATATCTTTTTAATGTGAAATATTTTGTTATACTTTATAGAAGCAATTATGTTTATCGTAACGTTATGTACCTATACATGACAGTTGTTTACTCCTTTGTTACTTATTTAGGGATTTTAAGGGGCCAGCAGTCCGAAATTTTGATCTTATATATCTGAAAATGGAGAGAAATTTTGAAAAGCAATGTTGAACAAAAGATGCTCCAAATAATGTCGTTAACAATTTGCAACCATCATTTTTTTGTTATCCGGTCCCTAAAAGGAGTTATAGGGTCGGCCCTTAAAACGATCTCTTCCAGACATCTCGAGAACGGTATATAATTTCTACATACTTGTTGAACAACATGTGTTTAAAATGACAAGAGCTTTCTTTTTATATAACAAAAAAGGGGCTGGCTATTCAAATTAGGAGCCGATAGAGTTCTAAAGTCTTTTAATCATAACCTTTAATTGTTAAATATTTTGTAATACATTACGGAAGCAATTATGTTAATCGAAATGATATGTACCTAAACATGAAAATTGTTTACTCCTATGTTATGTAATAAGGGATTTTAAGGGGTCAAAAGTCCGAACTTATCACCAACGTCCCAAAATTTTAAAAAAGGAATTCTAAGGAGCAATTTTGAACAAAATACGCTAAAAAATGTGATTAACAATCTGCAACCAAAACTTGTTTGTTATCAGTTCCCACGATCTCTTCCAGAGAAATCAAGAACGGTTACAAATAACTTTTTACACAAAATGTATCAAAATCAAAAGACCTCTTATTCGATATGAAATAAAATGTGGCTGGTCCCTAAATTGGGGATCCAACGGGGTGTATAATCCTTCATCCATCGCTCTTTTAGATCACATCTGCATTTCCTGATATGTTTCGTTGATGAAGATAAAAGGCAAAGTCATTTCCTCTTCTAAAAATCGGACGGAAGACCTCCTCGTTGCTCGCAACGAGATCGTGTCTAGTTATTAAGGTCTTCCGTTTCCAACGGAAGACCTTATTGTTTTCGTACTGTTTCTTATTATTATTATTATTAAGGTCTTCCGTTTTCAACGGAAGACCTTATAGTTTTCGTACTGTTTCTTATTATTTTTTTTTTCCAAATTTTGTGCACGAGATTTCTCGAAAACTGTTCAACCGATTTCAACTATATTTTCACAGAAGATGGGACTTGATGTAAACTTAATACATTTTTGAGATTTTTCCTGTCGTCACTTCCGGTACCGATAAATCGGCCATTTTGTACATTTTTACGACCTATTTTGTGCAGAGCTGATCTCAGAAACTATCAGAGATATGACTTTGAAATTTTCAGGATAGGTAGTCTATAGTTTGAAGTTGTGCACTATTATGTTGTTTTACGCCAGTGGCGCCTTTTCTTGGAGCTCGCCTGCGCACTAAAATTTGGTACGAATTTTCATTCAAAATTTTCATACGTTTTGATCTGTATCTTTTTATCAGTTGATAATTTATCAAGACATATAGAACAAAAGTGGTAGAGAATCAAAAGTTATTTCCAACAAAATCAAGAAAAAGGGGCTGGCCCCTTCAATTAGGGGCCAAGGCACTCGAAAACTCTATTACAAATAACTTAAAAACGATAAAGATTTTGTAATGCATTATAGAAGCAAAGTTGTTGATCGTACCAATATCTATTAGAAAATATTATTGCCACGCCCATTTATTACGTAATTAGGGATTTTTAGGGGCCAAAGTAATTAAACTTTGACGCAATTTAACTAGAGAAGTAGACATATTTTGTTAGACATCATAGAAGAGAAAATCTTTGAATTAATGATTTGAATTGATTCCCCTTATGAAAACACGATTTTATGTCCCCATTAGGGATCTAGACGGCTGGCCCCTAAAATAATCAATCATTTGTATCTCAAAAGTGATCAACAATTTTAGATGGATGTAAGAACAAAAAATGTTAGTATTTTTAAGACCTGTTCAAAGAAATCAAGAAAATGGGGCTGGCCCCTTTCATAAGGGGCCAAGGGACTCGTAAACTCTATTACGAATAACTTAAAAACGATAACGATATTGTTATTCATTATAGAAGCAAAGTTGTTGATAATACCAATATCTATCAGAAAAAATCCTTGCCACGCCCCTTTCTTACGTAATAAGGGATTTTTAGGGGCCAAAGTACTTAAACTTTGACGCAATATATCTAGAGAAGTAGACATATTGTGTTAGACATCATAGAAGAGAAATTGTTTGCATTTATAAGTTAAATCGATTCCATTAATCAAAACACCAATAGCTGTCCTCAATAGGGATCTACAGGGCTGGGCCCTAAAATATTCAAACATTTGTATCTCAAAAATAAACAAGAATTGTAGATGGGTGTAAGAACAAAAAATGTTAGTATTCTTAAGACCTTTTCAAAGAATTTAGAAAAAAGGGCTGGTCCCTTTAATTATGGGCCAAGACACTCGTAAACTCTATTACAAGTAAGTTAAAAACAATAAAGATTTTATAATGCATTAGAGAAGCAAAGTTGTTGATCGTAACAATATCTCTGAGAAAAAATCAATGCCACGCCTATCTTTTGCGTAATAAGGGTTTTTTAGGGGCCAAAGTACTTAAACTTGGACGCAATATATCTACAAAAGGAGACATATTTTGTTAAGCATTGTAGAAGATAAAATGTTTGCATTGATGATTCTAATCGATTCCATTAATCAAAGCACCAATGTCTGTCCCCATTAAGGATCTAGAGGGCTGGCCCCTAAAATATTCAATCATTTGTATCTCAACAATGAAGAACAATTTTAGGTGGTTGTAAGAACAAAAAAAGTTAGTATTCGTGGGACCTTTTAAATGAACTCTAGGGAAAGGGGCTGGCCCCTTAAATTAGGGGCCAAGACACTCGTAAAATCTCTTACAAATACCTTAAAAACGATCAAGATTTTGTAATGCATAATAGAAGCAAAGTTGTTGATCGTAACAATATTAGTTTGTAAAACTCATTGCCACACCCACTGATGACGTCATTAGGGATTTTAGGGAACTAAAATCTTAAATCTTTAATGTGCTGCATGTGAAAAAGCAAAACACTTCGCCAAGCATTTGAAAGGATATTGACAATCGTATACAATATCTGAAAGGGAGGGGTTGAGTGGAAATTCTGAAATTTTATTGATATTTTAATGGTATCGTTTAAAAAATTGAACGGAAGACCTACTCGTTACTCGTAACGAGATCGTATCTAGTTATTATTTTTTTTTTTTCCAAATTTTGTGCACGCGATTTCTCGAAAACTATTCGACCGATTTTCAACATTTTTTCACAGATGATGAGTCATCATCTGAATTTTATATGTTTTTGAAATTTTTGTTGTCCTCACTTCCGGTACCGATTTATCGACCATTTTGTAGTTTTTTACGACCTATTTTGTGCAGAGCTGATCTCAGAAACTATCAGAGATATGACTATGAAATTTTCAGGATAGGTAGTCTATAGTCTGAAGTTGTGCACTATTATTTTGTTTTACGCCAGTGGCGCCATTTCTTGGAGCTCGCCTTGGCACGAAAATTGAGTACGAATTTTCATTCAAAAATTTCAAACGTTTTGATCTGTATCTTTTTATCAGTTGATATTTTGTTAAGATATATATAACAAAAGTGGTAGATAATCATAAGTTCTTTCCAACAAAATCAAGAAAAAGGGGCTGGCCCCTTTTTTAGTGGCCAAGGCACTCGTAAACTCTATTACATATAACTTAAAAACGATAAAGATTTTGTAATGCATTATTGAAGCAAAGTTGTTGATCGTACCAATATCTATTCGAAAAAATCATTGCCACGCCCATTTATTACGTAATTAGGGATTTTTAGGGGCCAAAGTACTTAAACTTTGACGAAAAATAACTAGAGAAGTATACATATTTTGTTAGACATCATAGAAGAGAAAATGTTTGAATAAATGATTTAAATTAATACCACTGATCAAAACACGAATTTCTGTCCCCATTAAGGATCTAGAGGGCTGGCCCCTAAAATATTCAATCATTTGTATCTCAAAAATGATCAACAATTATACATGGGTGTAAGAACAAAAAATGTTTGTATTTTTAAGACCTTTTCAAAGAAATCAAGAAAAAGGGGCTGGCCCCTTTTTTTAGGGGCCAAGGCACTCGTTAACTCTATTACAAATAACTTAAAAACGATAAAGATTTTGTAATGCATTATCGAAGCAAAGTTGTTGATCGTACCAATATCTATTCGAAAAAATCATTGCCACGCCCATTTATTACGTAATTAGGGATTTTTAGGGGCCAAAGTACTAAAACTTTGACGAAAAATAACTAGAGAAGTATACATATTTTGTTAGACATCAAAGAAGAGAAAATGTTTGATTAAATGATTTAAATTGATTCTACTTATCAAAATACGAATATCTGTCCCCATTAAGGATCTAGAGGGCTGGCCCCTTAAATATTCAATCATTTGTATCTCAAAAGTAAACATCAATTTTAGATGGATGTAAGAACCAAAAATGTTAGTATTCATGAGACCTTTCGTATAAAATCAAGAAAAAGGGGCTGGCCCCTAAAATTAGGGGCCAATAGACTCCGAAACTCTATTACTCATACGTTAAAAATGATCAAGATTTTGTAATGCATTATAAAAACAAAGTTGTTGATCGCAGCAATATCAGTTTGTAAAACTCATTTCCAAACCCATTGATGACGTATTTAGAGATTTTAGGAGACTAAAATCTTAAATCTTTAATGTGCTGCATGTGAAAAAGCAAAACACTTCGCCAAGCATTTGAAAGGATATTGACAATCGTATACAATATCTGAAAGGGAGGGGTTGAGTGGAAATTCTGAAATTTTATTGATATTTTAATGGTATCGTTTAAAAAATTGAACGGAAGACCTACTCGTTACTCGTAACGAGATCGTATCTAGTTATTATTATTTTTTTTCTTACCGATTTTGTGCACGCGATTTCTCAGAAACGACTGAACCGATTTACGTGAAACTTTCAGATCTGATAGGTATTGGTCTGAACCTTGTTGGAAATTTTTTTGAATGATGACGTCACTTCCGGTTTTGAGATATTTACAATTTAACGATTTTCAGAGGGTCGGCTTGTCCGGGGATAAACTCCTAAACTATTTGAGATATTGAGTTCAAACTTTCAGGGATTGTAGACAAAAGGTTGTAGATCTGAAATATGGTACATATATGTTTTTGTGACCAAAAGCGCCGAAGCTCGCCGGAGCTCGAAAATTACAGTTGAAAAAGCGTCGTGATTTTTCGTGGTTTTCTTTCAATATCTCTTTTCTCGATAGTATTTTTCTAATGCATGTAGAACAAAAAAACTTTATAACGTCAAGAGCTTTCATTTGACTTTAAAAAAAAAGGGGCTGGCCCTTCAGATAAGGGGCTGAAAGGGCTCTAAAGTCTTTTAATTATATCTTTTTACGGTAAAATATTTTGTGATATATTATAGAAGCAATTATGTTCATTGTAAGGTTATGTACCTACACATGACAATCGTTTACTCCTATATTACCTAATTAGGGATTTCAAGGGGCCAGAAGTTCAAAACTTTGATCCTCAATATCTCAAAATGGAGGAAAATTCTGAAAAGCAATATTGAACAGAAGATGCTCAAAATATTGAGCTCAACAAAATGCCACCTTTATTTCTTTGTTAGACGGTCCCTAAAAGGAGTTACAGGGTCGGCCCCTAAAATGACCTTCTCCAGATATCTCGAGAACGGTACAGAATTTCTAAACACTTGTTGAACAAAATGTGTTTTAAATGACAAGAACATTCTAATGACATCAAGGAAAAGGGGCTGGCCCTTCAAATAAGGGGCTGAAAGGGCTCTAAAGTCTTTTAATTATATCTCTGTACGGTGAAATATTTTGTAATACGTTATAGAAGCAATTATGTTCATTATAAGGTTATTTACCTATACACGGCAATCATTTGCTCCTATATTACGTAATTAGGGATTTCAAGGGGCCCGAAATCCAAAACTTTGATCCTCAATATCTCAAAATGGAGGAAAACTCTGAAAAGCAATATTGAACAGAAGATGCTCAAAATATTGAGCTCAACAATCTGCAACCATAATTTCTTTGTTATGCGGTCCCTGAAAGGAGTTACAGGGTCGGCCCCTAAAATGACTTTCTTAGATATCTTTAGAACGGTACAGAATTTCTAAACACTTGTTGAACAAAATGTGTTTTAAATGACAATAACATTCTTCTGATATCAAGAAAAAGGGGCTGACCCTTCAAATAAGGGGCTGAGGGGGCTCTAAAGTTTTTTAAAGATAACTTTTTACTGTGAAATATTTTGCAATACATAATAGAAGCAATTATGTTCACTATAAGGTTATTTACCTATACATTGCAATCAATTGCTCCTTTATTACGTAATGAGGGATTCTAGGGGACCAGAAGTCCTAAACTTTGATCCTTAATATCTCGTTAAGGTCTTCCGTTTCCAACGAATTTCTCAGAAACGGCTGAACTGATTTACGTCAAACTTTCAGATCTGATAGGTATTGATCTAAACCTTGTTGGAATTTTTTTTTAATGATGATGTCAGTTCCGGTTTTGAGATATTAACAATTTAACGATGTTCAGAGGTTCGGCTTGTCCGGGGGTAATCTCCTAAACAATTTGAGATATTGAGTTCAAACTTTCAGTGATTGTAGACAAAAGGTTGTAGATCTGAAATGTGGTAATATATTTTTTTGTAACCAAAAGTGCCGAAGTTCGCCCGAGCTCGAAAATTACGGTTGAAAAAGCGTCGTGATGTTTCGTGGTTTTTTTCAATATCTCTTTTCACGATAGTATTTTGCTAATGCATTTAGAACAAAAACACTTTATAAAGTCAAGAGCTTTCATTTGGCATCAAGGCAAAGGGTCTGGCCCTTAAAATTAGGGGCCGAGAGGGCTCTAAAGTGTTGTAATGGTAACTTTTTATTATGAAATATTTTGATATACTTTATAGAAACAATTGTGCTTCTTATAACGTTGTTTACCTATGCATGACAATTATTTACTCCTTTGTTACGTTATTAAAGATTTTAAGGGGCCAGATATCTGAAACTTTGATCTTTAATATCTCATAATGGAGGAAAATTCTGAAAAATCAGAAGATGCTCAAAATAATGTGCTAAACAAAGTGCCACCAAAATTTCTTTGTTATCCGGTCCCTAAAAGTAGGTACATAATTATCGGCCCCAAAAACGACCCTCTCAAGATATCTCGAGAACGTTACAAAATTCCTAAACACTTGTTGAACAAAATGTGTTTGAAATGACAAGAGTATTCTTATGAGATCAAGAGACGGGTAGATAGTCTTTCATACATAATTCTTAGATCCCACCTCCATTTCCAGATGTGTTTCGTTGACCAATATTAAGGGCAATGTCATTTCCTCTTCTTAAAATCGGACGGAAGACCTCCTCGTTGCTCGCAACGAGATCGTGTCTAGTTTATTATTATTATTATTTTTTTCCAAATGTTGTGCACGCGATTTCTCGGAATCTATTCGACCGATCTCAACCATTTTTTCACAGATGTTAGGGCGTGATCTAAACTTAATACATTTTTCTTAATTTTTTCGTAGTCACTTCCGGTACCGAATTGTCGGCCATTTTGTAATTTTTGACGACCCATTTTGTGCAGCTATAAACTCGGAAACCATAAGAGATATGAATATCAAATTTTCAGGAAAGGTAGACGATAGTTTGGAGTTGTGCAGCATGTAGTTGTTAAATGCCTGTTGCGCCATTTCTTGGAGCTCGCCTGGGCAGGAAAATTGGGTACGAATTTTCATTCAAAATTTTCACACGTTTTGATTTATATCTTTTTATCAGTTGATATTTTGTTAAGACATTTATAACAAATGAGGTAGAGAATCAAAAGTTCTTTCCAAAAAAATCAAGAAAAAGGGGCTGACCCCCTTTTTTAGGGGGCCAAAACACTCGTAAACTCTATAACAAAAAACTTAAAAACGATATAGATTTTGTAATGTATTATAGAAGCAAAGTTGTTGATCGTACCAATATCTATTAAACAAAATTATTACCACGCCCATTTATTACGTAACTAGGGATTTTTAGGGGCAAAAATACTTAAACTTTGACGAAATATAACTAGAGAAGTGGAAATATTTTGTTAGACATCATAGAAGAAAAAATGTTTGAATTAATGATTTAAATCGATTCCACTTATCAAAACACGAATTTCTGTCCCCATTAAGGATCTAGAGGGCTGGCCCCTAAATTATTCAAACATTTGTATCTCAAAAATGATCAACAATTTTAAATAGGTGTAAGAACAAAAATTGTTAGTATTCTTAAGACCTTTTCAAAGAAATCAAGAAAAAGGGGCTGGCCCCTTTAATCAGGGGCCAGGGCACTCTTAAACTCTATTACAAATAACTTAAAAACGATAAAGATTTTGTAATGCTTTATAGAAACAAAGTTGTTGATCGTACCAATATCTATTAGAAAAAAATATTGCCACACCCATTTATTACGTAATTAGGGATTTTTAGGGGCCAAAATACTTAAACTTTGACGCAATATAACTAGAGAAGTAGAAATATTTTGTTAGACATCATCAAAGAGAAAATGTTTGAAATAATGATTTAAATCGATTCCACTTATCAAAACACGAATGTCTGTCCCCATTAAGGATCTAGAGGGCTGGCCCCTAAAATATTCAAACATTTGTATCTCAAAAATGATCAACAATTTTAAATAGGTGTAAGAACAAAAATTGTCAGTATTCTTAAGACCATTTCAAGGAAATCAAGAAAAAGGGGCTGGCCCCTTAAATTAGGGGCCAGAGCACTCTTAAACTCTATTACAAATACCTTAAAACAGATAAAGATTTTGTAATGCATTATAGAAGCAAAGTTGTTCATCGTACCAATATCTATTAGAAAAAAATATTGCCACGCTCATTTATTACGTAATTAGGGATTTTTAAGGGCCAAAGAACTTAAACTTTGACGCAATATAACTAGAGAAGTGGAAATATTTTGTTAGACATCATAGAAGAGAAAGTGATTGAATTAATTATTTAAATCGATTCCACATATCAAAACACGAATTTCTGTTCCCATTAAGGATCTATAGGGCTGGCCCCTAAAATATTCAATCATTTGTGTCTCAAAATGATCAACAATTTTAGATGGGTTTAAGAACAATAAATGTTAGTATTCTTAAGACCTTTTCAAAGAAATCAAGAAAAAGGGGCTGACCCCTAAATAAGGGGCCAAGACACTCGTTAACTCTATTACAAATAACTTAAAAACAATAAAGATTTTGTAATGCATTATAGAAGCAAAGTTGTTGATCGTAACAATATCAGTTTGTAAAACTCATAGCCACACCCATTGATGACGTAATTAGGAATTTTTAGGGGATTAAAACATTAAATCTTTAATTTGCTGTATGTGATATGTGAGTGGAAATTCTGAAATTTCATTGATATTTTAATGGTATCGTTTGAAAAATACTCGTAACGAGATCGTATCTAGTTATTATTATTTTTTTCCACAAATTTTGTGCACGCGATTTCTCGAAAACTATTCGACCAATTTCAATCATTTTTTCACAGGAGATGGGACTTCATACTTCAAACTTCATACATTTTTGAGATTTTTCCTGTCGTCACTTCCGGTACCGATTTATCGGCCATTTTGTACATTTTCACGACCTATTTTGTGCAGAGCTGATCTCAGAAACTATCAGAGATATGACTATGAAATTTTCAGGATAGGTAGTCTATAGTTTGAAGTTGTGCACTATTATGTTGTTTTACGCCAGTGGTGCCATTTCTTGGAGCTCACCTAGGCACGAAAATTGGGTACGAATTTTTATCCAAAATTTTCATACGTTTTGATCTGTATCTTTTTATCAGTTGATATTTTGTTAAGACATATATTACAAAAGTAGTAGATAATTAAACGTTCTTTCCAACAAAATCATAAAAAAGGGGCTGGCCCCTTCAATTAGGGGCCAAGACACTCGTAAACTCTATTACAAATAACTTAAAAACGATCAAAATTTTGTAATGCAATATAGAAGCAAAGTTGTTGATTGTAGCAATATTTATCAGGTAAAATCATTTTCACACCCATTTATGACGTAATTAGGGATTTTAAGGTGCAAAAGTACTTAAACTTTGATGCAATATATCTAGAGAAGGAGACATATTTTGTTAGGCAATGTAGAAAAGAAAATGTGTGCATTGATGATTCTAATCGATTCCACTAATCAAAACTCTCAAGTCTGTCCCCATGAAGGAGCTAGAGGGCTGGCCCCTAAAATATTCAATCATTTGTATCTCAAAAATGAACAGCAATTTTAGATGGGTGTAAGAACAAAAAATGTTAGTATTCGTGAGACCTTTCGATTGAACTCTAGAAAAAGGGGCTGTCCCTTTAAATGAGGGGCCAAGACACTCGTAAACTATATTACAGATAACTTGAAAACAATCAAGATTTCAAATATCTTTGGTACCTAGCCTTTTTACAAAATTGATACCAGCGAGATTTTAGTCACTGTAAGTGATTGAGACACAAACTTTTATAAATGATAGACAATCAATTGAAGATATATTTAACGGGTTTTCTTTTGTCAACCGTCACTTCCGGTACTCACCAGAAGACTTCAAACAATTCATTTTTTTCACAAGTTTAACTGATTATCTTTGGTGTTTCATCTTCCATGATTAACAGTGGTGTACACTAAACAAATGTATAAAAAAAACCTAGCTTTTATTTTCATAAACCTCTTTTGTTCGTCCGTTTTCGGTCTCGAGACAAAAAACATAGATTCACCAAGATCGCAGATTTGGCAGAGAATATCGATATTTCATCGTATCATATAAAAACAAAATCGGACGGAAGACCTACTCGTTACTCGTAACGAGATCTAGTTATTATTATTTTTTTTTCCAAATTTTGTGCACGCGATTTCTCGAAAACTATTCGACCGATTTTCAACATTTTTTCACAGATGATGAGTCATTATCTGAATTTTACGCCCATTTATTACGTAATTAGGGATTTTTAGGGGCCAAAGTACTTAAACTTTGACGAAAAATAACTAGAGAAGTATACATATTTTGTTAGACATCATAGAAGAGAAAATGTTTGAATAAATGATTTAAATCGATTCCACTGATCAAAACACGAATTTCTGTCCCCATTAAGGATCTAGAGGGCTGGCCCCTAAAATATTCAATCATTTGTATCTCAAAAATGATCAACAATTATACATGGGTGTAAGAACAAAAAATGTTTGTATTCTTAAGACCTTTTCAAAGAAATCAAGAAAAAGGGGCTGGCCCCTTTTTTTAGGGGCCAAGGCACTCGTTAACTCTATTACAAATAACTTAAAAACGATAAAGATTTTGTAATGCATTATAGAAGCAAAGTTGTTGATCGTACCAATATCTATTCGAAAAAATCATTGCCACGCCCATTTATTACGTAATTAGGGATTTTTAGGGGCCAAAGTACTAAAACTTTGACGAAAAATAACTAGAGAAGTATACATATTTTGTTAGACATCAAAGAAGAGAAAATGTTTGATTAAATGATTTAAATTGATTCTACTTATCAAAATACGAAGTTCTGTCCCCATTAAGGATCTAGAGGGCTGGCCCCTAAAATATTCAATCATTTGTATCTCAAAAGTAAACATCAATTTTAGATGGATGTAAGAACCAAAAATGTTAGTATTCATGAGACCTTTCGTATAAAATCAAGAAAAAGGGGCTGGCCCCTAAAATTAGGGGCCAATAGACTCCTAAACTCTATTACAAATACGTTAAAAATGATCAAGATTTTGTAATGCATTATAAAAACAAAGTTGTTGATCGCAGCAATATCAGTTTGTAAAACTTATTTCCAAACCCATTGATGACGTATTTAGAGATTTTAGGAGACTTAAATCTTAAATCTTTAATGTGCTGTATGTTAAAAAGCAAAACTCTTTGTTAAGCATTTGAAAGGATATTGACATTCGTATACATTATCTAAAAGGAAGTGGTTGAGGGAGAATTTTGAAATTTCATTGATATCTTAATCGAATCGTTTAAAAAATTGAACGGAAGACCTACTCGTTACTCGTAACGAGATCGTATCTAGTTATTATTATTTTTTTCCACAAATTTTGTGCACGAGATTTCTCAAAAACTATTCGACCGATTTCGACCATTTTTTCAGAGAAGATGAGTCTTGATGTAAACTTCATACGTTTTTGAGATTTTTCCTGTCGGCACTTCCGGTACCGATTTATCGGCCATTTTGTACATTTTTACGACCTATTTTGTGCAGAGCTGATCTCAGAAACTATCAGAGATATGACTATGAAATTTTCAGGATAGGTAGTCTATAGTCTGAAGTTGTGCACTATTGTTTTTTTGTACGCCAGTGGCGCCATTTTTTGGAGCTCGCCTTGGCACGAAAATTGGGTACGAATTTTCATTCAAATTCTTCATACGTTTTCATCTGTATCTTTTTATCAGTTGATATTTTGTTAAGACATATATAACAAATATAGTAGATAATTAAACGTTCTTTCCAACAAAATCAAGAAAAAGGGGCTGGCCCCTTCAATTAGGGGCCAAGACACTCGTAAACTCTATTGCAAATAACTTAAAAACGATCAAAATTTGGTAATGCAATATAGAAGCAAAGTTGTTGATTGTAGCAATATTTATCAGGTAAAATCATTTTCACACCCATTTATGACGTAATTAGGGATTTTAAGGGGCCGAGGTACTTAAACTTTGATGCAATATATATAGAGAAGGAGACATATTTTGTTAGGCAATGTAGAAAAGAAAATGTTTGCATTGATGATTCTAATCAATTCCACTAATCAAAACTCCAAAGTCTGTCCCCATTAAGGATCTATAGGGCTGGCCCCTAAAATATTCAATAATTTGTATCTCAAAAATGAACAACAATTTTAGATGGGTGTAAGAACAAAAAATGTTAGTATTCGTGAGAACTGTCGATTGAACTCAAGAAAAAGGGGCTGGCCCCTGAAATGAGAAGCCAAGACACTCGTAAACTATATTACAGATAACTTGAAAACAAGCAAGATTTCAAATATCTTTGGTACTTAGCCTTTTTTACAAGCGAGATTTTAGTCACTGTAAGTGATTGAGACACAAACTTTTATAAATGATAGACAATCGATTGAAGATATATTTAACGGGTTTTCTTTTGTCAACCGTCACTTCCGGTACTCACCAGAAGAGTTCAAACAATTCATTTTTTTCACAAGTTTAACTGATTATCTTTGGTGTTTCATCTGCTATGATTAACAGTAGTGTACACTAAACATATGTATAAAAAACCCTAGCTTTTATTTTCATAAACCTCTTTTGTTCGTCCGTTTTCGGTCTCGAGACAAAAAACCTAGATTCACCAAGATCGCAGATTTGGCAGAGAATATCGATATTTCATCGTATCATATGAAAACAAAATCGGACGGAAGACCTACTCGTTACTCGTAACGAGATCTAGTTATTATTAAGGTCTTCCGTTTCCAACGGAAGACCTTCTTGTTATTGCTTTGTTTCTGTTTCCCTTATTATTATTCTTTTTTTTTCTTACGCATTTTTGTGCACGCGAGTTCTCGGGAACGGCTTGGCTGATTTTAATGAAACTTTCAGAACTAACAGATATTGATCTGAACCTTATTGGAATTTTTTTACATTGATGACGTCATTTCCGTTTTAGAGATATTGACGTTTTTACGATTTTTAGAGGGTCGGCTTGTCCGGTGTTTTTCTCCTAAACGAAAACAGATATTTGATTCAAATTTTCAGGGTTTGTAGACCTATGTTTGTGGATATGACAGAAGCATTTTCATTGTTCTGTGACAAAAAACACCGAAGCTCGTCTGCGCTTAAAAATTGATATAAAAAGCGTCATGATTTTTTTGTGGTTTTCTTTGAATATCTTTTTTCTCAAAAGTATTTTGTTAAGACTTATAGAACAAAAAAACTTTAAAAAGTCAAGAACTTTCATTTGACATTAAGGAAAAGGGGATGGCCTTTTAAATTAAGGGCCGAAAGGGCTCTAAAGTATTCTAATAATATCTTTTTAATGTGAAATATTTTGTTATACTTTATAGAAGCAATTATGTTCATCGTAACGTTATGTACCTATACATGACAGTTGTTTAATCCTTTGTTACGTATTTAGGGATTTTAAGGGGCCAGCAGTCCGAAATTTTGATCTTATATATCTGAAAATGGAGAGAAATTTTGAAAAGCAATGTTGAACAAAAGATGCTCCAAATAATGTCGTTAACAATTTGCAACCATCATTTTTTTGTTATCCGGTCCCTAAAAGGAGTTATAGGGTCGGCCCTTAAAACGATCTCTTCCAGACATCTCGAGAACGGTACATAATTTCTACATACTTGTTGAACAAAATGTGTTTAAAATGACAAGAGCTCTCTTTTTATATCACGAAAAAGGGGCTGGCTATTCAAATTAGGAGCCGATAGAGTTCTAAAGTCTTTTAATCATAACCTTTAATTGTGAAATATTTTCTAATACATTACGGAAGCAATTATGTTAATAGAAATGTTATGTACCTAAACATGAAAATTGTTTACTCCTATGTTATGTAATAAGGGATTTTAAGGGGTCAAAAGTCCGAACTTATCATCAACGTCCCAAAATTAAATAAAAGCAATTTTAAGGAGCAATATTGAACAAAATACGCAAAAAAATGTGATTAACAATCTGCAACCAAAACTTGTTTGTTATCAGTTCCCACGATCTCTTCCAGATAAATCAAGAACGGTTACAAATAACTTTTTACACAAAATGTATCAAAATCAAAAGACCTCTTATTTGATATGAAATAAAATGTGGCTGGTCCCTAAATTGGGGATCCAACGGGGTGTATAATCCTTCATCCATCGCTCTTTTAGATCACATCTGCATTTCCTGATATGTTTCGTTGATGAAGAGAAAAGGCAAAGTCATTTCCTCTTTTAAAAATCGGACGGAAGACCTCCTCGTTGCTCGCAACGAGATCGTGTCTAGTTATCATTATTATTTTTTTTCTTCCTATTTTTGTGCACGCGATTTCTCAGAAACGGCTCGGCCGATCTCAATGAATGTTTCAGATATGAGAGATATTGGTCTGAACCTGATTAAAAAAAATTGTGTTGATGACGTCACATCCGTTTTTGAGATATTGAGATTTTTCTAATTTTTAAATGGGTATTTTGTCTTCTGTTGTTCTCCTAAACTATAAGAGATATTAAGCTCAAATTTCTACGGTAGGTAAAGGAAAGATTGAAGTTTTGCATGATTGTTGTTTTGTATGTTTAGCACTACTGGCGCCAAAGCTCGCTACGGCTCGAAAATTGACATTAAAAAAGCGTCGTGAATTTTTGTGCTTTTCTCTCTTTATCTCTTTTCTGGAAAATATTTTGTTAAAACATGTAATGTAAAAAAAGTTTATATTTACAAGACCTTTCAGCTGATATCAAGAAAAAGGGGCTGGCCCCTCCAATAAGGGACCTAGAGGGCTCTAAAGTATTTTAACCATAACTCTTTACCGAGGGATATTTTGTAATAAATTATAGAAACAAATATGTTTATTATACAGTAATGAAGCCAAGAAGTATAAGGATTTTCTCATATGTTACGTAATTAGGGGTTTTTAGGGGCCAAAAGTCCAAAATTTCGATCACCCATGTCTCACAAAGGAAAAATATTTTGTAATGCAGTACAGAAGAAAAGTTGTTCAAAATTATGTTCTTAACAAAATGCAACCGTCAAAATTTCGTTAAACGGCCCCTAAAAGGAGAAAAGGGACCGACCCCTAAAACCTTCTTTCTCATATATCTCTAGAACGGTAACACATTTCTAAACATTTGTTGAACAAAATTTGTGTAGAATTAAATGACCTTTTATTTGATATCAAGAAAAAGGGGCTGGCCCCTCAAATTAGGGGACTAAAGTGCTCTAAAATCTTTAATCTGTAGCCCTTTACTGAGAGATATTTTGTGAAATATTATAGAAACAAATGTGTTTATCTTATAGTTCTGTATTCAAGCAATGTAATGATTTTATCATGTGTTACGTAATTAAGGGTTTTTAGGGGCCAAAACTCTAAAAATTTGATCACCCTTATCTCAGAAAGGAAAAATATTTTGTAATGCAGTATAAAAGAAAAGTTGTTTAAAATGATGTTCTCAACAAATTGCAACCGTCAAAATTTCGTTGAACGGCCCCTAAAAGAAGATAAGGGACCGGCCCCTAAAACCTTCTTTCTCATATATCTCCAAAACGGTAACGAAATTCTAAACACTTGTTGAACAAAATTTGTGTAGAATCAAATGACCTTTTAATTGAAATCAAGAAAAAGGGGCTGGCCCCTCAAATTAGGGGACCAAAGGGCTCTAAAATCTTTAATCTGTAGCCCTTTACTGAGAGATATTTTGTGAAATATTATAGAAGCAAATGTGTTTATCTTAGAGTTCTGTATTCAAGCAATGTAATGATTTTATCATGTGTTACGTAATTAAGTGTTTTTAGGGGACAAAAGTCAAAAAATTTGATCACCCTTATCTCAGAAAGGAAAAATATTTTGTAATGCAGTAAAAAAGAAAAGTTGTTCAAAATGATGTTCTCAACAAATTGCAACCGTCAGAATTTCGTTGAACGGCCCCTAAAAGGAGATAAGGGACCGGCCCCTAAAACCTTCTTTCTCATCTATCTCCAAAACGGTAACGAATTACTAAACATGTGTTGAACAAAATTTGTTTAGAATTTAATGACCTTTCATTCCATGTCAAGAAAAAGGGGCTGGCCCCTAATAAAAGGGGACCAAAGGGCTCTAAAGTCTTTAATCTGTAGCCCTTTACTGAGAAATATTTTGTGAAATGTTATAGAAGCAAATGTGTTTATCTTATAGTTATATATTCAAGCAATGTAATGATTTTATCATGTGTTACGTAATTAAGGGTTTTTAGGGGCCAAAAATTTTCTAAACACTTGCTGACAAAATGTGTTCAGAATTGAATGTCCTTTCATTTGAATCCAAGAAAAAGGGACTTGCCCCTTAAAATTAGGGGATCAAAGAGCTCTAAAATCTTTTATCTATAGCCCTATAATGAGAACCATTTTGTGAAAGATTATTAAAGCTAGATTAGGTTAAGAAAGCAAGAGAACTTATACAAAAACAATACAATAAAGCATTAGTACTTCACTCCTCTTCCATAACATGTTTGCTGTCGAAAATCAAACTCGATGATGTCATATTTCATTCTAAAAATCGAACGGAAGACCTCCTCGTTGCTCGCAACGAGATCGTGTCTAGTTCTTCTTCTTTTTTTTCTTACGCATTTTTGTGCAAGCGAGTTCTTGGGAACGGCTTGACTGATTTTAATGAAACTTTCAGAACTAACACATATTGATCTGAACCTTATTGGAAAATTGTTATATTGATGACGTCATTTCCGTTTGAGAGATATTGACGTTTTTACGATTTTTAGAGGGTCGGCTTGTCCGGTGATTTTCTCCTAAACGAAAACAGATATTTGATTCAAATTTTCAGGGTTTGTAGACCTATGATTGTGAATATGACAAAAGCATTTTCATTGTTCTGTGACAAAAAGCACCGAAGCTCGCCTGAGCTTAAAAATTGAGATAAAAAGCGTCATGATTTTTTTGTGTTTTTTTTAAAAGATCTTTTTTCTCAAAAGTATTTTGTTAAGACTTGTATAACAAAAAAACTTTAAAAAGTCAAGAGCTTTCATTTAACATCAAGAAAAAGGGCTGGCCCTTTAAATTAGGGGCTGAAAGAGCTCTAAAGTATTCTAATACTATCTTTTTACTTTGAAATATTTTGTAATACTTTATAGAAGAAATTATGTTCATAGTAACATTATATACCTAAACATGACCATTGTTTACTCCTTTGTTACGTAATTAGGGATTTTAAGGGACCAGCAGTGCGGAATTTTGATCTTATATATCTGAAAATGGAAAGAAATTTTGAAAAGCAATATTGAACAAAAGATGCTCCAAATAATGCCGTTTACAATTTGCAACCATAATTTTTTTGTTATCTGGTCCCTAAAAGGAGTATAGGGTCGGCCACTAAAACGATTTCTTCCAGATAACTCGAGAACGGTACATAATTTCTACATACTTGTTGAACAAAATGTGTTTGAAATGACAAGAGGTTTCTTTTCACACAAAGAAAAAGGGGCTGGCCCTTCAAATTAGGGACCGAAAGAGTTCTAAAGTCTTTATATCATAACTTTTAATTGTGGAATATTTTGTGATACATTACAGAAGCAATCATGTTAATCGAAATGTTATGTACCTATACATGAAAATTGTTTACTCCTATGTTACTTAATTAGGGATTTTAAGGGGCCAGAAGTCCAACATTTTGATCTTATATATCTCAAAATAAAAAAAAAATTGAAAAGCAGTATTCAACAATATGTAACCATAACTTTTTTTTGTTAATCACTTCCTAAAAGGAGTTATAAAGGTACAGAAAATGTATTGGAATCAAAAGACCTCTTATTTGATATGAATAAAATGGGGTTGGTCCCTAAAATTAGGGATCCAACGGGGTGTATAATCCTTCATCCATCGCTCTTTTAGATCACATGTGCATTTCCTGATATGTTTCGTTGATGAAGATAAAAGGCAAGGTCATTTCCTCTTCTAAAAATCGGACGGAAGACCTCCTCGTTGCTCGCAACGAGATCGTGTCTAGTTATTATTATTATTTTTTTCCAAATTTTGTGCACGCGATTTCTCGGAATCTATTCGACCGATCTCAACCATTTTTTCACAGATGTTAGGGCGTGATCTAAACTTAATACATTTTTCTTAATTTTTTCGTAGTCACTTCCGGTACCGAATTGTCGGCCATTTTGTAATTTTTGACGACCCATTTTGTGCAGCTATAAACTCGAAAACCATAAGAGATATGAATATCAAATTTTCAGGATAGGTAGACGATAGTTTGGAGTTGTGCAGCATGTAGTTGTTTAATGCCTGTTGCGCCATTTCTTGGAGCTCGCCTTGGCACGAAAATTGGGTACGAATTTTCATTCAAAATTTTCACACGTTTTGATTTATATCTTTTTATCAGTTGATATTTTGTTAAGACATATATCACAAAAGAGGAAAAGAATCAAAAGTTCTTTCCAACAAAATCAAAAATAAGGGGCTGGTCCCTTTATTTAGGGGCCAAAACATTCGTAAACTCTATTACAAATAACTTAAAAACGATAAAGATTTTGTAATGTACTATAGAAGCAAAGTTGTTGATCGTACCAATATCTATTAGAAAAAATTATAACCACGCCCATTTATTACGTAATTAGGGATTTTTAGGGGCCAAAATACTTAAACTTTGACGCAATATAACTAGAGAAGTAGAAATATTTTGTTAGACATCATAGAAGAAAAATTTTTTGAATTAATAATTTAAATTGATTCCACTGATCAAAACACGAATTTCTGTCCCCATTAAGGATCTAGAGGGCTGGCCCCTAAAATATTCAAACATTTGTATCTCAAAAATGATCAACAATTTTAAATACGTGTAAGAACAAAAATTGTTAGTATTCTTAAGACCTTTTCAAAGAAATCAAAAATAAGGGGCTGGCCCCTTTAATCAGGGGCCAGGGCACTCTTAAACTCTATTACAAATAACTTAAAAACGATAAAGATTTTGTAATGCTTTATAGAAGCAAAGTTGTTTATCGTACCAATATCTATTAGAAAAAAATATTGCCACACCCATTTATTACGTAATTAGGGATTTTTAAGGGCCAAAGATCTTTAACTTTGACACAATATAACTAGAGAAGTAGAAATATTTTGTTAGACATCATAGAATAGAAAATTTTTGAATTAAGGATTTAAATCGATTCCATATATCAAAACGCGAATTTCTGTCCCCATTAAGGATCTAGAGGGCTGGCCCCTAAAATATTCAAACATTTGTATCTCAAAAATGATCAAAAATTTTAAATAGGTGTAAGCACAAAAAATGTTAGTATTTTTAAGACCTTTTCAGAGAAATCAAGAAAAAGGGACTTGCCCCTTAAATTAGGGGCCAGGGCACTCTTAAACTCTATTACAAATACCTTAAAAACGATAAAGATTTTGTAATGCATTATAGAAGCAAAGTTGTTGATCGTACCAATATCTATTTGAAAAAATCATTGCCACGCCCATTTATTACGTAATTAGGGATTTTTAAGGGCCAGAGAACTTAAACTTTGACGCAATATAACTAGAGAAGTAGAAATATTTTGTAAGACAACATAAAAGAGAAAATGTTTGAATTAATTATTTAAATCGATTCCAAGTATCAAAACACGAATGTCTGTCCCCATTAAGGATCTATAGGGCTGGCCCCTAAAATATTCAATCATTTGTGTCTCAAAATGATCAACAACTTTAGATGGGTGTAAGAACAATAAATGTTAGTATTCTTAAGACCTTTTCAAAGAAATCAAGAAAAAGGGGCTGACCCCTAAATAAGGGGCCAAGACACTCGTAAACTCTATTACAAATAACTTAAAAACAATAAAGATTTTGTAATGCATTATAGAAGCAAAGTTGTTGATCGTACCAATATCTATTAGAAAAAATCATTGCCACGCCCATTTATTACGTAATTAGGAATTTTTAGGGGCTAAAGTACTTAAACTTTGACGCAATATAACTAGATAAGTAGACATATTTTGTTAGACATCATAGAAAAGAAAATGTTTGAATTTATGATTTAAATCGATTCCACTTATCAAAACACGAATTTCTGTCCCCATTAAGGATCTAGAGGGCTGGCCCCTAAAATATTCATACATTTGTATCTCAAAAATGATCAACAATTTTAGATGGGTGTAAGAACAAACATTGTTAGTATTCTTAAGACCTTTTCAAAGAAATCAAGAAAAAGGGGCTGGCCCCTATTTTTTTTTTTTGGGGGGGGGCAAAAAACTCGTAAAGTCTATTACAAATTACATAAAAACGATTAAGATTTCGTAATGCATTATAAAAGCAAAGTTGTTAATTGTAGCAATATCTATCTGGAAAACTCATTGCCACACCCATTTATTACGTAATTATGGATTTGTATACATTATCTGAAAGTGGGGGTGGGGGGGGGATAATTCTAAAATTGTATCGATTATTCATGGTATGATTTAAAACAGAAATCGCAAGGAAGACCTACTCGTTACTCGTAACGAGATCGTATCTAGTTACATATATAATTACATTTAAGAGTTATTGCCCTTTAATAAGAGTAAAATATAACTGTGTCCATAATGTATTTTATACATATCACTTACTATTGTTATATTTTATTTCAGGGCATTCATTTATTTATCTGTTATCTATTTATTATACCTGTAATCGCAATAATAAATGGATGTCCAGAACCGTATACAGTGTTATATATTAAGTATAGAACCAGCACTGTTTCATCTCGTCCGAATCCCTGATTGTTGAAATAAATTTAATATAAACAAGTTCATATTTTGTGGGATTTAAATCATTTAACGATAGGAAACTAACATTTTCTGTTGATAGCTACATGTAGGGAATTAAAACAATGTTCAAAGTAAAAAGTTGATTTAATTCAGCATGCTTCTATTTTAACAAACGGCCAAAGTTTGAGCAAATTGTACTGAATCCATAAGTGTCGCACTGATCTGAGATTCGGAGGAGACGTATGTCAAATATTTTCAGTCTTGATCTTGATGAATCATGCTGAGATTACCCTGCATTATTCCATAGCATGACTGGGGATTTTACATTGCTCAAGCATTGTCTACGTCTATTAAATGCTTGTTTTGACTTTTTAAAGGAAGATACAAAAAAAACGATAGTGTGACAAGAATCGGTTAAAGATTTTCAAAACTCCTATTCCGTTATTATATACACTTGGCTCAAAAAATATCTACGTCCAGCCGAGTGCTCTTAAAACAAATTTTTCCGCCCGTGCCAAAAGATATGAGTCTCTGGCGGTCAGTTATTTCAAACACTGGTAAACCCTGATCAGAAGTATACCCCTGAAAGCAAAGGCTCTATGTGTATTCAGAATATACAAGGGGCAAGAATTGTAGGCAGTAAGATGGTAAGATAAAAGACGTGTCTGCTTCACACTTCAGAGCGTACAGTTGACCCCAAAAACAATTCTTGACTAAACCCAAAGTAAATCCCGAAAGCATGGACATAATTTTTCGAAAAACTGACCCAGAGTAAACCCCAAAAGTAACCCCAGGGTTAAGTTGGGGTTTACTCTGGTGTTAGGTTGGGTCTGATCGGTACTGTTCTACTGTACAAGTATTATAGTAACTATAATAATATTCGGATTTTTTAAGGCAGCTTTTAAAATTACATTTTCTTCTCATGTTTATAGGATTTCAATTTTTTCAATTTAATTGGTTAAATAATAAGAATAATGTTTCATTACCACTCAGTGCTTGAGTAAATACACTGTTAATATTGACATTTGAATATTGAACGCACCTCGTGTGGCCCGTAAACTGCTGCTAACACCTTTGTATTCCCATGTTCGACATATGCAGAACCATCAGCCTGGCTAAAAACTCCATGTTTACATTGAATTTTTCGCAGTCCATGCGAGCGCCTTCCATCTACTAGTATACGAAAACCTTGATCAGAGAGTAATTCTAACCCAACCATGCTTGCCATGCTTATTACGCAGGAAGTCAAAACTGTATCACTAAATTATGAGTAAAACAGGTAGAAATGGAGAATCCGATCACAGCAAATTCTTACGCTAACACGGGTAAAGCGCTATGTATTTTTTCTCTGCAATGCTAGCTTCTTACAAAATGTACACAATGAGATCCACATAGTACACGAACCATGTGATAGAATAAAAATAAAATGAAATAACAATCTTTCTGTGATGATTAAATAAATAAAAACTTATTCATTTAAGGGGGATGTGCACCCATCTAGCTATCTGCATCTTGTACATTTTAGAATAAGAATGTAAACATTACCTATGGTTGTAGAGAGGACACCAATGATTTAAATCTTCAAAATAAGTCTGTAGCTGCGCAGTTCGACAGCTGTTCTGGGTGATTAAAACGGCATTGTCCCGTTCTTGTATGCAATTGTTTTGTTAAAAGTGGCATGTAGGACTTCATATTTACTGCTTTTATATCTTTTAGCAACATTGTTTGCCAGTTTCAGGCTGAAACAAGCCAGTTCAAGTACATTCTTATCCTCAAATGTACATTAGTATGGCTACACATCCCCCTTCAAATATAAAGATAATTTGTGCAATGAAATCAAAGCGTGAGGAGTGGGATATCTTAAATGTGCTTTTGCGTTATTACTTATAAGAGGTTCTGAAAACAAATACTAGTGCAGAGCCTAAACAAATCAACATTTGCACCGTCTTATTCGCCCATGTTCTTTGTAGAAATAAACATCATTCGGCCCACGTTATAATCTAAATGATTCTGTTCAACAAACATTTCCTATTATATTTAGCATTTATTACTGTTAGTTTTCAACTACCGGTAAAATCATTTATCATGACAAACCAAAATACTTGTACATAACTATAATTGCACAAATAAGGACCATGGCATTAACTAAAGATACGATATTTCTGTTAGTCCTCGGTCATGAAAGTGCTGATGCACCCACTTAAGGCGTGAGTAAGATAAAGAAAACCCAAACAAATAAAATGATAGCAAACCTGATAAGGCGTTTTTGATCTAAGAAGACACAGGCCACATTAATGTAAGGTTTTTCTAACCGGCCTAAAAAGGGCAAGTTTTAAAGCTATACACGCTAAAATTTGCGTAAATTTTGAATAAAGGGGATAATGTATGTGTTTGATTACTAACAAAAGTTACCTTTATGCTGTTAATTATAATGCTCAATTCGATCACGTAACAAATATATCAAATATTAAACAATAAAAAATATTTATTTTACTGCCAGGAAAGTAATGCCTCCTCGTGAATATCAATCTATCACGTGATATCGACAGCTAAATTTAGTCTATCATACCAAAACTGGTGAAAGGGCAACATCTTCATAATTGTGATAGTTTCACAAAGGAAAGGATATTTTCAGTAAAGCATAATTTGTCCGATATATGGGTACAAACAAAAGAAAAAATACAAGCCTGTGAGTAGATATGAATACTTCCTTTAAAAAAATGACGTAGACCTGTGTGTTTCCCCTATGTGCTATTTATAGATCCTATAAGTGTTAACGCAGAAGTAAGGGTATCGTGAATGACAAACGTATTTTAATTATTATACATGTATATATTTCAAATTAACAACTGTTAAGCATATTAAAAATCAAGTTAGATATTTAATTAGGCAAACAATAACGACCACCTAGTTCTCCGCGGACATGCGCAATGAGGTCGGTTTCGCTCTTCCTTCATCAATATTCATGAAAATGTATATTTTCCTGGCAGGAAAATAAACAATTAAAAATCTATATCTTTGTAACGAGATGGAATTCACCATTGTAATTTACAGATTAAGGATAACTTTTATAAGTAGACAAACACATGCGTTTTCACTGTCATTCAAACTTCTATGGACCTTACCGACCCCACAAATATCTGTAAACAGTCAGTAACAAACCTAATAAGTGTTTTGTTTTGTCGAGGACCTAAAGTTTGATATATAAACAGCAAAAGATAATATATAACAATAAAATCCATAGGCTTATTCTCTAATTTTGTACCGTTCTCGTCTGTCGCCTGTGCAAACCTGGACGCCATTGTATAATAGGATCGTTTTATTACGTCACGGGCAAAGGGCGGTCACTCTAAATATTTTGGGGCTTAAAAATTAAAGGTATGGTTGAACATTTGTGTAAAAACTCAGCTCAAATTACGTTACGTCCGCCATGTTGCCGTATAAATTTTGACGCTAGCCGTGTAAAGAAATTTATAAGGCAACCACGTGACGCGATTCATCAAATGATGTCGAGACATTCTAGTCTGAGGCAAAACAATTACTGTATCTAGGTATTCATTTGGTTTTTAGTTTTGTCTTCTTTGATTTTCTTGGTTGTTGAGATTTCCCTCCAAATTCTTGGGGCTGGTTTGTTATATTTCTTTGTCAAATCAAAGAGAGTGGAGGTTATTGATAATTTGAAAGCTGACTGTTGAAATGTAACAAACTTTACCTCTTGGTAAGTTAACGTTCCTAATTCTAATAATTTTAATTAATACTTCAACATTTCATTAACAGTGAATTCTATAATTTTGCCAAATTAAAACAATAGCTCGTGCATGCACAGTACGAGTGAATGATTTTGTGAGATATCAACTTTTTAATAGATAAGAATATAAAAATGAGTAAATCACTGTTTTATCCCTTTATATTGTGAACAGAAACACAAGTTTATGAATGTAAACTTTACAATAATTTGTAGTTGCCATACCAGATAGTATATATGATTTAGAAAAATATAGTGATGTTCTCATAGACATTATTGATGAATATCATTGTAAACCTATTTTAGATACATGAATAATACATAACGTAAGATTAATGTAAAGAGTTATTCCCCTTTAGCGCAACTTGCTCTTATTGTAATATTTTTATGCCGTATATTTATATTGTTGTTATTTATTGCAGGGCTATTCATTTTTAATATATATACCATTAATAATGGAGATACCCAGAACCCGAACAAGTTTTCAACATACAACAAATACCCCTGTTACACAATTATAGTAGAACAACTTCATTACTTCATGTACGCTCGTTTTTGTATCAATTAAACTATCAATAAAAAATGCCAAGAGTTTCCTATCGCAGGCACGTAACATCAGGGGTGGTAAGGGGGGGGGGGGGGGCTGTCCCCCCACCTTTTTGCACAACAAAGATTTTTCTTAAATCTACATATAAAAAATTGAATAAACATGGAGTCCCCCCCCCCTCCACTTTTCTGTGACCATGTAAAAATTGAATTGAGAGTAAGGATATGGATATAAACACTGAAAAGTATACACCCCCCCCCCCCCAACGGATTAGGATTTTCAGGATTTTGGAAAGCTTCCCCCTGCCCTTTTTTTGCTTGTGAAGAATTTTTGGAAGAGTCTGTCCCCCCCCCCCCTCCCTCCCCCCCCCCCCTTTTCAAAAACGATGCTACGTGCCTGTATCGGAGTGTCAAAGGTTGCGAGGATAAATGATTTAATGAAATATTTTAAGTTTTTTTTTAGAACAGCTACAATAATAATGACACAATAGCTTTCATTTAAAAATAATTAAGCGTACGGAAGTTTTAGCTTATATATCTGCAACATTTTCACGTTACAACCATTTATTGGACGATTACTCTGGCTCACAAGCCGTTAACCATTTATTGGACGATTACTCTGGTTCACAAACCGTTAACCATTTATTGGACGATTACTCTGGTTCACAAACCGTTAACCATTTATTGGACGATTACTCTGGTTCACAAACCGTGAGTATTGGAGTCATGCGATTGCAGTTGATTGTGGTAGAGGTTAATTTGAAGTAACTTGATAATAAAGTGCATGTACCTTAATTTTACAGCTTTGTAACTCGTCCATTCGACATATCTACGACTGAGTTTATATTGTCTTGACTGTTCATGTCGTATGTCCAACTTATTATCTCATACGCAAAATACAGTATCCCTACGTACGACTAAGTAAAATTAGTAGCGGACGCTTTCCTCATATCAGAGGCCGCTCTCTCAATTTCTCTCATTTTTATTGTAATGAATCTCATAAGCATAATATAGCGCACCGTGAAATACAAGTTAAACAATATAGATAATTATGTAGATAGGATAAGTTATTCAATTGTTTTCCTTCTTCAATTTTTCACTTGTTACTTTTAAATACATCTATGTAGGTGAATTATGCAAATATCCGATTTTATAAGATGTTCTGAACCTAGCTGCTGTGAATTTGTATATATAACGGCTCCAAAGGACATCAACATCACGAGAATTGAACTTGGTTCTTGCACCACAAGACAGGATAGACAGCTTTATACGGTTTATTACAACAATAACCAATCAAAGCAGACTCTGTATGAGGGCCGTTGCTGTTCCGGTGACATCTATGTGTGTTATGGTATGTATTATAGGTACAAACATGTTAATATCCAGATACATTGTTCATTGTAGTTCTCGTACATTGAAATATTTGATGTTATATCGAGTCAATTTTAGAGATGATAAATATTCACAAGATTTGAAAAATAATGATTACTAGTTTGCATTATGAATCAAACATTTAATTTTATACAGAAATGATATTATCATAAAGGTAAACTTGAAAAAAAGAAGAAATAAATATATATTCTAATGACCATTTTAACCATACTGGCACTGTGCCAGTTATCGGCTAAACTTTAACGTTTTCTTTTCGTATTTCCTTATTTCGTGATATGTTTTGGATAAATCTTGACATACATTGTACTTTGAATGGTGATTTCCTTGTTTATCTTTCTGTTATATTAAATAATAATTAAGAACTCAAAACATCTTAATGGTTTTTGTGCTTTTTAGCACGCCCCGATCTCTCAGGTCTTATCCGATAACTGGTACAGTACCAGTGAGTACAACTTCGAACATTTTAATAAAAGGCAAATTGCGTCCTTTTTTTTTAATATTCAATACAACTACATGTTATGATTTTTTAATAGAATAATATCATTATTTTGGATCTTGTACAATTCATTAAACGTTAGTGTCATGTTTTGGGTATATTAAACTTAAGAGGCGCTTAGCAGTAATGAAATAAATTGCTTAATATAATGCAGTACAAATATATGCTAAGGTAGGGATCTAGAGCTGAATGAAGATTAATGAAGGCTGAAAGAGTTACTATCATAAATCATCACGTACGGATAAAAATATTGGTTGAATGGAAGGATTGGATTTGTCGTTTTTAAAAAGTTATGATTGACAAACAGTCTACATAGGGATGGCGAAATATCGGACACAAACAACTTGCAGTTTATCAGAAAACGGACTTAAGTGACTTTAATTTTTAATGTGACTTTAAAAAGATTTAAGCTCACCTGAGCTGAAAGCTCAAGTGAGCTTTTCTGATCACATTTTGTCTGTCGTCCGTCCGTCTTGTCTGTCTGTCTGTCCGTAAACTTTTTACATTTTCAACATCTTCTAAAGAACTAGAAGGCCAATTTCAACCAAACCTGGCACAAATTACCCCTATGGGAAGGTGATTCAAAGTTGTATAAATTAAGGGCCACACCCTTTTTCAATGGGAGATAATTAGAAATTATTAAAAAAAAAGTGAGAAATTTTCAAAAACCATGTCAAGAACCATTCGGCCAGGAAAGCTAAAACTTGTGTAGATTCATAGTTGTGAAAATAAAGACCTCTTTGGGGTAGGGTAGGATCACAATGGGGGGGGGTCAAAGTTTTTCATAGGAATATATTGAGTAAATCTTTATAAATCTTCTTTTCATAAATTAATCAGCCAGGAAAGCTAAAACTTGTGTGGAAGCATCCTCAGGTAGTGTAGATTCATAGTTGTGAAAAATTATTACCCCCAGGGGTAGGGTATGACCACATTGGGGGGGGGGGGTCGAAGTTTTACATAGGAATATATTGAGTAAATCTTAAAAAATCTTCTTTTCATAAACTAATCAGCCAGGAAAGCTGAAACTTGTGTGGATGCATCCTCAGGTAGTGAAGATTCATAGTTGTTTAAATAATAATTCCTGGGGGTAGGGTAGGACCACAATGGGGGGGGGGTCGAAGTTTTACATAGGAATTAGAAATATATGGAGTAAATCTTTAAAAATGTTCAGAGGTTGATGTAGGTTTATATCCCCTACATAAACAATTGGTAAGGATAGTTTTGAGAACTACAGTACTCAACATGTGATATGACTGTTAAATCATCGTGTTAGAAAAGGGACTTATGATTATAAACATAAGAATATTCAGGGGGAAATGGATTTTATTTATACAGGATCTACACATATTATTGTACATTGTCCAGATAGTTTGTATCATGACTCCATTAACGATCTCCGATCCTCAGCAAAGTTCGATAACTCTAAATTTTCCGGATTTCTTTTATTCGTACCATAAATCTGACTTTTATACAGACAATTTTAGTTAAGTATTCTACTACTAGTATTAACATTAGTTACACAACTGCATGCTTGGCGTAGTGGATCCACGGAGCACTCCCACTTATATACATATTGGTATAGAGTTCGAGCCAATCGATGCACCGGAAGTTTGTTTTTAACTCAACTTGTTTCTATATTCCATTATATCCATCGTAGGCAAATTTACAATATCTTTGTAAAATGCATTGATACTCTCTAAAAAATTCATTTTATATCATTTCATTTTATAAAGGTTGAAAGAAAAATATCATTCTTATAATGAAAAAAAATACTTTGAGGCTGAGGATCGGAGAACTGGTGATTTTATCATACTTATTGTTCCTCAGGTGAGCGATGTGGCCCATTCGCCTCTTGTTTTTTGTTTTCATAAGACTGATTTGTTATTCATGATTTTTTTTGTAAAGATTACTTTCCCCATGCAAGCACAGGAACAACACTGCCAACAGCCAGGACAGGAATACGAGCAGCGTCTTCAACCCCAGGGACCCCTTCCTCCACTAGTCCTCCAGATGTCCCTAAGAACACTTTTGTACTGGTCATCATTTTTGTGAGTTTAGCATTGCTAATACTCCTGGGAGTCTGCGCACTGCTGTATAGACGCTTCAGGTACACGTCACACATGCGTGCAATAATAAATTATTGGCTGCAAAATAACCATCAGGCAATATTGCTTAAGTTTCAGTGCTCTCGCTCTCTCTCTCTCTCTCTCTCTCTCTCTCTCTCTCTCTCTCTCTCTCTCTCTCTCTTTTAAGCTATTTGGAAATGTCAAATAGTAACTTTTAATAATGGTAGATGATATATTTAGTTTGTTTAACAAATGATTTTAAAAAAGACCACCAACAACTAATCTTGAGTATCCTTCTATGAGGTGAAAATGCTAATCATCTAATCATACAGTGGTACGTTAATCAAATGTTAACAGTAAAATTTTTTATCATCTAATCATTATGCTACGTGGTCCATTAAAACTTATTAGAATTGTTAACCAAATGTTAGCAATAAAAATTTATTCACATTATATTAATTTTTTTTAAGGAAATCAAGGTCGGCACCGGTGGAAGAGGTAAGTACATTTGTAATGAAAGACATGAAACGTGTTAAAAGTTTAAAAATCACAATGTAACTTTAGGATATTTTTTTGAAGTTTACAGACCATTGCCATTACTTAGTTATTGAAGAATCTCGAATCACCACACACAATTACAGTGTTATTGAGGCGACAAACGGATCCTATCCACAACAAGAACACAATCCGTACACAACAATCCTGAGTTCAACTACAACTTCCATTACTTGTCATTCAAGTGAATACGAAACTGTTCAAATAAATACTGAACCCGAAAAGCTGCGTTGTGGGGTACATGTACCATAGGCTGTCTAAAGATCCCATTTGAATCACCTTCTGTATAATATTCAATTTAATGTTTGTTTAAGGAGGTTGGCACCTGAAATAATAGTAATGTCAATCATTCGGAAACCACTTGGATATAAAGATGAGTACCAAAAATGTTCATTTATTTTATTTGTGACCCATGTCACATGCAATTTTTTGAAAATATAGGACCCAAACAAGAAATGATAATTTAATTTTGCTTAAATCTAACATGTAAATTGATAATTTGAAGAAATCAAACAAATACCGGTATTTATAGTTTGAACTATTATTTAGTTATGATTTTAATACAATATGAAGTTGGACCCATGTAGTGACTTAAAAAGTAAATACAAGTCAAAGTTTAAACATTCTTGCTTTGCTGGTGGCTTTAAAGGCCAGTACATAATGTTACAAAATTTTGGAGATATCATGCAAATAATAAAATTATAGTAATGTCATCTTTACAAAACTTTGCATATAATAGACATACGTTTAATGTCTCATTTAAGAATAAAAAAAAGAATTGAGATATAGCATGAAATAAGTTAATTTTAGGCCAAAATTGGAGTTATTTTTTTTTAATTTCTATGAAATATAAGCTAAATATGCCAAAATATATATATTGATAGAAATATCAAAATATTGTTTTAATATGTTTTTTTTAGAACATCATGAATGTATCGTAATACACAAACTATCTTGAAGTTTGGTGTGCAATGAAAATTAGGAAGCTAAAGTAACAGTACTCTAAAACTAGTGAGTTATGAAAATTGTTCATTTCCTTTTTTTAAAAACCTTCCACCAAAAATTGTGATTTATACTACTAGAATTAATACGCGATGCAGAATTTGCAGATTAGAGGTGACCCAAAATGACTACCCTAAACCTAAGGAGCGAACCTCTTGAAGTTCAAGAAAAATGAGAAAAAATATGAGGGAGGCTAGACTCTACAGCCCCCTCCCCTCCCATGAGACTTGCCTGAAATATAATACTAATTAATATTTATACGTGCATCTTAACCCTAGAGGAATGAAAATTTACTTTATTTCGACATGTTCCTATCTAATTACCGAGCAGACGAATTTATGATTCTTGTATATTTTGAACTGCATAGTATTACTCAATAAATATAACATTTAAAACATTGTGTACATAATAAATCAACAGTGCTTCCTTATATACGGCATTTCCGTTGTAAAGGATGACATTTAAACACATGAAAACGGCCCGTTATAAATAATGAAGTACAGAAAATATACCATAATTTTGATAAATCTATTACAAGAGTGAATAAATATGATACATCCTGATTAGTGTTGAGAGTTTGGGTTGTTTTTATTGCAATGAATGACGCATTACCGATGATTTTTGTACACCCTGTAACAGTGAAATTTCTTCTGGCTTGTGACCCTGTCCTTCCAATAAATAAAAATGAACAGAATGGGTGGACCTTGGTACCATAGACGATAAGTACATGTTTATGAAGTCAAAAATTGTACACTGTATTAATATTTATTGATTGCAAACAATGACAAAACTGAAATGCTATTAAAAGTGATTTAATATAACGATGTTAATTACAAATCATAATCCTCATTCAATGATAAATAATCATTTAACTGACTGAAAATTTGACATGTCTGACATTTCTTCATGATACCAAGGCCAGATCTAGAGATATACACCGTTTTACCAGAATCTCTGACACAGATATTATACATTTTTAACCATATGACCAATTGACCACGTATGCCAAAACCAAAAGTTCATTAATTTCATAATTTTGGATATAGCTTTCGTGCGTGCTTATGCACTTCTTTTCAACTAGAAACAAACCAAAAAATTAAAGATTTTATAATTTGGTAAGCAATACAATATTGCCGATTGCCGATTCATGAACTTTCATTATGTTAAAAAGGCTGGGTGGTCAACAAATTAGCCAGCAGAATTAAAATTTTTTACTACATGTATATTTTTAAACACAGCCCTTTTTCTTTACCTTGGGAGATTTATATGTTGTAAAAATAATCCAACATCTCTCTCTCTCTCTCTCTCTCTCTCTCTCTCTCTCTCTCTCTCTCTCTCTCTCTCTCTCTCTCTCTCTCTCAGCATAGACAAACAAATGTTTCTTCGTCAGATGACACATTCTGATACTGTAGCAGTTAATTTCATCGACAATCTCTATATACGGTCTGTTCTCAGTCATGAAACTACTTATATGTTGATGCATCCACTTAAAGTGTGAGTATGATGTCAAAAAATATAATAAAAGTGATAACAAATATTTCTTTTCCTTCCGCGACAAGCTCCTGCTAATCTAAGAAGACAGAAACCACTTCAATGTGAGGATTATTTCAGCAAAAGGGTAGGATTAAAACTTATTTATGTTACTTTTATGATAATTTACACATGTGTAGAGCTGAAGAGACTATCGTAAAACTTGTTTTTGCACTTGATATGTTTATAGTAACACAAATAATTATATACATATTTATCAAAAGGTTAGCTCTTGGCCGTAGGGGTATAACAATTAATGAATAAGCTATATGTCTCTGTTTGCAAAGAAAGCTAAAATTAAATTTAATGATATAACAATGAACAACGGTTAAATGACTTTGTTACATCATATACAATCGCCTATATATCAATCAGTATCTATCATGCAGTAAATGAATATGCAAAAAACAACCCCACGAAATTGATGATAAAAATTCAAATAAAGGGAACAAAATTGAAAAATAAAGACATACGTCTTTGCAAGCAGAGAGTTTCCTGTCGGCATAGGTTGCGAGGATGAGTGATACAATGAGATATTTTAAGGGGATTTTTTTTTAGAACAACTACAATTGCTACAATAATAATGGCATGAACACATTTATTTGAAAATAATTTAGCTTACGGAAGTTTTGGCAAATTTGACATAATCACTAAAAGCAACCTATTATCGTGTAGGAAAACCGTATCTATAAGAGTCATGCGATTGGTAGAGGTTAACTTGAAGTACCTTGAAAGATAATGCAGTATATGAACATTAATAGTACGATTTAGTAACTCATCCGTTCGACTTACCTTTGGACTTGGTTTATGTTGTCTTTACGACTTATTATCTCGTTATTACGATTAATTATGTCGTATGTTCAGCTAATCGGCACAAACGCATGCTTGAATCTATTATGCAAGATTTAAAATAGTTGCAGATCTCTCTTAATTTCGCTCTTCTTATCATAAAAAGTGTTTTAATCAACACTTTTTAAAAATGTACAAAAATGTCCATAAGTATATGTATTAAATATATCACTTTTTTCTTGGAACAGCTACGGATACATTTGACATATCGCTATAATAAGTATGCGCTTATTATGGATTATGTAGCATGTTTGATCTGTTAGATAGAATAGATATGTAGATATGAGGAACCATTTCATGAAGAACTGTTTTTTAAAGTTTTTTTTTAAAAATACATTTATGTAGGTGAATTATGCAAAGATCCGATTTTATAAGATGTTCTCAACCTAACTGCTGTAAATTTGTACATATAACGGCTCCAAAGGACATCAACATCACGAGAATTGATCTTGGTTCTTGCCCCATAAGACAGGATAAACAGCTTTATACGGTTTATTACAACAATAACCAATCAAAGCAGACTCTGTATGAGGACCGTTGTTGTTACGGTGACATCTATGTGTATTATGGTAAGTATTATCGGTACAAACATGTTCATATCCAGATACATTGTACATTGTATTTCTCGTACATTGATATCTTTGAAGTTTTATAGAGTCAATTTCAGATATGATAAATAATAGATTTGAAAAATAATGATGACTAGTTTGCACTACGAATCGATTTTTTTAATTTGATGCAGAATTATTATTATCATAAAAAGTACAATTTCGAAATTCGTTCATATTCATAGAAGGTAAGTTTCGTTTTTTTTTTTTCCAATATTCATTACAATGAATGATTCATGAATAAAAAAATAATTAGATTAGGGTGGCAGATCTAAGCACTATTTTGGATCGTGTACAATTCAGTCAACGTTACTTAGTTGTTTGTATTTTGATAAATTTATGAGGCACTTTGCAATATAAAAAAATATCTTATAATGCAATAATAAAAATATATGTTTAGGTAGGGATGTGGAGCTGAATTGGAGATAAAATCGGAAGGGTAATAATGGCTTACTAAGTTACTATCGTTACGTACAGATAAAAATATTGATTGAGTTGAGGGATTGAAACGGTCGTTTCTAAAAAGTTTAATTCTTGAAAAAAAAGTTTACTTACGGATGAAGGAATATTGTACGGAAACAACTTGCAATTTGTCACAAAAATGACTAAAGTGACTAAATTTTTTTTATTCATAATACTGCTTTTCTATTAACAAATAAATATTTCTGTAAAGATTTTCTTCCCCATGCAAGCCCAAGAACAGCTCTGCAAACAACTGGAACAGAAATACGAGGCACATCTTCAACGCCTTCAGGGACCCATCCCGTCATTGCGATTTTTCCATACACCAAAACTCCTCCCTCCACCGGTCCTCCAGAAGTTTCCATCCCCTCAGATCCCAAGAACAGTTCGGTACTGGTCACCATTCTTGTTTGTTTAGCATTGCTAATTATCCTGGGGGCTGCTGCACTGCTGTATAGACGTTACAGGTAATCGCAGCACATGAGTGCATTAAAGGTTAACTTGTTGCCTGCAAAATTATTTTCACTCTCCAAATACTACTTGTAACCAATAGTCTATTGCGCAAGCCTCACCAGAGTTTTAAGTGCTTGCTCGCGATCTTTTATACTTTTAGGTAACGCCAAATATAAGTTTAGTAAAATCTATGAAAGCTGAATAGCAGTTACAATGTCATTCATTTAAAGTTTTAATTACTAAAAGATTCCCCAAAAATGACAACATAGAGACTTTAGCAAAACGTTTTCTACATGATCTAGTCATTCTGTGACACAGAACACAGTAAGACTGTATAGTCTTTGTCAAAAAACTAAAGTACATCTTTCCAAGTTGAGACTCACTTCATTTTTTTTTTAACAGGAAATTAAGGTTGGCAAAGGTGAAAAAGGTAGTTTCATTTTTTGTGATGAACGAGATAAATATATGCAAATAAATAACGAACAATTCTTTTACATATAAATAAATAATGAACAATTCTTTTACAAGTGTAATGTAAATCAGGGATGTATTTTCCAGCTACCAGATCATTACGAATACTCATTTATAGTAGAATCTAGAATCACCGAGACGATTGATGACAGCATATCGCCCACGACCACCAACTACTTTGTTTTAGAGGTGACAGAAGGACCACGCCCACCCACAACAAGTCTGAGTTCCAATACAGCGCCCACTCCTTGTTCATCAAGTGAATATGAAACCGTTCAACTGAATAACGAACCAGAAAAGCCAAGCGAGGGTGTATATAACACATTGCGTGAACATAGCACACAACCAGATGATGTAACGGACAACTACAGTCGTTTTGCAGATTTTAATCAAGAGTATTGTCACTTACAAAGATGATCTAACAGTTGAATTGAAAATCAGTACATGAAGTTTTGTAAACAGTGTTATATAGAGGTGACACAACTGAATAACGAACCAGAAAAACCAAGCGAGGGTGTATATAACACATTGCGTGAACATAGCATATTACCAGATGATGTAACGGACAACTACAGTCGTTTTGCAGGCTTTAATCAAGAGTATTGTCACTTACACAGATGATCTAATAATTGAATTTAGAAAAAGTACATGAAGTTTTTAAACAGTGTGATATAGAGGTGACACGAGTGTCATTAAAATATATGACACAATATCGCTCTCTGTCATGTGATTTTTAAGAGTCAAGAAAAACACATTAAGCATTGATTGCTTATTTTTGGACGTCGTTGGTTCTGTACCACATCAAACGGTGCAGACAAATTCAATACTGCGCGTTTGGCATATTCAATGCTTATACTTATATTTATGCTGATGTCTATTTGTATAGAATAATTGTGTATCTTTGCTTTAAAGCCATTATATATGTGCATAGAGAGAGTTATAAAACATTCATGGAACAGCCATATTCACAATTGATTTTGTTTGCTTCCGCCACTAAAAATATGGTGCCCCAACCATCGCAATTTTTTTTTCATTGACGAATAGATTTAGCCGGGCTCTGCTGAAAGCAGAGTCCTTGCTGTAGGCAGGCAAATCGCCAATGTTACTATAAATAGCACTACTTCAAAATAAACAAAAAACAAATTAATTAAAAATCTTCCGCTATACCAAATAGCTACACAAAGAGCCACGTTTTGTCAAAAGTGTTGGGTTTTGTTTGTTTGTTTTATTTTTGATTTCGAGAGAATTGTCTATCTTTTTAGTTGTCTTATTAATTACGTGTTTTAAAAACAAGACTATGTATTTTGGATACATAAAATGGGTATGAATTTCCATGAACTACTTTGCTGCGCATTGAAGAAATGGGGATTGAATTTATAACGCTTGTTCAAAATTCAATGCAGCAACTGTTGAATTTTTTTCTACTAGACAGACTTATTTTTGTTTATAGCCGCTTACAAAATTTTATCGCTCTTTGACGCTTTGCCGACATTAAAAGCATGAGAGAGAGAGAGAGAGAGAGAGAAAGAGAGAGAGAGAGAGAGAGAGAGAGAGAGAGAGAGAGAGATTTTTTCAGTTTTTACTACACAATATGCATAAAGACACATCAAAAGAGCCCGGCTTTCAGTACTTCAGTACTTTGATTTAAATTAGGACATATTAAATTATTATGTAAGTTTGAACGTTTCATTTAATCTAACAATGATGCATATACTCAATACGCGTGATGACGTTTATATTTGTGCGCATGAATTCGCATTAAGTGTATTCAAAGAAAATTGATATATGCAATCATAAGGGGAAGTACACACTGAATGTACATATTGTTTTATGAAGTATCTATTTCAGCAATTTATGACGTTTTATACCATTTGATCAGTAAGAATCTTTGCTGTCAGGTTTAAAAGCAGTCTGTATCGTTATTAAAATGACTCTCAACTACTTGACATCTAGTTTTTTGTCCACAAATAGAAACATTCAATGACATTACTAATTCTTTCCATCCAACATTCAGTGGTTATCTGTTTTCGTCATTGTATTCAAATGTAATTGTTTTAAAATTAATAACCCGTCAATTTCCAGTTTAATATTTTCATCAAACTGTACGGATTTTGCTCAAAAATAATTATTGCCGTTGCAATGGCAAGAACAACGTCATTTCTTTGCAAGTGTAGTAACGCCGTTTAGTATTTCGTTGATTTACATACTCGTAGCTAACGATGTACCGATTTACTAATTTACATTGTTATTCTATATACCTACCTCTATTTCTTAGGAAACCGATCGATTGTGATTGATAACTCTATTGAACATGAGAGGGTTAAACTATACTCGATCTAGTTTTTACCAGTTTGTCGATCGGTTTAAACTTGCAGTATATATACGGACTGCACCAAATAATCCTGATGATGTCGGACTCAAATTTCTTATACGGCTGTTTATTTTATCTAACGCATTGTTGTACGTAAACAATAATTTAGTCACCTCTGCCTACTTTACGAAGAATTTTAAGAAAGATGTAAATAGAAACAAACAAAATAAAATAATATGCTTTTTGGTGATTCATACCATTTACAAAGGTAAAGCGTGCAGGAAAAAAATACATAACCCATTTACGTGAAGTATGTAACAATTTTGCTACTTTCTTTTGCGGCATGAACCACCAAAAAAACCATTTTGTTGTTAAAAAGAACGTTTTGCGTCATTCTAACATTTTCTCCATTTCCAGAACCACGTTTAATAAAATCCAAAGAAAAACAATAAAACTGCATTCACTGACCCAAAGACGGGTAATATAAAAATCATAAAACGGTAGTATCTAGCGGGCACATTATTCAAACAATAAAATGTTTTCTTTGGTGATTCATTTGGGATATGAAGGAAGCGACATTGCGGAAAAACTTTCCGCAAGAAATAGACGAAATAATACCTGGTAGATGTAAATAAATACTAATATTTCACAAAAATACAGTTTACATTGGAATATTCGATGGAAATTTACAGCACATGAAAACTTTTTTTAAGAATGACCTGATAAGGTAAAGCTTTAAGGTCTATGTATCCTTGACAGTGATTAACCTGGTTTCCAATTATCATATGCATTAGATATTGTACTGTTCAGACTTCGTTCGATCAAGGACTAATTAACGCAAAGAACGCAGCAAAAGTGTATAAAGAAGACACCAACAACCGATGTAAAAATAATCAAAGGCTACGATTAATTCAGGTTTGCATTTAAAACATTAACAGAGCCTCTATAACAGTTTTGGAAATGTTTTTTAAACAGCAATATAATTTAGATAACATACTATCTTTGTTAGTGTAGGTGTCGTTATTCAGTATAATCTTTTCTGAAAATAGCATTTGTCATTATGACGTGGCATCCTTTCCTTTAAGAGTAACATATCCGAAATCATCTGTACACGGAGAGGATACTCATGTGTCGCACTTCTCAGATGACCTCATTATTGTTGAAGCTTGACCGCTTAATCACAAATCAAGACCTACAATACGGTAAGTGGGCCTCTGGGGTTCTTTGAATTCAACAAGATGCCCTTCGGACTTGTAAAGGCACCAGCTACTTATCAGCGACTTCAAGAAGAATGCCTGGGACATTTACATCTTAAGTCCTGTTTTATCTACCAAGATGATGTCATCATTTTTCTTTAGCCTTAAAGTGGTCAGTCACTGAAACGTTTTCAGACTATCTGACCGGAGCCAAGTTTGCTGTATTTACGGATAACAACCCTCTGACGTATGTGCTCACCACTGCTAAGCTGGATGCTACCGGTCATTGATAGATTGCTTCGTTATTATCTTACAATTTCAGCATCACGTATAAGCCAGGTAAGATGAATACTGATGCCGATCTATTGTCTAGGTTGCCAGGTAAGACTGACAGAGAAACATTATATGCAGATGCCATTAGAGCCATCACGGCCATAGGAGAGAAGCAGAAGCAGCCGTACATTACTACTCTTCCAGCATCTCCAGCCAGCTGTCAGCAACTACAGACAACTTTCCCTAATCTAGATGGAAGACACATTGACTTGAAGAAGTTGCAAGTGGAAGATGAGGTTATATCATCAGTGACACAACTCATCAGAGATGGTGAAAAACCGAGTCTAAATACAGCTAGGAATGAGTACGAAGCCATACTACACCAGAACTTTAAGAGACTAGGGATCAAAGATGACCTCCTTGTTCGACAGATCAAGACGCCTGAAGACAAGTATCAGTATGTCATACCTCGAGAGGTTAGTCATCTTGTCTTACAGTATCTGCATAATAACAAGGGTCATCCTGGCCGCGACAGGGCTTCTTCCTAAGTCAGAGAGGAATTCTACTGGCCGAAGATGCATGCAGATATAACACAGTGGATGTGACTGATGTATCAAGTTCAAGACACCCAACAACTAGAGGGCTGAACTTGTGAGTGTCACCACCACCCAACCACTAGAGATGGTGTGTATGGATTTCATGACCTTGGAACCATCCAAAGCGAACATTCAGAACATTTTAGTTCTTACAGATCACTTTACCAAATATGCGGTTGCAGTGTCAACGAAGAATCAGACTGCCAAGACGACAGTGGATGCTATTTTCAATCATTTTGTAGTTCACTATGGCCTCCCGCAAAGACTTCATTCCGACCAAGGAGCAAACATCTGCAGCAAGATCATCACAGAACATAGTAAAATCACTGGAATTTCAAAATCAAGGACTACACCGTACCATCCAATGGGCAATGGAATTACAGAGCGTTTTAATAGAACTCTTATTGCCATGTTAGGCACTCTAGATCCAGAGCAGAAGCACAACTGGTGAAATTACATCTATCCTCTAGTTCATGCATACAACTGTACAGCCCATGGCTCTACTGGATTTTCACCTTACTTTTTAATGTTTGGTAGAGAGCCTAACCTTCCAGTTGATTTAGTTTTTTGTATCAGTAGGAATGAACAGTCAAACTCTATGCCAGTTTATAGAGAAAATTTTAAAACAGAATCTACAAGAAGCATATAAACTGGCAGAAACTGCTACCAAGAACTCTCAAGCCAGACAGAATTGTCACTATGACACCAGAGTCCGAGGAGTTACCTTAGTAGAGGGTGATAGAGTTCTGGTCAAAGTGGTGAGTTTTGATGGAAAACACAAAATTCAGGATCGATGGGAAGATCATCCATATATCATCCTGAAGCAGCCTAATAAAGAAATACCAGTATTTAAGGTCCGTAGAGAAGATGGTCAGGGGAGGATCAGAGTCCTTCATAGGAATCTACTACTGCCGATTGGGACGAAGTTAACTTCTCCCGTGCCAGCTCCCAGAACCAAGAAACTGCGGACAGTCAGAGATCAGAAAGTAGAAGCTGAAGAACCCCCTAATCAACACAACACAGATGAGTCTGATGAAGAGAATGATTTTCTTTATTTTGCAGGACAACCCCCTGTAGTAGAAGATGAGTCTGATGTGTTAGATGATGGGAGGAGCAGTGAAGCTGGCACTGTCACTGATGACGATCAGGATAGTGTCCAGAACTTCGAGGAAGGGTCGCGAGAGGACGATCTCAATCAGTCGACGGATACTGATGACCCAGAAGTTAGTACACATGTAAATAACAATAATGATGTTGTTATTCCTTTACAGATTGTAGATGATCCTGATAATGATGTTAGAGACCAAGAAGATGAATCTGATGAAATTCCAGAAAGAACACCAGTAAGACAATCAACCCGAACGAGGACTAAGCCTGAATGGATGAATAGTTATATTTGTAACCAAATTCAGTCCAGTAAGTGGAGAGATAGGGCTTTATTTTTTTCACAGATAGCTTACAAAGCCAGCAAATTGGATAAAGAAACTTCCTCCAAATGGCTAAAGTTGCTGTCTGATGACTAAATTTTTTAATTGTAAATACATGTTTTATATTCCAGTTTATTATTTTCAGATAGGTACAACGGAAGGAATTATATTTGAAAAAGTTTCTTTTTGAAATGATGCGGACATCATTTTAAAAGGAGGGGGAGAATGTAATAGTATGAGATTTATTAATTATTATATTGATAAATCTAATTACAGTTTTGATATTAAATAGTTAAGATATAATATATTTTAGCAATACATGCAGTTCTATATTAAATCGCCCAGGTAGAACACCTAGGTTTACCTGGCTTAAGTTAATTAAGGCCCTTAGGATATATGGTCCTTATATGGCCAATCAAAAGGTGTTTTTACAGAGAGAATCTATTGGTTTTTAAGTTTGTATAGTTGGGTTTCATTGGTCTGTGGATTTCCCTCCAGAAGTTCTTTGTGTTTTAAGTCATTCTTCATATTAAAGCTAAGGAGACAAGACTTAATATTTACGACTTAGAAAGACCTTTGAAACATATAGACTTTACTTCATCTTATATAGGTAAGCTAACATTAATTATTTCTAACCATAACAGAAGTGCTAATATTTAGTTAATGGTACATATATCCTGTAACTTAGCAAATCTAATTATTTAGTAAGAGTGATTTTTTAGTGAAAGAATATTTATCAAAGTATATTGAGCTTCAAGAACTAGAGGTAATACTAGTGAAAACCTTATTTTAAAGTAATCTGTATTTTAGTATTACTTATGGAAATATATATGTAATTTGTAGTGTCTGTCTCTGCTGTGTAAGCTATAATAGCAAAGTGCACACTCATAGGGCGTAGGACTGCCCATTCCAATATGAATGGTATGGATTATGTTTTATCATTATTATTATAACGTATGTCAAATTTAAAGACATCTCATATATAGCTGTAAAGCATTTTTATGACCTGTATGGATAAAATGTGTAATTACATATATAATTACATATAAGAGCTATTGCCCTTTAATAAGAGTTAAATATAACTGTGTCCATAATGTATTTTATACATATCACTTACTATTGTTATATTTCATTTCAGAGCATTCATTTATTTATCTGTTATCTATTTATTATATATGTAATCGCAATAATAAATGGATGTCCAGAACCTTATACAGTGGTATATATTGAGTATAGAACCAGCACTGTTTCATTTCTTCCGAATCCCTGATTGTTGAAATAAATTTAATATAAACAAGTTCATATTTTGTGGGATTTAAATCATTTAACGATAGGAAACTAACATTTTCTGTTGATAGCTACATGTAGGGAATTAAAACAATGTTCAAAGTAAAAAGTTGATTTAATTCAGCATACTTCTATTTTAACAAACGGCCAAAGTTTGAGCAAATTGTACTGAATCCATAAGTGTCGCACTGATCTGAGATTTGGAGACGTATGTCAAATATTTTCAGTCTTGATCTTGATGAATCATGCTGAGATTACCCTGCATTATTCCATAGCATGACTGGGGATTTTTACATCGCCATGCTCACATGTCAAGTATTGTCTATGTGCATTAAATGCTTGTTTTGACTTTTTAAATGAAGATTCAAGAAAAGTGATAGTGTGACAAGAATCAGTTAAAGATTCTCAAAACTCCTATTCCGTTATTATATGTATATAAACTTGGTTAAAAAAATATCCACGTCCAGTCGGGCGCTCGTAAAACAAATCTGTTCGTCCGTGCCAAAAGATATGAGTCTCGGGCGGTCAGGCGGACGATTATTTCAAACACTGGTAAACCCCGATCAGAAGTATACCCCTGAAAGCAAAGGCTCTATGTTTATTCAGACTATACAAGGGGCAAGAATTGCAGGCAGTAAGATGGTAAGATAAAAGACGGGTCTGCTTCACACTTAAGTGCGTACAGTTGACCCCAAAAGCAATTCCTGAGTAAACCCAAAGTAAACCCCGAATGGACACAAAATTTCGAAAAGCTGAACCAGAGTAAACCCCAAAAGTAAACCCAGGGTTTAGTTGGGGGTTACTCTGGTGTAAGGTTGGGTTTGATCGGTACTGTACATGTATATTACAGTAACTATAATAATATTCGGATTTTTTAAGGCAGGTTTTTTCAAAATATAATTTCTTCTCATGTTTATAGGATTTCATCTTTTTCAATTTAATTGGTTAAATAATAAGAAAAATGTATCATAAATGTTCAGTGCTTGAGTAAATACACTGTCAATATTGACATTTGAATATTAAACTGTTAAACGCACCTCGTGTGGCCCGTAATCTGCTGCTAACACCTTTGTAGTCCCCTGTTCTACGTATGCAGAACCATCAGCCTGGCTAAAAACTCCAAGTTTACATTGAATTTTTCGCAATTCATGCGAGCGCCTTCCATCTATACGAAAACCTTGATCAGAAAGTAAATCTAACCCAGCCATGCTTATACCACAGGAAGTCAAAACCATTTCACTAAATTATGAGTAAAACAGGTAGAAATGGAGAATCCGATCACAGCAAATTCTTGCGCTATCACTGGTAAAGCTATGTATTTTTTCTCTGAAATGCTAGCTTCTTATAATAATGTACATAATGAGATCCACACGAACCATGTGAGAGAATAAAAATAAAATGAAATAACAATCTTTCTGTGATGATTAAATAAATAAAAACTTATTCATTTAAGAGGGATGTGCAGCCATCTTGTACAATGTAAAAATTTCCTATGGTTGTAGAGAGGACACCAATGATTTAAATCTTCAAAATAAGTCTGTAGCTGCACAGTTCGACAGCTTGTTCTGATTGATTTAAAAGGCATTGTTCTGTTTTTGTATGCAATTTTTTTTTAAAAGTGCCATGTAGGACTTTTTTATCTTTAAGCAACATTTTTTGCCAGTTTCAGGCTGAAACAAGCCAGTTCAAGTACATTCTTATCCTCAAATGTATGGCCACACATCCCCCTTCAAATATAATGAAAATTTGTGCAATGAAATCAAGGCGTGAAGAGTGGGATATATCTTAAAGGTGCTTTTGCGTTATTACTTTTAAGAGGTTCTGAAAACATATACTAGTGTAGAGACTAAACAAATCAACATTTACATCGTCTTATTCGTCCATGTTCTGTGTAGAAATAAACATCATTCGGCCCACGTTATAATCTAAATGATTCTGTTCAACAGACATTTCCTATGATATTTAGCATTTCTTACTGTTAGTTTTCAACTACCGGTAAATTCATGTATCATGACAAAACCAAAATACTTGTACATAAATATTATTGCACAAATAACGAGCATGCCATCAACTAGAGATACGATACTTCTGTTGAATGTCAGACACCTCGGCCCAAAGACACCTCGGCCCCAGGACACCTCGGCCCCAGGACTTCTCGGCCAAGACAGGTCGGCCAAAATTTTGAGACACCCCGGCTCAAGCAAAAGACTATCGGCTCAGGCAGAATTAAAATAAAATTTTAATGATTTTCATGTTTTATTGTTTTATTTTTATTTTATTCAATATAAATTATATGATATATAATATAATTTGTAAGTAAAAAATTATTTAACTGTTGTAAGAATTTTTTTTTTTTTTGGTTTTTATTTTTATTTTTTTTTTATATTTTTTCCATTTTAATGGTAAATACCTAGTAAGATGCAAGAACTTGTGTTATATATATATATATATAAATATATATATATATATATATATATATATATATATATATATATATATATATATATATATATATATATATATATATATATATATATATATATATTAATTACATATCAAATACTTGTAAAAGAAGTGGAATTATTAGAAAATACGAGACCATTTAGTGCTAATTGTTAAGCAAACAAGAAAGTTAAATTATGAAAATGACGACAATTAAGTGTTAATAGATAAACAAACAAGAGGATGCAACACACTCCTTTGGAGTCTCAAACGCGTGTAACGGGTGTCAATGGGGGTTTAATTAGGAGCAGTTAATTATGAGACGATAACCACCGAAGACCATATATATCCTTTCAATAGTAACTATCCCATATCAGATTTACAAAATCGCCAGAGAAACAATGAACTTCTATATTCATGTCATGTTGTAAATTCAAAAATTGCAACATGACATTTAGCTAAATTGAATCAAGACACAAACCGTAGTTACGCAATTGTGGTCAACTAGCTACTGTGTAAAGTGAACCGTAAATTAATATAAGTACTTTTTAAGTAGCACTAAATATAAAAACCGTTCATACGAAATAAAAATTAATGAAGCTGCATAATATTAACTACACACACGAGATGAAAATTAATGAAGCTGCATATTATTAACGACATAAATGAATAGATACAGTAATTACCTGCCACTGTTTATAATTTAAAATGCTAACGAAAGTTTCTTTGGGCCGAGGTGTCTTGTACATACTTTTTAACTGAATATTTTTAACTGAAAACGGGGGGGGGGGGGGGTGGGGGTGGCGCAATATATAACTATCAATAAAAATGCAAAGAGTTTCTTATCGCAGGCACGTAGCATCAGGGGTGGCCGGGGGGGGGGCACTTTTTTGCGCAGCAAAAAATTGAATAAAATGGAGTTTTCTGTGACCATGTAAAAATTGTATTGAAATTAAGGAAATGAACAATGAAAAGTATACCCCCTTCCCCCTCCCCCCGACGGATTTTGGAAAGCTTCCCCCCTTTTTTTTGCTTGTCAATAATTTTTGGATGAGGCTGCCCCCCCCCCCCCCTCAACTTTCAAAAACGATGCTACGTGCCTGTATCGAAGTGTCAAAGGTTGCGAGGATGAATGATTTAATGAAATATTTTAAGTTTTTTTTAGAACAGCTACAAAAATAATGACACAACAGCTTTTATTTATAATAATTAAGCGTACGGAAGTTTAAGCATATATATATATATATATATATATATATATATATATATATATATATATATATATATATATATATATATATATGTGCAACATTTTCACATTACAACCATTTATTGGACGATTACTCCGGTTCACAAACAGTGAGTATTGGAGTCATGCGATTGCAGTTGATAGTGGTAGAGGTTAATTTGAAGTAACTTGATAATAAAGTGCATGTACCTTAATTGTACAGCTTGGTAACTCGTCCATTAGACTTATCTACGACTGAGTTTATATTGTCTTGACTTATCATGTCGTATGTCCAACTTATTATCTCATACGCAAAACACATTATCCCTACGGACGACTAAGTAAAAGTAGTAGCGGACGCTTTCCTCATAGCAGAGGCCGCTCTCTCAATTTCTCTCATTTTTTATTGTTATAAATCTCATAAGCTCAATAGCGCACTGTGAAATACAAGTTAAATAACAAAGATATATAGATGGGATAAATTATTCAATTGCATGTTTCTTTTTAATTTTTCACTTGTCACTTTTAAATACATTTATGTAGGTGAATTATGCAAAGATCCGATTTTATAAGATGTTCTGTACCTAGCTGCTGTAAACTTGTATATATAACGGCTCCAAAAGACATCAACATCACGAGAATTGATCTTGGTTCTTGCCCCACAATACAGGATAGACAACTTTATACGGTTTATTACAACAATAACCAATCAAAGCAGACTCTGTATGAGGAACGTTGCTGTTCCGGTGACATCTATGTGATATATGGTATATATTTACATTCTACTGTGTTTTTCCATTAAATTCCGTGATGTTTAAATGCCTCTAAATGCAACACCTATTCACTGCGTATGAATTTACGAGTAATTTACATAAGTAGTTCTCAAACAGTGAATTCTATGTTATCAGTTAAAAAATGTATCTCATGAATGTTGTCAAAACACAATGTTTTATAATTATTCAACAAAAAAGTTGACTTTATTGTTAAAAGCAACATTTCAAGAGTTATTTATCATGGATTATATTTTCATGCTCGTCGATCTCATCTCAACAGTCTATGTGAAAATCAGGATAAACCGGTTTTACAAAACAGCTGTTCTTGCTGTTACTTATTCACTCCCTCCGTGATCTGCACTTTATATCGATTTATTTAAGTAAACAATTGATTTCTTCAGTAAGGGAATGTAAATATACGCATTAAATGATTTATTTCTGACGTCGTCGTGTCAATAACTGCCGTCAGGTGAGCAGACAAATTATCATAACGCGCTAACGCGCGCTATTCAATTTGTTTGCTAACCTGACGACATTTATTGACACGACGACGTCAAAAATAAATCATTCAGTGCTATAGTATTATCGGTACAAACATGTTAATATCCAGATACATTGTATTTCTTGTTCATTGATTTATTTGATGTTGTCGAGTCAATTTTAGAGATGATAAATGATCACAAGATTTGAGTGATTACTAGTTTGCATGATGAATCAAACATTTTCATTTAATACGTAAATATTATAATCATCATAAAGGTACACTTGAGAAAAAAGGAGATATGAATATTTATTCTAATGACCATTTTAACCATACTGGCTCTGTGCCAGTTATCGGCTAAAATTTAACGTTCTGCTTTCGTATTTCGTTATTTCTTGATATTTTGGGATAATTGTTGACATACTTTCAATGGTGATTTCCTTGTTTATCCATCATTTAAATTATTATTAATTACCCAAAACATGTTGTTTTTGTGCTTTTTAGCACGCTCCGAATTTACCATGTTTTACGATTTACTGTAGATCTAGCAGTTATCGGCTTTGCGAATATAACATAATAAAATCCCTGTACATGTTGATTTGATTTTCTGCATAATGTAATTTAAATTAATATGCCCCTTTTTTGGTCAGACTAAATGTAGTAGCTAAGGGTTATGTTACATAAACAAAACTCATAAAATTTTTCGTTTGTTATCATACGGTAATACACAAAATCGAAGACTTTTCAATACACAATATTGTGCAATCAGGCGTTTAACTGCGCTTTGAATCTCTCAGAGTTAACTGATGAATTCCTTTTGTTTCTACATGTTTAATATATGTATTGATATTATGTCAAATCGAAAAATGTATATAATAACATGTCACAAAGAGGTCATATTCTAGTTTTAACTTTTCACGTCACTTCCCCCACTGATGAAAGTGCAAAGATGTAAATCAGCGGTAAACAATGACCGTTCAAGCTCATGGTTAAATTATATTCAAGAAAATTTTCAAGCAAGCTTATAACTTTTCTTTATTCGAAACAGACGACTGAATATTAAAATATCTCGGATAGTCACGTGCTATTATAACCCGAACTCTCAGTTTAGCCGATAACTGGTAATGCTTACAAATTATTGTCTAAGCTGTCGTTGTTAAAAAAGTATGAAATTAAAGCACGCTAGGTTATCCATTATTATCCATCTGCATGAATATTTTAAACCAAAGTTGTCAAATTCAAAGTATCTGCCCGATGGTTAAATCGCCCTACACTCTCCGCCATGATGTCAATTAGTCAACTCGTTTCTGGGCACCCCGTTCTGGAATGTTCTTTCCATTATACTAAAATCGCATTTAATTGTTCCATTTTATTACCTTTTTTAAATCGAAGTCTGATCCAAGGTATCTGCCCGCGATGCAAGATATACTCGCCCTACACTTTTCGTTGATTAGTCAAATCTTAACTTCTATGCAGAAGTACATTTTGATTGCGACTATCCATGACTTGGATCCGCCAAAGCGTGTTCACCACCTTACTCTCATTTTTCAGGCACGTAGCATCAGGGGGGGCCAGGGGGGGCCTGGCCCCCCCACTTTTTCTCGCAGCAACCAATTTTTTTTAAATTTACATGTTAAAAATGGAATGATCATGGAGTTGGCCCCCCCACTTTTTTGGGAGTACGAAAAAAATTGGTATGAAAATAAGGAAATGAGGAGTGAAATTAAAGTTATATAGTTCGCCAGCCCCCCCCCCCCCCCCCCCCCCCCCCCCCCCCCCACGGATTAGGATTTTGAAGATTTTGGGATACTTAAAATTTCCTTTTTTTTCTTTTCTTTTTTTTTGGCTTGTCAAAATATTTTGGATCAGTCTGGCCCCCCACTTTCAAAAACGATGCTACGTGCCTGTTTTTGCTATTTCGGGCTTGTTTATCGAAAATGAAAGTAGGTTTTTTAATTATTTTTCACAATAACAACTTATTAGTTATAATTCAATTATACCTTACGGACATCATCACATATGTGTTGAAATACCAAAAGTACTCTGGTGCAGGCATTTTGTATTTTATTTGCAAAATGCCTGAATTTATTAGTATAGATTTGGGTTAGGGTGGCATATTGAAACATTATTTTGGATCTTGTACAATTAATTAAACGTTAGTGTCATGTTTGTAGCATAATAAACTTAGGAGGCGCATAGCAGTTATATTGCTTATAATGCAATTTAATAAAAAATATATGCTAAGATATAGATCTGGAGCTGAATTGAATATAAAAAAGGGAAGATTAATAAAGGCTGAAAGAGTTACTATCATACATCATCACGTACGGATAAAAATATTGGTTTAGTTAAGGGATTTGATTTGTCGTTTCTAAAAAGTTTATAATTGAAAAAAAAGTCTATATAGGGATGGCAAAATATCGGACGGAAACAACTTGCAGTTTGTCACAAATGGACTTAAGTGACTTTAATTTTTTTTAACATGACATTAAAATTTTTTTGTTTTGTTTTTATAATACTGATTTTTTATTCATACAAAATATTTCTATAAAGATTGTCTTCCCCATGCATGCCCAAGAACAACTCTACCAACAACCAGAACAGGAATACGAGCCGCGTCTTCAACCCCCTCAGGGACCCATCCCGTCATTGCGATTTTTCCATACACCAAAACTCCTCTCTCCACTGGTCCTCCAGAAGTTTCCATTCTCTCGGATCCCAAGAACACTTTTGTACTGGTCATCATTTTTGTGAGTTTAGCATTGCTAATACTCCTGGGAGTCTGCGCACTGCTGTATAGACGCTTCAGGTACACGTCACACATTGCGTGCAATAATAAATTATTGGCTGCAAAATAAACATCAGGCAACATTGCTTAAGTTTCAGTTCTCTCTCTTAAGCTATTTGAAAATGTCAAATAGTAACTTTTAATTATGGTAGAGAGCTGATATATTTAGTTTGTTTAACAAATGATTTTAAAAGAGACCACCAACATCCACTCTTGAGTATCCTTCTATGAGGTAAAAAAGCTAATCATCTAATTATACTGTGGTACGCGGTTCAGTAAATAGGATTAGAAATGTTAACAGTAAATTTTTTTATCATCTTATCATTATGGCACGTGGTCCAGTAAAACTTATTAGAAATGTTAACCAATTGTTAACAGTACAAATTTATTCATTTTTAATCAATATCTTTTTTCAAGGAAATCAAGGTCGGCACCGGTGGAAGAGGTAAGTATATTTGTAATGAAAGACATGGAACGTGTTAAAAGTTTAAAAAACACAATGTAACTTTAGGATATTTCTTGCAGTTTACAGACCATTGCGATTACTTAGTTATTGAAGAATCTCGAATCACCACACACAGCTACAGTGTTATTCAGGCGACAAACGGATCCTATCCACAAGAAGAACACAATTTGTACACAACAATCCTAAGTTCAACTTCAACTTCAATTCCTTGTCAATCAAGTGAATACGAAACTGTTCAAATAAATACTGAACCCGAAAAGCTGCGTTGTGGGGTACATGTACCATAGGCTGTCTAAAGATCCCATTTGAATCACCTTCTGTATAATATTCAATTTAATGTTTGTTTAAGGAGGTTGGCACCTGAAATAATAGTAATGTCAATCATTCGAAAACCACTTGGATATAAAGAAGAGTACCAAAAATGTTCATTTATTTTATTTGTGACCCATGTCACATGCCATTTTCTGAAAATATAGGACCCAAAAAAGAAATGATAACTTTTCTCAAATTTTTGCTAAAATCTAACAATTAAAATGATAATTTGAAGAAATCAAACAAATATTTATAGTTTGAACTATTATTTAGTTATGATTTTAATACAATATGAAGTTGGACACATGTAGTGACTTAAAAAGTAAATACAAGTCAAAGTTTAAATATTCTTGCTTTGCTGGTGGCTTCAAAGGCCAGTACATAATGTTAAAATTTTTTGGAGTAATCATGCAAATAAAAAAAATATAGTAATGTCATCTTTACAAAACTTTGCATACAAATAGACATACATTTAATGTCTCATTTAAGAATAAAACAAAATATTTGAGATATAGCATGAACTAAGCTAATTTTAGGCCAAAATTGGAGTTATTTTTTCTTAATTTCTTTGAAATATAAGCTAAATATGCCAAAATATATATATTGATAGAAATATCAAAATATTGTTTTAATATACTTTTTTTTAGAACATCATGAATGTATCGTAATACACAAACTATCTAGTAATTTGTTGTGCAATGAAAATTAGGAAGCTAAAGTAACAGTACTCTAAAACTACGGAGTTATGAAAATTGTTCATTTCTTTTTCTTAAAAACCTTCCACCAAAAATTGTGATTTATACTACTAGAATAAATTAATACGTGATGCAGAATTTTCCGGTTAGAGGTGACCCAAAATGACTACCCAAAACCTACGGAGCGAACCTCTTTAAGTTGAAGAAAAATGAGAAAAAAAATACGAGGGAGGCTAGACTCCACAGCCCCCTCCCCTCCCATGCGACTTGCCTGAAATAAAATACTAATAAATAATTATAAATGCAGTTCAACCATAGAGAAATGAAAATTTACTTTATTTTGACATGTCCCTATCTAATAACCGAGCAGACGAATTTTATGATTCTTGTATAGTATTACTCATTTAATATAACATTTAAAACATTGTGTACATAATAAATTAAAAGTACTTCCCTATATATACGGCATTTCCGTTGTAAAGGATGACATTTAAACAAATGAAAATGGGCCCGTTTTAAGCAATGGATTATAGAAAATATACCATGCTTTTGATAAATCTATTACAAGGGTGTATATAAATATGACTCATCCAGATAAGTGTTGAGAGCTTGGGTTGTTTTTATTGCAATGAATGACGCATTACCGATGATTTATGTACACCCTGTAACAGTGAATTTTGTTCGGGTTTGTGACCCTGTCGTTCCAAATAAAAATGAACAGAATGGGTGGACCTTGGTACAAAAGACGATAAGTACATGTTTATGAAGTCAAAAATTGTACACTGTATTAATATTTATGCAAACAATGACAAAACTGAAATGCTATTAAAAGTGATTAGATATAACGATGTTAATTACAAATCATAATCCTCATTCAATGATAAATAATCATTTAATAACTGACTGAAAATTTGACATGTCTGAAATTGCTTCATGATCCCGAGGCCAGATCTAGAGAAATGCACCGTTTTACCATAATCTGTTACAGAAATAATAATTACATTCTTTACAGATTCGATTTTTAATTTTATAATTCTGGATAAAGCCTTCATGCGTGCTTATGCACTTCTTTTAACTAGAAACAAGTAAAAAAAATAAAAGATTTTATAATTTGGTAAGGAGTACGATATTACGGCATGCCGATTCATGGATATTAGCCAGCAGAATTAAAATTTGAATGTTTTACCATGTCTTTTAGTACAACCTCTTTTCCTTACCTCAAGGAAATTATATGTTGTAAAAATAATCCTAAGCTCTCTCTCTCTCTCTCTCTCTCTCTCTCTCTCTGTGTCTCTCTCTCTCTCTCTCTCTTTCTCTCTCTCTCACAAGCATAGACAAACAAATTTTTCTTCGTTTGATGACACATTCTGATACTGTAGCAGTTATTTCATCGGCAATCTCTATATACGGTCCGTCCTCGGTCATGAAACTACTTATATGTTGATGCATTAAAGTGTGAGTATGATGTCAAAAAATATAAAAAATAGTGATAGCAAAAATCTCTTTTCCTTCCGCGACAAGCTCCTGTTAATCTAAGAAGACAGATGCCACTTTAATGTGAGAATTATTTCAACAAAAGGGTAGGATTAAAACTTATGTTACTTTTATGATAATTTACACATGTGTAGAGCTGAAGAGACTATCGTAAAACTTGTTTTTGCACTTGATATGTTTATAGTAACACAATTATTTACATATTCATCAAAAGGTTATTATCTCTTGGCCGTAGGGGTATAACAATTAATGAATAAGCTATATGTCTCTGTTTGCAAAGAAAGCTAAAATTAAATTTAATGATATAACAATGAACCACGGTTCGATGACTTTGTTACATCATATACAATCGCCTATATATCAATCAGTATCTATCATGCAATAAATGAATATACAAAAAAAAAACACCACGAAATTGATGATAAAAATTAAAATAAAGGGAACAAAATTGAAAAATAAAGACATACGTCTTTGCAAGCAGAAAGTTTCCTGTCGGCATATGTTGCGAGGATGAGTGACATAGTGAGATATTTTAAGGATTTTTTTTTTAGAACAACTACAATTGCTACAATAATAATGGCATACACACATTTATTTGAAAATAATTTAGCTTACGGAAGTTTTGGCATATTTGACATAATCACTAAAAGCAACCCATTATCATGTAGAAAAACCGTATCTATAAGAGTCATGCAGTTGGTAGAGGTTAACTTGAAGTACCTTGAAAGATAATGCAGTATATGAACATTAATAGTACGATTTAGTAACTCATCCGTTCGAGTTACCTTTGGACTTGGTTTATGTTGTCTTTACGACTTATTATCTCGTTATTACGATTAATTATGTCGTATGTTCAGCTAATCGGCTCAAACGCAAGCTTGAATCTATTATGCAAGATTTAAGATAGTTGCAGATCTCTCTCAATTTCGCCCTTCTTATTATAAAAAGTGTTCTAATCAAAACTTTATTAAAATGTACAAAAATGTCTATAAGTATGTTTTAAATATATCCCTTTTATTGGAACAGCTACGGATACATTTGACATATCGCTATAATAAGTATGCGCTTATTATGCAATATGTAGCAAGTTTGATCTATTAGATAGAATATGTAGATATGTAGATATGAGGATTTTTTTTCATGAGGAACTGGGGTTTTTTTAAGTTAAAAAAAATACTTTTAAGTAGGTGAATTATGCAAAGATCCGATTTTATAAGATGTTCTGGACGTAGCTGCTGTAAATTTGTATATATAACGGCTCCAAAGGACATCATCATCACGAGAATTGATCTTGGTTCTTGTATCACAAGACAGGATAGACAACTTTATACGGTTTATTACAACAATAACCAATCAAAGCAGACTCTGTATGAGGACCGTTGCTGTTATGGCGACATCTATGTGATATATGGTAAGTATTATCGGTACAAACATGTTCATATCCAGATACATTGTATTTCTTGTTCATTGATTTATTTGATGTTGATGTTGTCGAGTCAATTTTAGATATGATAAATAGTCACAAGATTTTAATATAAAGATTACTAGTTTGCATTATGAAAAAAATATTTTTATTTTATACAGAATTATTATTAATATAAATAAAGGAACACCTGTGAAGAAGAGATATAAATATCTCTTTCAATGACATTTTATCATAGGTACAATTTCGAAATTCTTTCATATTCATAGAAGATAAGTTTCGTTTTTTTCCAATATTCAATACAAATAATGATTCGTGAATAAAAATAATAATTGGATTAGGGTGGCAGATCAAAGCATTATTTTGGATCATGTACAATCTATTTAACGTTACTATTTGTAACGTTTGTATTTGTATACGTTTGTATACAACGTTTGTATTTGTATACGTTTGTATTTTGATAAACTTATGAGGCACTTTGCAATTATCACAAAAGTGACTAAAGTGACTTTAAATTCTTTTACTCATACGACTTAATTTCTATTAACAAATAAGTATTTCTGTAAAGATTGTCCTCCTCATGCATGCCCAAAAACAACTCTGCGTACAACCACAACAGGAATACGAGCAGCGTCTTCAACCCATTCAGGGACCCCTCCCTCTTCTGATCCTCCAGAAGTCCCCACCCCATCGGATCCCAAGAACACTTCGGTACTGTTCATCATTCTTGTGTGTTCAGCATTGCTAATTATCCTGGGGGTCGCTGCACTGATGTATAGACGTTACAGGTATACGCAGCACATGGAGTGTATTAAACATTAACTTACTTTCTGCAATTTTTTTTTACTCCAAAATTACTTCTTGTAACCAATTGTCTATCGCGTAAGTCTCAATACTGAGTTTCAAGTGCTCTCTTTTTTACTTTTTGGTAATGCCAAATGTAAATTTAATTTTCAATCTTTAAAACTAAATAGCTGATGTATTGTCTATATTTAAAGTTTAAATCACTCAAAAACATTGCCATAAAAAGAATGAGAACAACAAAAAAGAAACTTTAGCAACGCGTTTTTAACCATTCTGTGACAAAAACACCGTGAGACTGTTTAGTTTTTGTAATCTAAACTTTATTACATCCTTCCCAGCATTTCAAAATATCTCTTTTTTTCAGGAAATTAAGGTTGGCACCGGTGAAAAAGGTAGGTACAATTCTTTGTTAGGAATGAACGACGCACATTAATACATGAACATAAATTATGAACCATTCCATTACAGTCAAAGTGTAATGTAAATCTGGGATACATTTTCCAGCTACCAGATAATTACGAGTACTCAGTTATACAAGAATCTAGAATCACCGAGACGGTTGATGACAGCATATCGCCAACGACCACCAACTACTTTGTTTTAGAGGTGACAGAAAGACCACGCCCACCCACAACAAGTCCAAGTTCCAATACAGCGCCCACCCCTTGTTCATCAAGTGAGTATGAAACCGTTCAACTGAATATCGAACCAGAAAAGCCAAGCGAGGGTGTATATAACACATTGCGTGAAAATAGCACACAACCAGATGATGTAACGGACAACTACAGTCGTTTTGCAGACTTTAATCACGAGTATTGTCACTTACAAAGATGATCTAACAATTGAATTGAAAAACAATACATGTACATGAAGTTTTGTAAATAGTGTGATATAGAGGTGACACAAGTGTCATTAAAATATATGAAACAATATCGCTCTCTGTCATGTGATTTTTAAGAGAGTTAAGATAAACACATTTAAAGCAATATAAGCTGCAATTTTTATGATGAATTTTTTTTTATACGATAATGTTATTTTCTACTAAAAAAATATCATGTTTTATAAATTTCTGTTTGTCTTATTTTTGTGGGAAAAGCTGTTGAGAAGCCTTGATTTAAAAAAAATTGAATTATTGTCGTCCTGTACAAAAATTGATCTGCTATATATTCCTTAGAAGAAAAATCTTTCTTCGGTCAAACATTAATGGTTTTTTTTTCAAGTCTTATTTATCATAAGAGCTGTAGTTATTTGCAGACTTATCATACTAGCAGGTTTTTGCAGCAAAATAAAATTCTAAATAATACAGCTCATATTGCTTTAAGCATTGAATGCTTATTTTTGGACGTCGTTGGTCTTGTAACACACCAAACGATGCAGATAAATTGAATACCGCGTGTTAGGCATTCAATGCTTATATTTTGATTCATACTGATGTCAATTTGTATGGCATAATTGTGTATCGTCGCTTTAAAGCCATTATATTAACATCTACCAAGTATTATTCCCTCTATTTCTTACAGAAACTTATAGTTAATTCATAGCTCTATTGAAACAGCCAGACTGAAATCTACACGCCCCGTTTATCGATTTGACGAAATCTACAGCGGCTGAAACTGACAAGAAACTGACAGGACCAAAATTGACACGCCCTGTTTATCGATTGGTTCAAAACTACAGCGACCTAGAAAAAATCATGGACTGCACGAAATGATCATCAGGATGTCAAACTCAAAGTCTCACAGGAGACGATTTGGCTGTTTCTTTTAGCTAACGTACTTGTGTACATTCACAGTAATTTAGTTAATTAAGGTTTTCCGCTCTCAGCGGAAAACCTTACTATTATTCTGAAAATTTTTCAAATTTCTTATTATTTTTTTTTCTTCTAGACGCCAACTTTGATCCTTAATATCTCGCTCGTTTGTTCACCGATTGTTTTGACATTTTGAGGACTGATAACATGCCGCGTGATGTTGTCGTTGCATATTTTAGTTGAGGAAAATCCATATCCGGTTTTGAGTTATTCCCCTTTTAGTAAAATTTAACGACTTCTTTTGTGCAGGGGGGTTTAGCTATAACGATGACTGGCAGAGTCTCAAAGATGGACTGGTTTGGAAGCTAATACATTGAATTTGTGCGAGATATATTTTATTTATTATTTAAATGTAAATAAAAGGGGTGGTATAGATGTTGAAACAAAGGTAAGAAAAACATTCAAAAAAATTCGCGTATTTTCCGTGTTAGTTTTCTACCTGATAAAAATTTGTTATAACATGTATTTTAAAAGTTCTTGGTCTTACCCAGACCTTTCATTCGGTATACCGAAAAAAGGGCTGGCCCCTATAATTAGGGAGTTAGAGGCGTCCAAAGTTTCTTGTCAATAACTTAAAAGGGAATAAAAATTTCTAATGCATTATTGAAGCAAAGTTGTAAAGAAATTAATTTTGAATCCTTCCATAGTATTCAATTTAATGTTTTCGTAATTTATAGTCAGTATTTGCAGAAACAATTGTTGTCAGTTCGGTCCATTTTTGTGGGGGTGCGCACGTTTATGAGGTTAGGAAAGGACTTCTTGTAATGCACTAACTGATACATGTAGCGCGCAAAAATAATTCCACATAAAATTCCCAAATGTTTTTATTCATATGTACATTTTCATTTCATAAAGATGAACCTCTCTGACCTTATTTTTGTTGTTTGTTTCATAACTGTGCCCCTGTCTATATTTAGATGCATTACGAGACTCAGGTAACCGATCGATAGGAGAGTCGCTAGCTGTATTCATGGCCGTCGCCTAGACGACAGTGCATGTTCTTGTAGAGCTGGACGTTCACGTTTAACGCCCCACTGTGTTACTTTGAATTGTTTCAGTACTGGGAGATGTGTTAATAAAATGGTTCCAATACATGGTAATTAAACTCAAATTTTCTTCAATACGTATACACGGCCGTCTTATAAAGCACAATGTGTATTACTGACATGACAAATGTACGCGAACGCGGGATTGCTCCCGATAGAACATTTCTTTTAAAGCAAAAAAAAAAAAATACTGATTTGCGATGGATATAATATAATTATCATCGTGGAGATGATTTTAAAAAGTGAATGTAATATTCGTATACGATAATATTTGAATTCTAAGCCGCTAGTTTTAAGTTACGATTATTAGGGATATTAATTATGACTTGCCCCGCGTTTCACGTTTTTTACTTGCAAAACATCTACAAACGAAAATACCAAACAACCTTCAGCAGCAAATTATAAATTATTTATTCCATACACAATTCTAAAGAGGTAATTAAATAAATTTTATAAATGCTTTATACTTGTACTCGCTATATATCTTCCATGGAAAAAAGTGGCATGGAAAAAATGTTGTTCAATGTTCATCAAATACGCTGTAGCCTTAGCAATCGAAAATAATTAACAAACTGTATATTGATAGATTGACATATCAACAAACATTCAGACCCGCAATGTGTTTTTTAACAAGTTCTATAAAATGTAGACCTAATGACTGAATTATTTACCGTTTTCCGTCTGCGTTATTTGAATCACGTGTGTACGTTATGTGTAGCCATATAGATGAACACTTTAAGTGTTTAATTTTTAAAAGAAATTGTGTACATGCAGAGCAATGCAATGCTAGGACAATTAAATTTCAACAATGTATATGGTGAGGCCGGTCGGACTGATACTGGTTCTGCTTGTTCTACAAATAGCGAATGTAAGACGAAGTATTGGGGGTGTTATATTTTAAACAAATATAACCGCCGGTTTTGTACCGTATGGAAGCTCATCACTTCTTGCTCGCTAAACCGTTAACAGAGTCAGAATATGGGTGACGAGTCCATATACTAAGCCTGTTTGACAAAAAAAAATATTATTTATGGATTTTTAATTTTGAAATGATATTTGACTTGATCAATTTCTACGCCGTCTTTGCCTCCTACGCTCACTTTTGACTCGAAAGTACTATTGTATCAACGCGTTCGGAATATTTTCTTCAGGTTCCCACGAATTATCTGTACTACTAAAACCTTCCCACTTTATTCGAAAATATCTTTTCCCGCGCATAATTTCGTCCTTAAGGATTTTCTCTACATTATATCGGCGTTCATCGTCGTCCGAACTCTCGTTTTCCGCGTCGGAATTATTCTCGACATTCTGCTCATCATTCTTCTCTGACGCTGTCGACTCATCATTGCTAGAACTTACCTCCTCATCCTCTTCTTGGAGCGGATCTAGTCTGTTTGTAGGGCGGATTTCAGGATCATGAAAAGGTTTCAGATCATCCGCATGCGCCGCAGACTTTAACTCAGTGTCATTCTCACACCATCTAAGATTGTACGTGTTGTTTCTATTGTCTGCAATAATGTAGAAAGGACCAATCCATTTGTCACAGAGTTTAGGAGACAGACCAATCTTTTTCTTCTTAGTCCTTAGCCATACTTTATCGCATATGCTAAATTCTGGGGGTACCGCTCTTTTGTCATGCTGCGCTTTGTACTTTTTTTGGGCTTCCTCAATATTTTGCGCCGCTAATTCTCTAGCTTTTCTGAGTTCTGCATGTAAACTGTCAATGTACGTTTTGGCATTTTCGCCGACAACTTCTGCAGGGTTCAAAGATGTATCTAGGGCATTCTTGTCATAGTATTCTGCATTCTCGTCCAAACATTAGATAGTAAGGGCTGTACTGGGTGGACTCTGTAGTTATCGTTGTATTCATAGCAAACGTGATAGGGTCTAGCAGTCTTGGCCAATTTGTTTGTTCTGCATCAGTGTAAGTTCTAAGTTTAGTCAAAATGGAACCATTTGCTCTTTCTACTGCTGCATTTGTTTGAGGTCTGTAACTCGACGTTTTTAATTTTGTAATTTCAAAAATCTCGGTCAAAACTTTTGACATAAATTGTTGTCCACGATCTGTAAGAATTGAGTCGGGACTGCCATATTTACAAATAATTTTTCGAAAGAAAATATCTGCTACTGCAATAGCCGAAATATCTTTAAGGGGAAATGCCTCTGTCCACTTTGAAAATGCACACTTGATAACTAACGCGTGCGTGTATCCCTCTGGACTTGTTTTTAACGGGCCTAGCAAGTCAAGATGAACTCTTGAAAACACATCGTGTACTGGTAGAGGTCTGAGGGGAGCTGGGTGTTTATGTTTGTCATCCTTTGCACGCTGACAAGAAATGGACGTTTGAACATACGCGCTAATATCTGCATGTAACGACGGCCAAAAGTACTTGTGGCGTATTGTCTGATATGTTCTATCTTTGCCTTGATGACCTCCGAGCAAGGAGTCGTGATAGGACCTTAACACGTCATCTCGCAGCTGATGTGGTACAGCTAGTTGTTTGACTAGTCTATCGACGCAATGACCTCTACCTTTTGGATAATAAAAATGATACAATACACCTTCATCTAGTACATAGTCTTGAGATTCTAGAATGACTCTCCTGTCAACACGTCCTCTGTTTGGTAGTTCTTTATCTACTATGTACGCAATAATGTCTTCAAAATCAGAGTCATTCTTTTGAAATTCTATCAACTCCTCTTTCGAGACTGTTGATATCTCATTCACACAAGCCAGTTGATCAAAATCTGTGTAAATGGCCTCTGCCTGAACCTGCATGTTCTTTGTCTTGATCTCACCCCGGATCATATCAATGTTTTGTTCTTGTGGATACTCACGTCTACTGAGAGCATCTGCATTTGAGTGTATTCTACCCTTCTTATGAGTAATATCGAACTGATAACCCTGAAGGAATATAGCCCATCTAGCCAATCTGCTATTTGTTTCTACCTCTTTCAATTTCTTTACAAACGTGATTGCACTATGATCTGTGAAAACCTGAAATTTCTTATTTGCTAAATAAATTCTATAGTGTTTGATTCCCTCTACTAAAGCTAGGCACTCTCTATCAGATATATATCGACCAATTTCTCTCGGCCGGTCTGAGTGCGCGTCCACCGTAAGCTACAACGGTCTCTCGCCCTTTAGCATCTTTCTGTCCCAAAATGTAAGAAATTGAAAATCCCGAAGCATCCGTGTACAAAATAAATGTTTTATTGAAATCAGGGAATGCCAAAACGGGTGCTTCAGTAAGTAGTTGTTTGAGTTTGTCAAATGCCTTTTGACACGGTTCGTCCCAACAAAATTTTGTTCCCTTAACAAGTAGCCTATTGAGGGGGGTAGCAATGTCTGCAAAACCGTGAATGAATTTGCGGTAATAATTCGCAAGTCCCAAAAATGCTCTGATGTCAGTTGTATTTTTCGGTTTTGGGAAAGATTTGACAGCTTCTACTTTTGACATATCTACAGAAATTCCATCTTTTGAAATAACATGGCCTAAATATTTCACTTCCTTGACAGCAAAATTACATTTTGATGGTTTGAGGCGCAAATTTGCCTCTCTGAGTTTTTGAAAAACTTGATCTAAATGAAATAAATGTTCATCAAAATTCTTTGAGAACATGAGAATGTCGTCCATGTAAACTAGTGAATACTTCCAGTTTACATCACGAAGTACATCTGACATCACAGACATAAATGCGCTGGGACTTCCCTGTAAACCAAAGGGGATGCGCTTGTATTGGTACAAACCTTCATGACATACAAATGCCGTTTTGTGTTTTGTTCTGGGGTCTAGATTTAATTGCCAATACCCAGAGAACATGTCAAGAGGTTTGAAAATTTGCGCATTGCTCTCTCCCAGTGTGTCAATAATATCTTCCATGCGCGGCAACGGAAAATTCATTGGTTTTGTTACCGAATTTAACTTCCGGTAATCTACGGCAAATCTGTAATCTCCGTTTTTCTTCCGAACAAGAACTACGGGACTTGACCATTCGCTGGTTGACGGTTCAATTATGTCGTTGTCCAATTGTTCCTTGACTTGGCGCGAAATTTCCGCGCGTGCTCGCGGGGATGCGCGGTACGGTCTTTGTCTAATCGGATTAGCGTTTTCCGTGTTAATTATATGCGGATGGCGATTTGATTGACCTAACTCTGATAAATCTTTGGCAAAGACGTCGCGATTTTGACCAAGCATATCTAAAAGTTTTTCTTTTTCACTAATTGACAAATCACACTTTGAACAATCAATACCCATGTTAATTGCTTTTTTGCGTTTGAAGTTTTGCCTTGCTTATCTGAAAGTGACACACAAGAAACCTGTTTGTTTTCATTTCCAATTTCTGAAGTAACATTTTCAATTTCATAGAATTTGCGTACAGATAAGTCTTTTGATAAGTTAATTTCTGAATTAGTCGGGTTCATAATTCTTGCTACAGATTTGTTGTCTTTCATTTGAACCAAGCAACTTGCTCCTACAACCGAATGAGTACCAGTCAGTGCGGAAATGAATTCCGCACTGACTGGTACTCATTCGGTTGTAGGAGCATGACCGGCAACCCTAGCTTTGACCTTGTTTAGATGTTCATTGCTAGAAACGGACCCAACAACTTTTTGTTTTTGACGGGGCTTCGAACGTTTGAATTTGGATGGACACATTCTTGCAATATGCCCGATTTTCTTGCATAATCTACACATTCTAGTAATACAGCGACATTGTGAAGGAAAATGGTCACACTTACCACAACGAAAGCAGGGTGTTTTGTAATGTTTGGGCGGTTTTCTCTGTTGATTTGCACAATGAGACACATTTGTATTAAAAGACACAGATTCGCACTTTTGATATGGTAGCACATTTTGAAAATTTTGATTTACACACACATTTTCTGAATTTTGATAAGGTGGCACTATTTGATTTTCTTGATCACAAACTTGATTCACACACTCTGTATCACGAAGCACTTTATTTGATATTTCGTCGACCCTTTTCTGCAGATTTTCAAACACCGAATTGATCGCTTCCACTTCACTCGCCTCCACTTTCTTCTTTCTTCTCTCTGCAACCTCAGCAACTCGGAGACGCTTTTCTATATCCTGTGGTGTATTCCCGTCGTCATGTCCAACGGCGTGCATGATGTACTCTGGACGGGTATGGAACATGAATTTATCCATCAGGAATCGGTCAGGCAATTGGCTTCTCCTTGCTAATTCTGTGACGTCATTCATGTAGTCTGTAACATCTTCGTCTTTGCGTTGTTCGCGTTCAACAGCTTCATTGTAGGCAACTAATTTGTCCGCATTTGTAGTCCCATACTTTTCAAGAAATGCCCTTGGTAAAGTTTCTTTATTCGCTTTCATTTCTTCTGGTAGATACTGATACCATAGTAACGCATGTTCATCAAATAGTAGAGGCAGGAACTGTAATATTTCTTCATCGTTGTGTCAAGTTGTCGTCAAGTTGTGTCGCTTTTGCAAACAAGTTAAACTGAAAAATCCATTTTTCGGCATTTTCTTTAAAATTCCCTTTAAACTTGGCTGGCGCGAGTTTCGAAATATCCATATTGAACTTCATCTTCACTGCGTTTCAGGCGTTGTCCGTTCAGTTGTCCGTAACTTTTCGTCCTACCGTTCTTATACGTTTCCTCATGTCTAGGTTGAAATGTCTATTTTTCCTGTGAGAGGTACATCTTTGGGAAATCAGGATACTCCACCAATTATAACCGCCGGTTTTGTACCGTATGGGGTATTTTCCGTACCGGGCGATTACTAGGGAATTAGCTCAACACTCGCTGTATTTTCCACATTTATTCCAGTTAATAACACAATTATACAAACAGTTACTCTCCACTCCGTACACATTAAAAAGGGGAAACTCGCTTTCAAATAATTCTAACTTAATGTTAACCTACATATGACAGTGAGGGAAAACGTAACGGATTAGACGGACGACTTGTACCTTGACTCTTAACCTCTAACTATCGAACTCTGACCCTCTACTCTCTTAGACTAACTCCAATCATCTCTAAAACATATAATAATATTTTACTGGCGTGGCCATCTAAAAAATTGACATGTATAAATCATCCAATCAGAGAATATTTCTTTATCCCTAAACTGACCATCTCCCAGGTAAACGCCCATTTATTCAACTGCGTTAATCCGCTAATTGTTATGTAATTGCATTAACTCTATTAGTGTCAAACATACATTTCTTAGCTGAAACCATTGGCCTTCAATCCTGTCCTTCTATTAAGTATCTTTCCCAAAGCTACACTTGATTACTTTGATGTCCTATTTCTTTGTTACAGTTAAGGCGTTTGATAAACATTAATTTACATTCTATCACATCACAGTCAAGAGGAATTTCATTAAGAAGAGTGAATAACGTTAATTTACCAACAAGCTAAACTATAGAAAATATTCGGAACATGTAAAATATACATTTTACATGGTGATACAAATATAAGTATTGCTTTCTTAAAAGCTTGCATTACTCAACTTAGTATTTTATTGGAAGCATTCTTAGTTACCTAAGCTGCATATATGTACCAATGACAATGAACTTTATTCTCAATAAACTGTGTTTACAGTGTAGAGAAGATACAGTACATGTACACGCTCGGTCTGTATCCCGGAAAAATTGACTACCATCCGAAATTTTTCATACAAGGTCTACACACTTGCAGCTAACATTACCTTTAAAAATACATTTTAGAATTTGCCGCTGTTTATAAATTCATTAAAAAGACGCGCAGAATCAAGTGGTAATATGTCGTTTGATATGGGATTTATGACGTCTATTTATATTGTTTTCATTAAAATTATTTCAAGCTTGTGGGTGGAATGAAATCAGTTTCACATGTTATATGACATAAAGATGTCCTCTCCCCACCTTTTCTCGCAGCAACTATTTTTTTTAAATTTACATACAAAAATTGAATTATCATGGAGTTGCCCCCCCCCCCCCATTTTGGTAGCATGTAAAAAAAAATGGTATGAAAATCATGAAATTATGGGTGAAAGGACGAGTGCACTTATGGGCCCCGGTGAAAAGTGAAAAAATGAAGAATCAAATTAAGCATATTTTTTTCCCTAACATTATCTATTGATATCTATTCCATAAGAATTAACAAGTTTTAGCGCTGAAATTATTGTTTATGAAAAGCACGAAGCTTTAAAACATAGTAGGGGTCAGCAGACATTCGTGATTTTGTATTATAATAGTAAATCGAGGACAGGCATTCATTTTAAAGCCTTTGTTTACTGTCAGCCTAACCGAGTACAAACTTGTGGAAAAGACAATATACGCATTATACAATTAGTAAACTCCTGTGAAAGTAAGAAGTTTGTACTCGGTTAGGCTGGTACCTAAAAAATCAAAAATGTATGAAAATTTCAAGGTTTTTCCTATAGCAAGCGAAATCTATTACCTGCTCGACCCATGTTTGAACTCACGCATGGAATAAATTATTTCAAACAATCACGTGGTTTCTATCCAGGTAAACGTTTGTCAAATGTGCTCACTGTGAATCATTGACACGTTTTAGATCGCTTTCCTTCATCTTTGTATGGTCAGGAATGTTTGTTTGTCACTATGGTAATATGCAACTTCAAAGCTTCATTCGATTTTTTTTTCAGACGTAAAATAATGCATAAAGTATAATTCAGCAAACGCGCCAATCGATCCACCAACAGAGCAATGTTGATTTAAATGTCTCCTCCCTCTGATTTAAATAGACACAATTCGAGTAGATTCGGTTCGATTTTTCCGAATTTAAATTATTTATAGGCATTTAAAAATCCTCAATTTTTTTAATTGTATTCTAATTTTGGTAAATTTAAGCGTGCATATAAATCAGAAGTATCCATGAGTGCTTAACTATTATGAGAAAAAAGCAATTTGATGATATTTTCTACATATAAACGGCACTGAAAAAGGGCCCATTCTCTATAGCTTAAGTGCACTTGTTCTTTTGACAATTTTGAAAAATTCAGAATTCTTCTTTTTTTCTTTTTTTGCTTGTCAAGATTTGTTGGATGAGTTTGCCCCCCCCCCCCCCCACTTTCAAAAACGATGCTACGTGTCTGGAAATTACTCATTTCTTTATTCCCTTCTTTAATAAACAAAACAAACCAACAAACATAACCGATCCAGATAAATATAATTACATGTATCAAAAATAAACTTCAAAAACAAACTACACATTCATCCATCACCCACAATATTTGTCATTGTTGTAGATCCGTGTAACAATCTGTTAAGTAGGTGCTTGCACGACAAGGAACCCCTTGCTAATCTACATTTTCATTAACGCATACCAAGAAAAAATATATTTTGATTTAGTTTTGAATTTCTTTTGATGTAAAAAACAAGAGGCCCAGGGGCCACATCGCTCACCTGAGCAACAATTGCCTTAATTCTGATCAAATTAGCATTACAGTATCAAAATATCTTGACAACTGAGTACAGTAGATCTTGCTAAAAAAAATTGAAAATCTGCCAATTTTTATCAACCTCTTATTTTTTGGTAAATACCAAGCCCCTTTTGTTGTTGTACCTGTAAGAAGATTTGTCTCTATTCCTATATACCCCCCCCCCCTCCCCCCATTTCATGGCCCCATTTTTCTCTAGGGAATCATGGTTTCATCAGACTTAAATCTGCATAACCTTTGCTTTCACACTAAGTACTGAGTTTTGAACCGAACACTTTCCCAGAATAGTTTTAAAGATTTTCTCTTCATATTCCTATGTAAAAATTCAAACCGCCATCACGGTCCCGCCCTATCACTAGGGACTGTGATTTTGCAAACTTGAATTTACACTACCCGAGGATGCCTCTACACAAGTTTAAACCCTTTCTGGCCAAAAATTCTTTAAAAAGAAGATTTTTAAAGATTTTCTCTATATATTCCTAAGTAAAAATTCATCCCCCATTGTGGCCTCACCCTACCCCTGGACTATTATTTAAACAAACTTGAATCTATACGATCTGGGGATGCCTCCACTCAAATTTGCTTTCCTGGCCTAATAATTTTGAGAAGAAGACTTTTAAAGATTTTCTCTATCTATAAAAATTCATCCCCCATTGTGACCCCGCCCTACCCCCAGGGACCATGATTTGAACAAACTTGAATCTACACTTCCTAAGGATGGTTACATGCCAATTTGAGATTTCTTGGCCAAATATTTTTGAGAAGAAGATTTTTAAAAGATTTTCTCAATATATTCCTATGTAAAACTTGATCTCCCAATTGTGGCCCCACCCTACCCCCGGGGATCATGATTTGAACAAACTTGAATCTACACTACCTGAGGATGCTTTCATTTCAATTTGAACTTTTCTGGCCTAATAGTTTTTGAGAAGATTTTTAAAGATTTTCTCTATATATTCTTATGTAAAACATGATCCCCCTATTGTGGCCCCACCCTACCCCCGGGAACCATGATTTGAACAAACTTGAATCTACACTATCTGAGGATGCTTCCACTCAAATTTGAGCTTTCCTGGCCTAATAGTTTTTGAGAAGACTTTGAACAGTGCGACATTTAAGTCCGGACATGACAAAGTCCGGGCTTTTAGCTACCATTTCCGTTGGACATAGCTTACTTTTGTTTATATATCTTGGTGGGACATTTTACTTTGATCCTATCATGTCAGCATGAATGTACACATTGCTCTAGTTTTCTTGTAATTGTCTCTCAAATATCAAAATCCCATGGGATTTTGGTGGGATTTTTCATCCCATCTAAAACCCCACCAAAATCCCATGGAAGAAAAAGTATTGTGGGATAAATTGTCCCATGTGGGAGAAAAAATCCCATCATTCATAAAAGATGGGATTAATTCTCCCATATAGGACAAAAAATCCCACATAATAAAGAAAATAGGATATATCCCATGATTTTTCACATAGGATAAATTTTCCCATATATCACAGATATCTTTCTCATGATTTCTCATAATAAATTATTTTCTTTTGTTATTTCACCTTAATTTGCACATAACATTAAACTCTGTCTCATGGCAATTGATTGGATCAACAACTGTACAGACATTTCATATTTTCATCTGATATTAATCTTTTAAAGACATGTGAGATTGTATTGTGTTGATTTTTCAAAATACTGTAGGTGCATGTTTGCTATAAAATGCAGATTCTAATCCTAAATAAATAGTTATTTGGTTCTTCATTTTTAATCCATCTAATTAGACTTTCTTGTTATCTATTTCTTAGGAACTGTCTTCCCACAAATGTTTATTTAAAAATAAAATTTGGTGTTATGACTAGTCATAACACCAAATTTTATTTTTAAATAAACATTTGTGGGAAGACAGAACTAATAATTTCATTACATATTATATAGCTCTTTCTGGTAATTACCATAGGCGCTTCCCACCTAAAATCAGTGTATTAAAAATCCATCCGAAAAGAGATGAAGATTTCGCACAATGATGTATAGATAGTGAGCGTCTAACAGGTGCAGTTCTTTACCTCAGCAGATAAGAATGACCATTGTAAATGTTGCTGTGCAGTACTAATGCAACGCTAAAAAAATACCTTATGCAGATTGTAAACAACGAAATGTTTACCCAATGATGACGTTTTTTTCATATCTAATGCTCATAAACTTCTCATATTTCTCATGTACTCATTTCTCAATGTTCCCAGTTTCCATCTTGGAGTGTAATAATTATGTTGAATTGCGAACCCGATTGTTAAATACATCCCCCCCTCCCCCCCCCCCCCCCCCCTTTTAAAAGAATTCGGAATACTAGGACAATCTCATATCATGTTTCATGGAGTCAGGTGCACAGAACAAGAACCACATCGTCAATAACGGCGATTGTCTACGCCGCATTGTTACCCATTGTACGGATTTTTTTTAATAAAAGAGAGTAAAATATAACCTTTGGAAAAAAATGTTTTATATTGAGTTCAAAATCATGCTTAAATAACTGTATCAAGTTTTGTAGTTTGATTAAGTCATTATAGTGAGACTGTTTGGGGGTTTTTTTTCAATGTGATTGTTGTTGTTTTGATACATGTAAGAAGGTAACAAGACTTCAAATTGTCGCTAAGTTTAATAAATTTCACAAACGCTATTTCTATTGGTTGGTTGCACCGAGCTCAGCTTGAGCGAGTTTCTGTACTTGTGTACATTACCTGCATACGTGTAAGTAACAGTATATCAAATAAGTGTATTTTAAAAATACATGCACATACATAGTACAGAAGATCAAAGGTGGCAATGTTGCATACATCAACCCGTTAATTGCCAGACTGTCACCTTGATTAAAATTCTTATCCCTCGGTGGTTCGTTTTATATATACATGTAATTATATCCCCGACTGTTTAAGACTTGTTACCTGTAATTAAATCCGAGATGTACGGTTCTAGGATAACACAAAAGTGAAATTTTTGTTTCAAATTCAATTCACGGGCTACAATATTATTTCCCTATAAAAGAAATTATATATGAATTAACCATTAACCATTTACCAAAGGTTTCATTTTATTTTTTGAAATCTCTCTCTCTCTCTCTCTCTCTCTCTCTCTCTCTCTCTCTCTCTCTCTCTCTCTCTCTCTCTCTCTCTCTCTCTCTCTCTCTCTCCTCATTATTTGCTTGCTTTAAAGTACACCAGGGACAAACGGTATCTAGACTACCTACATGTAAAGTGCGGTGAATTTTTGATATGATGGAGATCTATATGTGAAAACATCCTGAAAATTTAACTGCGGTCGCATGAGTACTTTTCGAGATATTTGGGGGAAACCCGATTTCACACCTTCAGAACGATTTTTAATCAAGCCGATTTGGCGCGGGATGAACTGTGGCGTCACTGGGTCAACTACTATAATATGAGAAACAAGAATATCGTATGAAAACTGTTTGTTTTCTTGCATTGCATTTTCTATATATGAACATTTTTTTATCGACCCTGAATGACTAAATATACTGTTGTTTGAGTTTAAACCCATATTTTATTGAACAAAAATGCCCGAATTTGGAAACTTGTTAACGTTTGCTTCATGAATTTAGTCAAATGTGTGACACATTTTGCATCACATGTGTATCCTATGTAGCAAATTGACAATCAATCAAGGCACTGCATGTTGTTATAAGAAATATTTTTTGAAATATTTTTTTGTAAAAGGTAACGTGTGGGGGGGGGGGGGGGGGTCTATTCCTCGTTTGAGACATAAAATTCAGGCACGTAGCATCGGGGGGGGGGGGGGGGGGAGCTTGCATTTACCATGTTTACATATAAAAAATTGAATTATCATGGAGCCTCCCCCCCCCCACACTTTTTGTAAGTATTAATTAAGGAAATTAAGAGTGAAATCGAAGTTACAGATATATATATACCACGCCAGCTCCCGCCCCCCCCCCCCCCCCCCACGAATAAGGATATTTAAGATTTAATTTCCCCTTTATTTTTTATTTTTTTGCTTGCTTGTCAAGAATTTTTGGATGAGTCTGAGATGTAATTTCAGGCAGGTAGCATCCTTTTTGAATTGTGGGGGGGGGGGGGGGGCAATCAAAAACGATGCTACCTGCCCGATATTACATCAATATTGCCCGATTATTCATTTTAATATTGATTTCGGACTATAAACAATCAAAATAGCATGCACATTTTAACAAACAATCGAGGGATTATTAATGGATCAAGGCGAAATTTAAGTCCAAGATGGCCGCATGATGATTGAAAATACGATAATGGAATTTTATTTTACACTTATTTACATCCTTTGTCAAGATATGTAAAGTTTCTTTCAGTTTTAATAATGATTCGGTGTTAGTATAACAATTTAATTTAAGCTATTTGGAGTTAAATTGCTGACTATAGCGCTCGAAAGAAAGGTGTTCTTTATTGGACAAGAAATTAAGACCAGGGACGTAATTACTTCCGAAATTATTACTTCATTATTACTTGATTGCATTTTAATTGCTGAATTGTGAGTTTTGTCATTTTTTAAATGATAAGATAAGTAACAATTAAGGCATATTTTGAACATTAGTTTCTTTTTGATAGTCTCATGCATGATTCTTTAACCACTGATTGACGGACTATACCCGTGTATTAGCTAATGAATGCTTATTTTACACAGTCTAATTTAATTTATGTTTTAGCTGATAATAATTGAGTAGCTAATTATACACAAATCAATTTACCAGTCTAGAGGTGTGAAACCTCCTCTTTGATCTCCAGACTCGTGTACCATGTGTATACATACCCCAGACACACACGTGTCTGGAGCAGTAGCTTCGTTAGTTTACCGGTGACATCGTCTCGGGTCATTCGTGTGTGAAGGGAGATTATGTAATCAACAACTGAATAATGAACATCAATCTGTCCATGCAAGCATTTAAGATATCGTAATCATCGGTAAAAAAGGCGACGAGAATAGCCAAAATCCCTAAAAAGAAACTTGATTGTGCCAAAATAATTACGGATACAAATTTCTAAATCTACAATACTTAAAATAACTAGATACGTCAAAACATCAGAGCTCTATCAATTTTTTGTAATTTTTTACTGCAAAATGGTATGTATTTTGTAAAGCTTTTTAAGGTAATTCCCTTCCTGTTGATCTCGTAACCTCTTTTCCGCATGTTGAATAAGCAAATTAATCAAATAATGTTAAATATGTCGCCTTAACTATAATTATATTATGTAAGTAGAACAAATAATTTTCATTCATTCCGTAAATACTCCATTTCATAGATCTTTATTTGTGATGCTGAATTAGTAAATATATTATTCACCAATTCCTATCTCTTTGTATTTTTTGTATTCATGTCGTTTTGTATGTACATGTATATCGAGAAGGTCATTGTGTACACATCACAAGTCAATCACAAGTCAGTGGATTTTGTCTAGATTTATGTTTTCTCTCAACTTGATTAATTTTGTGATTGATTTTGCTGTAAATTATAAAGTATTAATTATGAAGAAATTTTGGGGAAAAATCAGCGCCGCGAATGTGATTTGATCCCACGCTAGTACAATAGTGCTACTTACACCGCCCTCCGCGCAGCCACTGCGCCACTCCCGCTTTAGTTGTAAAGGCTTTTATTTTAAACATAAGGTAAGGCTATCTTATTAAAAAGGAAATAAACTGAAATTCGATTAAAGTGAAGCTAATTTTTTCTTCGGAATAATATATTCTTAAAAATATAGAGTATTTCACCCCTTGTTATGATTCTTTATTCAAAACTTGAATAATTACATTTCGATGTTTTATAGTACATGTACTACCAGGGACATTTATGTATATATATGTATCACCGGTGCTATGGACACGGAATGCACCGATCCAGCTTTTTTTCCTTGGGGAGGGGGGGGGGGGTGGGTTCGGAGTGACAATTTAGTTTGCCAGGGGGTCAGAGGCATATTTTCGATATTTCTTTATGTATATTTAAATTTTTAAGGGGGTCCGTCCGGTCAATGATACGCGTTTTATCACTGCCGGTTTAGATTTACTTTTGATACTCAGCTTAGCATTAGCTTTGAAATTCATGATCATTTATACGTTCTAATTAGAAACCAATGATATTTTTTCATTATAGCCGAAGCACTTGTTCATGTCTTGAAAATGATGCTCAAAATCACGCATGTATTGCATTTAACTTGGATTTACACGAAATAATTTAATTGAATGATCAGCCCAAGTTTGTGGGATCCCGTTTAATACAGGTTAAGAAGCCCGATAATTAACAGTGTTTTAAAACTTACGCACACTTGTATTGATTGGCAAAATGTGAATATAATAATCTTCGTTTCGGGATAGCATTGTAACGGGATTAGCAAAACCAGGCACGTTGGTGTCTCAATGGCAAAACAACTACCATTTACTTAAAATGATATATGTCGCATTGATCCACGTAAATATCTTATGCCAAAAGCTATCTGATTAATTAATTAAATAATTCATTAATATTGCTAGTAACGATTAAAGTTAACAAAATTGGTTAATAATGTTAACATTCACGTAATAAAAACTGTGTTTGTTTCGTGGAGACGGAAGACCTTAATGATAAGACAGTGTTCGGTGAAAACTTTCTCGCTTCTGAACTTCCAGTAAAAAAAAAATAAGAACCTTAAAAATGGATGAAAAACACTCAAAAATTAATCTAAAGATTCACAATTCACTCCTTGTATGTGCCAAATTTCCATTTTATCATGCAACTTGATAAACTGGTTCACAGTTTTCAAAACTCGGAAGTGGAGTGAAGAAAAACGAGGGGAATAATTTTGTTATCATGAGCAGTAAGTACATGTTTGTTCTTATTTATTTTCTTCACCCAATTTTAGCCCCAAGCGAGTTCACCTGTGTCACGTGTTTCTGTTCAATCTGGTTTCTGCTCGCACGTGTCTTACACGTGTATATCTCCATTCTTTGTAGAACAATAGGGTGCTAATTGATATACACAGACTGACACCTGTAGATACTGCCATGTAAATTGGTAGATGCTTTAGGACAATAGGATAGTTATTAGGTATACACAGAATGTGTCTCCTTGGTCAGTTGACTTATCTATAAGGAATTCATAATGAACACAACAAAGACTTTTGATGCTACATGTAAAGCTTATTTGTAATTGACATCAACACAATATTTAAAAGTTATTAAAAAGATATTATAAATGAAATGAATGTGCAAGTAATAAAATGTTGAAAAAGTATATTATCATATATAGTCAATGTAATACAAATCATTGCATTCCTAAAACTATATGCATTGATCTAAATTGATAACGTTTAAATACAGTTTTGTTACTATACTTTTATTGTTTTCATTTTAAGAAATATTTATAAGTAATATGAACAGAACCATATTTTAATTTTGTCATTAGTACAATTGGCAACATTTTAAAAAACATTATATAGTCTGGCATCATGTCTATTATAGACTGTGCACTGTTGTATTCTCTCATGGGGGGGGGGGGGGGGGGGGGAGTGAAGACTTTTGTTAGGAACCGTTTCTATTGTTATAGTCAAATTATTTTACTACTCCTATTACAAAGTAAACTCATATATCAACTTAGGAGTGAAGACTTTTGTCAGGAACCGTTTCTATTGTTATAGTCAAATTATTTTACTACTCCTATTACAAAGTAAACTCATATATCAACTTATATTCTTCGAATAATATTAATTATACATGTGTATAAAATTTTTCTTTTTCTTTTTAAAATAAAAGTTTTCTTCTGAGACTGTAATCTAAGTTCATTTCAGAAGAAATTGGAATGTGTCCTCTGCATGTATTTCATCTACAGAGTTTTCATGTGCACTCAGTCTAGACAAGTTCACCCTGAAATGGTGCAGTCTCTATTTTCAGGGGTAGTACCCCACATCGAAACTGTGCTATTGTTGATCTAGCTAACAATATGTTTAGGAATGTTCATTGAGATGTATAATTTTCTAGGCAAGAATTTTCCTTTGATAGTTTTTATGTTCTTAATTTAGGAGTATTTAATGTGGATATCCATTTGCCATCTTAGTTCATGTTCTAACTGCTGTTTACTGATATGAGTTAATATATACATGAAGTACATGGGGGCATATATTTCCATAGGCTGCCAGTATATCTACATCATCTAGAATAGACATTGTGGTTTTATGAATAGTCCTTGTCACACTACTACATGTACATTTTAATAAGTGTATTGTCAAACAACAATATTCATGTACATGATATACCATATGACTGCCCAGAAAGACAACAACTTCAGTAAATAATGAGTAACATAAATACAAGGCTTTTAGTTACTAAAACATCTTGTCAATGAATAGAAGAAGTCGATCAGAAATAATTAAGTACTACATGTAGGTAACTGCAAGTTAAAAATCAGAATTAATCCTTTAAAACCTATGGCCAAAAATTTTCAGAGAATCGAGAGAAAGAAAACAAACCCGGTATATATAATCATGTTCATATTAATTAACTTTGAAACAAACCGAAATCATTCATTAGGGGAGAGAGAGAGAGTTGTTGAACATTAGGGTTCACTGGTTAAAAATACATGTATGTATTCAGAGCTTTATTTAAGCTCATTGAGCAGAGTATTAGGACCAATATTCTATGTCTGTCTGTCGGTATGAATGAATGAGGTGATGGGTTTATAAATGTAGGAATGAATGTGTTCATGTATATGCTAAACAACAAGTTAATTTATCATCATATGACAAAAGTCAAGCTTATTATTTATTATCCAATTATCCTTTGTTTTGTATACAAATATATCAATAACATATCACTCTGTAAACTGGTAAATTATACTACATACTATATACTATATTCTATGATTATTTTATAACACCACTTCTTGACTTTTTATTTTGGAGAGGGTTTATATAGGCTTTGCCTGTTGCCTAATCTATTTGATTACTCAATAAAATATGCTTAAATTAGAGTATTAGGAAAAATTTAATATGAAACATAACTATTGAATAAACATTTAAGTGTTTATAGTATAACCTCACAATATCCATAAAAGTACCACTGAGACCAACATAATACAACTGCATAATAAATAAATGTTATTTAAGAAATTAATGGGTTCCAGCTTCTGATCCGCCATTCAGTAGATATTTTAAAACAATCTTGACTAATAAATGTCAGTCATATAATAATGATTCCAATATAAGTCGATCAGATGAGCAAATCTAATGTTTTGAGGCTGTATGATCGAGCTATAATTTTTGAGAACCTTTTTATCACTATTATGGGACCCAGTTCATTTAACAGGCATGGGACAATTACTTTTTCATAAAGGAAAAGCATGGGACAAAAACTTCCTTAGGTACCCGTGGGATGAACACTTCTTTAAAAATGAGTTACAATTCTCAACTCAAGAGGAACAATTAATATCTTTAAACATATTTCATTTTAAAAAAAATAATCATTTAGGAGGGAGTTACTCTCATTATTATCCAAAACTGTGTGACTTGCTCTCTTTAACTTACACTAAAATTCTATGAAAAGATGAAATTAGAAAGCTTATGCAATTCTGAGAAAAAATATGCATCATATTGCCAATTCCATTGAGGTCTAAGAAAAATATAGCCATTTAAGTGAACCTACCATTTCCCCACTCCTCTATTTAACACAGATTCACGGGGCTCTCCTTTAGTAAAACATATTAACTTAATCTTTTAGACATCAATTGTTGTTCAACCTCCTTGAATAAGAAACCTTATTCAGTACTACATACATCTACATAATATTACCATGATAAAAGCATCAAATCACTTAGAAATACCCTTACATGTATTACACTCCCCCTATTTTGATTGTCATAAAAAGCATTTATAGTTTGAAATATTTTACCTAATATTATGAAATTTGTGGCAATTTTCTAGGGTCATTTCTTACACATATTTGAAATAATCATCACTGATGCTCAGAAATTGCTCTTTTTTTGGTAAATTGGATGATTTGTAGCATTTTTATTCACAACTAGACATGCCATCCTGCATGTGTTTTTTTTTTTCATGAAAATGGAAGTTTAACAATCATATTTAGTGAATATCTTATCTATTCTGGTTTCTAGTCTCCTTTTGATAAACCATATGCATGCTAAAACAGTAGGACCTGCAAGTATGATATGCCTACCTTTAATTTAAATAAAATTCAAACACACCAGGGTAGCTGGAGATGGATAAGAATTTCATGAAAAATGTTCAATTTTTACATGTATTTCTACATTTTTGACGCATATATACAATAAAAGGGTAAAAATATGTTGATTCTTGTTCGATTCAATAGAAGTACCATAAATATAGTAGCTAGATGTTATTTGAAGGTCAAGTGTACCTTTACATATCATACATGTATATGCGTAATAAAAGAAGAGAGATTATTTTTTAACTAATGTAAAAACATCTTAAATATCACTTTTGCACAGGATACATACACTTGGGTTTTTAAGGTTGATATTATGATAACTACATTTGTTTACATGTAATTACTACATTTGAAAGAGACATATTCTTATTAAAAAAAAATGGGTATTTATAATTAGTCAGGTTTCTTAATGTTATTTCATAAAACCAGAGAGCAACTTCACTGCAGATTTATAAATTTAATGATTAAATTGATAAAAACTGTTTTTATCGCTTATCTCAGTAATTAACTTAAGCCTATAAATTGTCATCAGGATAGGAAATTCCAACTTTCTGGGTAGGCCAAATTTTACTCAAGTGGTGGCCATTCTACACATGTAACCGAAGAGGGAGTATTTATAAACTCTCCTTCTGTATGCATATAAAAAATAATTGTTTACATTGTACCTTTTGTAATTAAGTCTCCCAAAAGAAGTTTGGAGACATTGTTTTTGAAAGCGGTTTCTTCTTTTTCTTCTTTCTTGCCTTTGAACTTGTCCATCGCGTTTCTCAGAGATGGTTGAACAGAGTTGTACACAACTCAAGGATATGATAGGCCTGCATACCCTGTTTTAAATTTTGAATTTATTGTTTTTAAATTGGGGTTGGGCAACCATAGTTTTGGGGGGTCAAATAGGGGTGGGGTCTAACATTGAATCCTTAGGGAAAAATTATACACTATATTGTAAATGGTTATAACTTGAAAACCGTTAAAGATATTGACATGGATTTTTCAAATGCTAAATATATTGAGTGTTAATTATGGTCAATACATGGTACATAATAGATATGATCTCTGGGGACTATATATATTCCCCAACCCCCAGGTTAATGGGAAATTACTTAATATTTGAAAAACCGTGACTCCTCACCCTTAAACCATAAATATTCTTGTTCCTTGTGTAATGGGGCATCATATGGTATATAGGTTATGGCCATATGGGGGTGGTTCCGTCTACCCCTGACACAGGAAGTGCCCTAATTTAAATATCACATTAAATTCCTATGAGATCCCCAACCCCAGACTACTTATATTCTTGTCATTTGTGTTAAGGGGCATCAAATGGTATGTAGGTTATGGGCCCTGGGGGTTTTCCTGACCCCCATTGAACAGGAAGTGCCCAAATATCTCAAAAATGGTTGAGATCCCCACCCCTAAACTATATATATTCTTGTTCCTTGTGTCAAGGAGCATCAAATAGTATATAGGTCATGGGCCCCAAGGGTGGTCATGACCCCCCTCCCCCCCCCCCCCTCCTTTGAACAGGAAGTGCCCAAATATCTTGAAAATAGTCGAGATCCCCGCCCATTAATCATATATTTTCTTGTTCCTTGGGTCATGCCGGTTCACCTGATGTACAGTATCAAATCAAATCATATCAATCAATCAAAATTTTAAACAAAAATGAGTCTCCTTGCAGCAGTGAAAAGTAAGCTAGAGTTTATGGGTTTACATAAACAGAAATATTTTCATTAATATTCAATAGAATTGGTAATTTTTGGTATTTATTTTCTCAGAATTTGTTAAATCTTATTGTTATAAGCTCTATTAAGTCATTTCAAGAAGAATATGTTATTGATGGTACATATAATTTAGCACATGTAATTCATTAGATGGATATAATGACATTATCTAATAAATTAATACATTGGTTTTTTGAATACTAGTATTGCTTTTACTAGACTATATGATCAGACAATTGAATCATAAGAGTTTGTGGGTTTACATAAACAGAAATACTTTTATTAATATTCAATAGAATTGGTAATTCTTGGTATTTATTTTCTCAGAATTTGTTAGATCTTATTGTTATAAGCTCTATTAAGTCATTTCAAGAAGAATATGTTATTGATGGTACATATAATTTAGCACGTGTAATTCATTAGATGGATATAATGACATTATCTAATAAATTAATACATTGGTTGTTTGAATATTGCTTTTACTAGACTATATGATCAGACAATTGAATCATAAGTGTTTAGTTAACCCCAACATACAATCAATCAAGATGATATATTTAGAGGACTTTTTATCCTCTGGGATAAAATATCCCAACATGGTGATTCATAGGATTTTAAATCCTATAAAAGCCTTTTAGAGGATTATTTATCCTATAAACACCAATGATGGGAGAAAAAATCCCACGGGAGTTTATATCCCACAAAGATTTTTTTCTCCCATGGGATTTTAGTGGGGTTTGAGATGGGATGAAAAATCCCACCAAAATCCCATGGGATTTTGATATTTGAGAGACAATTACAAGAAAACTAGAGCAATGTGTACATTCATGCTGACATGATAGGATCAAAGGAAAATGTCCCACCAAGATATATAAACAAAAGTAAGCTATGTCCAATGGAAATGGTAGCTAAAAGCCCGGACTTTGTCATGTCCGGACTTAAATGTCGCACTGTTTTTGGCTCAGGTGAGCTAAAAAAGGTTAAGTTTACAATGCAATAAGTTGTTAAAGTTGGTTTCTGGAAGAAGAGACTTTGAAAATTTTCTTAATAAATATTGAAATTTTTTTTAGTTATTTAATCTTTAGTTTTTAAGATCTGTGTACAAACATAGAATTGTGAGCAAATCTCTGTATCTTGCTTATAATTCGAGGCTTAACACTCAAATATGGTTAGTAAATAGAAATTGTAAACAATTATATAAAACACAAAAAACATGCACTATAACAAATAAAGAACACAATTTATTTTTTCGAAATGAATCATATATATACATGTACATGTATATACCTACATATTTCCGACAGCGATATCAAACTCTATTTAAACTGAATAAACTCGAGAAAATGCCGAGCATCTCAACAAAACCTATTGCATTGATATACCATTACGCAAAATATAATGCCGAATTACCGGTAGAATGAATTGTATTTCAGTACTTTTTTGATACATCAGATTTTGCTTAATTTGCGCAGGTAAACAGTTAACTGTTTGATTTACCGAAGTCTCTGTTTGATTTGATACGTAAAAATCACGAAATACAGACGATAGTTCCCAGGTTACAAAGCATAAATAATGAAAACGAAACGAAAATCAGAACAAGCTAACACCAACGTCATGTGTGAAAACTGTCAACGCATTGAAATATTTAGCCTCAATTTACTTCACAAAATCGGCACAAATACATTTTGCATGTTTCAAAACTCTCCCTTCATTCGCGAACTGTTGCACAACAAGCAAATTCATCATAGTCAGATCGACCCTTTTTCGTATAATGTCATGGCTGCTTTAAACAAAGAACCTCGTTTTAGATGTATGGAATACGAGTCTTGGTAAAATGGGTACGCAAACCTGGGCCGTGGCAAAATAAAAGCCGGGGCAGATCGGCAATCGTCAATTCCAAATACGCATTATTTTGCAGCAATATTTACAGCAAATACAAATATACTGGTCCATCAAATATCCTGAAATTTTAATGAGATTGGCAGATTAATAACTGCCAATCTTTTGTTTTGCCCAGGCCAAGTCTTGTCTACCCATTTTACCGAATGCCGAATCCGAAGCTATTAAACTGATTGAAACACGCCTTTCCTTTATTATTATTTTCGTAATAACTCAGATTTGAAACATAATTAGACCGACGGACAAAAAGTGATCAGAATAGCTCACTTGAGCTTTCAGCTCAGGTGAGCTAAAAAAGAGAAGAAATTGGTTCTCAGTCTCTCTTTATGCCTGTTTGTTAGCGGTTAATCCAAGTTCATTTTGAATATCCTTTTGTAATTTAAAAAATGCGATGTAATTTTTTTTTTCATGCAATATTTCGGATAAAGCAATGAAGAGTTGTTTCTTGAAATTTTATTAGACCATAAAATTGTAAAATGCTAACATTGAAAATTGTGCCCGATTTCTTTTTTTTTTTTAAGGTAAAACTTTATTGATTTAAAAAATGATTCTTTGAGACAAACAAATTGACATAATCAATAAAAGTTTGACAATCTCTAACTGCAGGTCTGTAGCTTTTAGTCTGAAAAAGAATCGGATGGACGACCTAGGACACAGATCGTTCATCCAAATTTCTTGAAAATTGCCATTTCTTTCGTACGCGGACGCAATACTCACCTAAATGGTTCGTATCTTAAGTTTTAAGTTTTAACTGCTTTGAAAGATAATATTGGTTTTCTGATAATTATGAACACGAATAATTAAATAAAAATGGTTAAAATTACAGTAAAATTACCGGCACCGGTCTTCTCCATGCGCGGATCTAGAAGGGGAAGGGTCCCCCCCCCCAGCGAAATTTCTTTCAATTACGTGTACATTATAAACTTACCAAATATGCCTCGGACATCCCTTGGCAAACTCAAAAAACCGTCTGACTTTTCAACCCCCACCCCGGACAAATTTTCTGATCCGCGCATGTTCCCCCTCCTCGAAATACAAAATTATTCTTCAAAACCCCCTGTAAAATTTCCAGGATATCCGCATATATACTAAGAGATTCATTGGCGCTTGCGTTCGATAAAAATGCGTGTAAAACGTTTGCCAATGGTCTTTTTACCTTCGTACCGGGCATAACCATAGTCCCACTCTGTGAATAAAATGCGGCGAATCAAGCTAGAGACAACGTGTTAAGATCTGTATTTGCTTATAGACATGTACTATCATCGTGCAAAAGGCACTGTTCAATTATAATTTTTTTTTTACTTGTAAAATTCAACATCTGTTTCGTATATTTTTTTTCTCACAGTTTATTTCTTACAAAGTTACTTTTTTATTTAGTGATTGACACTTTTCAGACTTTAAATGTGATTTCAAAGAGACAGAGTGTCATGTCTCAGGGACTGTTTATCTCTTAAAACAACATTGTGCAATTATCAGATTTTCATTTCTTGGACATCAAAGACTCATTGAGTTTATTTAATTATTTTATATCTGTGAACCTTTCACTCAGCTTACTTATATCATTACCTGTCAATTTATACTCATTGTTAAGATTCTTATAAATAGTTATGTACAATTGTCAATGCGCAGTCTGGAATACGGCGGCCAGCCCCGGCTACGTCCGACTCTCCCAGAGTCTTGAGTCCGGAGGCCACTACTGGCCATATCCGACTTGTTTGTAACATGTCTGTCTGTTAAATTGTTATAATGTTGCCATCGTTGAGTCTCGTCCAATTAATGTGGAATCCTGCATCAATTGCCTGTTTATTTCTCTGGAATTGTATACTGGTGGACCTTCGGGAATACGGCAAACCTACCCTTCGTTTTAGCTTACAGCCCACAGCGCGCCACAACCTTATACCTTATACACTTTACGCCAACATTCCCTCACCCGGTTCGTACTGCACACGACCGATGCAGATCCAGACGAATTCTCTAGCACCGTAAAATCTACGCGGTCACAGAAATATTATACAACTAGAGCAGAGCTCGTGGCAAAGCCACGAGTATGTCTTCCGTTGTTGCTGCGAGTTGAAAATATATGTGATGTGGTGTTAAACGATTATAATTACTAAACTTTCAGTGTTGTTTTGGTTATAAAAACGTGTTGTGATTGAAAGCCTGCATATAAAACGTGTATTGAAAAAGAAAATAAGAAAATGTTTTAGTTTATGTAATCGTAACAAACATTATTTAAAAAATGAAATATTTAATGGCGAGTTAAATTTTCAGAGGGTAGCAAGCATTGTTGTAAACAGTATGTACTCATGGGTCATGTCAGGAATTGTGGTTGGTTTTTTTTTTAAACCGAACCCGTATACAAAACACGTAACCTTTTCTCTAAGATAACTTCTTTATTTAAATATTTCTAAATTTTTGAAAACAATGTACAATTTAGAATTGTTGCGTGCTGACAAAATTTACAGACCCTGAAACGTACTACTACACCAAAAAAGCGTGCGACTTACGTGCAAGAAACGTTTCGTGTTAACCGTTTCGTGTGAATCGTGAAGCGTTTCGTGTAAACCGTTTAGCGTTTCGGACAAAGCGTGCAGAGTTTCGGACAAAGCGTGTAAATCGTTTCGAGCAAAGCGTGCGAGAACCATGTGAAATGTTCATCAGATTTCATTCGGAACTCTCCGACAATTTGTTTCAAAATGGCGAGCTTGTTTTACATTACATGTACTTTAAACTGTTTGTAATTGGCAAAACTCTTTTGTAGGTATTTCCATGGGAAAAAAAATCTAGAATAAATGGTATACTTATCTTTTTACAAAATTGAATTTATTTTTAACAAACAAAAGAAAGGTAAATGTATTAAAAGACGACTAGTTACAGAGTACATGTATATACATAAATTGTATAACGTTTTTATACGAAGTTTCAGTACTGGTCCAGTCGTTTTACCGGTAACGAATATTTGCCAGTCTCGAATAATTTTTAGAAAAATTACTAGTGGAAGACGAAGTTGAGGTTTTAAAAAATCCTAGCTAGGTAATTATAAAACAGAAATAAATATTCTATCAGTGCGTGAAGTTGTTTGCCATTTGCACGATTATTTACCGAATAGTTTACAAATTAAAAATGTGACCCAGATATGAGCTGCCGGAAGTTCAAAGCAGAAAAAACGAAAGTGTGAAAACAATTAAGCCTGACTATGAAAATAAGTTTGTTATTGATCCCTATTTAGTGGATAATTAGTAAATATAATTCATTTTAAAAGATAATGCATCATATCAAATAATAATGGAGCTTTGAATGAAATTACGACTTCAAATAGAACCACATGTAGTTTTCCTAGTTTCGGTTCATTGCGACAGAAGTATTATTTGGCTGCATATATTGATAGATATACGGGAAAAACAAAGGAAAATGGCAACTACTTATCATCAATTACTATTATAAAGTGTTTTAATGAAAATTCAATATTATAAAGTAACGCAAATGAAAACTGTTCAAGTCCAGTTTTAATTTGACGGGAAAACGGTATGATAAAAATAACGATCATATTATTTGTTTAAATGACATATTCCCACAATTGTTTTTCCTTCTTCATTTAAAAGTCCATTAACATGTACCTCTAGTATATTTTTGAAATTATATTCGGTCAGAAGTGATAAAGGGCGCTTAATTCGAAACTGGGAAACGAATTCTCAAAACTAGGAAAATGGAGGGGGTGTTGAAATTACTTCCTTTATATTTTCGGAAGTTTGATTCTACAATTTAGAAGGACAAAGAAACGTGATTTAAACATAAAATAAAAACATTTGGAATTCCGATAATAATAGTTGCATGCACGACGAAACCGCATACATATTGATTCGTTACCGGTAAAATGACTGTGCAATATTACAATTCGGTATACATAAAAATTTTTAAATACAATTAGCAAAACATGATTTCTGTTGGAACAAGCCTTAATCAACTTTAACTTACACGAGCATGTTTTGATAAGCATGTATTTTTTTTTTTATTATTTATTTACATCGATAACTCTTACTAAGACCATTCGGCTTTGTACAAGCGGCACACATAACCTCGGACATCGGGTGAGACCTGCACCTGGCTGAACCTGTCAATCAAACTATGTGTATTTGTTTTCATTGGATGGTCAAGCGTCTCTTTTTTTGTCAATAGCCAATGGAAAAATTAATGACTTCAATGTAATCGGAATCAGTATTTGATGAAGCACACAATTTAAATGATAGAAAATTTATTAATTATTTGAACAAAATTAAATGTAAACATAGAAAGAAAACATACTGATCATTTCTATGAATTGCAGGAAGTAAGTTCTTTGGAATCCTGATTATAGATATTTTTACAAGTAATTATTTTAATTATTTAAACCACTGTTAACGGAAAACAAGAGGTCTTAAAATTAATTAACGCACAGGGATTTGCCTACAATGTACACAGTCATGCAATTAATTATTATGGGAATCTTTACGTATGGTACTTAATTCAAACAGATCATGATAATCTATACACTGTACGCCGTTATACATGTACATGTAAGGAGCGCCGGTAATATATACGAAGATTGGGTCAAAAAATTAAATCATTTTTATTTCTTGTTCTTTTCAATACAATGTTAAATTACTTTGAGAAAAAAAATCCGAAATAGTAATTACAACTTTCTTTTTTTGTTTAAAGCTATACACGCTATAATTTGCGTCAATTTTGAATGACAGTGAAAACGCATGTGTTTGTCTATTTATAAAAGTTATCCTTAATCTGTAAATTACAAGGGTGAATTCCATCTCGTTACAAAGATATGGATTTTTGATTGTTTATTTTCCTGCCAGGAAAATATACCTTTTCATGAATATTGATGAAGTAAGAGCAAACCGACCTCATTGCGCATGTCCGCGGAGAACTAGGTGGTCGTTATTGTTTGCCTAATTAAATATCCAACTTGATTTTTAATATGCTTAACAGTTGTTAATTTGAAATACATACATGTATAATGAGTAAAATACGCTTGCCATTCACGATACCCTTACTTCTGCATTAACACTTATAGGATCTATAAATAGCACATATGGGAAAAACACAGGTCTACGTCATTTTTTTAAAGGAAGTATTCATATCTACTCACAGGCTTGTATTTTTTTCTTTTGTTTGTACTCGTATATCGGACAAATTTATGCTTTACTGAAAATATCCTTTCCTTTGTGAAACTATCACAATTATGAAGATGTTGACCCTTCACCAGTTTTGGTATGATAGGCTAAATTTAGCTGTCGATATCACGTGATAGATTGATATTCACGAGGAGGCATTACTTTCCTGGCAGGAAAATAAATATTTTTTATTGTTTAATATTTGATATATTTGTTACGTGATCGAATTGAGCATTATAATTAACAGAATAAAGGTAACTTTTATTAGTAATCAAACACATACATTTTCCCCTTTATTCAAAATTGACGCAAATTATAGCGTGTATAGCTTTAATCATTTGAATTTTTTCTGAGGTGCATGGATATGTACAGAACATATTTATTTACGCGAATGATACGACATAGGAAAAAAATTAACGGATGTTTGTATAACATTGTTTTCTAACGAATGTGACTAATTTGATTTTAAATATTTTTCAAAATTATCAATGTAAATAATATCAGATTTATTTACTGTTTGTATTTTTACATCGTATTCTCTGAAACCAATAAAAATACTAATGTTAGAAGAAAAATCAAGAAAAATTGGTATTGACTATTGAGTTACGGTAACATTTTTTCTGGATGATTTTTTTTATTTATTATTTTATGTAGTAAAAGCACCATTCCAATTGTTACTCAATTAACATAACAATTGATGACCCGGGGCTATATATGTTCTGAGCTGTGTGCGCTGAAGCGACACAAGATTCTCGGTCGCACGTGGCGGTTGAATTAACAGACTGACCGAATAAACAAACGGGTGGGAAAGTGAAACAAAATGTTACACATAAGAAGAAGCCACCAAAAATGATTTTCGACAGATCTTGATTTCGTTTCGCCAATCAAAAGAAAAAAAAATACAGCGCGAGCTCCTGTCAGCGGGGCGGTAGGAGGGGGGGGGGGGGCAGCAATGAGTTCGCTTCCACAATGAAACGAACATGTAGAAAAACTACAGAAGTGATTAATATGTGACCGATAGAATCTAATCTAAAGTGTTTAAAACTCATGTGAATATTCTTTTAAATTATCATCGGATGCCTCAACTCAGGACATTCTTTTATCGTGCTAGCACCTACCGCAAACATGTAACATGGAACTTAGATTATAATTTGATTTGATTTTTAAACTACCTTGTAAGCTCTCGTATACATCAATGCTTAATCAGCTGTACAAGTAAAATAAATTTATCTTTTCACCTTAAACCAATATAATAGTTGAAAACATAATAAAATATAGTTGTGTCCGTGCAAAATATGAAACATGAACGCGTGATAAGGTACATGTAGAAGATCACGAACCGACCGCGGATCACTTGTCTACTCGCGCCAGATCTCCTCAGCCATGTGCGATGGATGATCATCATTTAAATGTTTAATATTTAGGGGTTGTTGTTGTTGATTTAAAGCATTATTTGTACAGTTTATAAAATATTTTACATAAACAAACCAATCATTAATTTATGTCTGACGGTGTTTCCGATTTGGAGTAACATCGTTCATTAATATTCATTTACACTCAAATTTAATTAAATAAATACAAAATGGACAAACTTTGATAACATAAAATTAAAACAGTTCTTGTATTTACGGCTATATTAACTCAAACACGTTCATATGCATGTAAGTGTGCGTCTCGGTGTGCGAATCTTGTGTATTAAATAACCGCTATGTAGTGCAGCCGTGGCTGAGATCCTCGGCCGTGGGCGAACGATAGAATACGTAAAGGTACAACGCACAAACCCGCACAGCTCAGAACCCAGGAAGCTTTGAAAAGATTGCAGTATAATGACCTTACTCTATCAAATAGAAGTTATTTTTTTTAAATTTATAAACCCACAATTGATCTATGTCTATTATTGCTTTAGATTGAAAATGACATTCCTTTATTAATTAACTGAACGATTTCTTAATTGACACCCAATCGTTTAATCCATAAAAAAATATGTGTAATCAAAACGAAAACAATTCTTGAGTTTGCGGATAAATAAACTCATATATGAGAGACGCAACTCTCGTGTATTAGATAACCGCTGACCGCTAGGTAGTCCAGCCGCGACCATAGTGACCGATTTTCTCGGCCGCGGGCGAGGGAGAGCTTACGTAATGGTACACACACACAGCTCTGATTCAAGGTAGATTTTAAATGCATGGAGTTAATAACTTAAATGTAATGCATAGATTTTTTTTTCATTCCATATTTTGTGGTTTACTAGAAAAGAAAAACAATGATTTGTTTCCCAAATCCAGTTTTTAAGGATTGTGCATTATAGGAACTTAACAACAATGACTTAAACTCCTAAAATAAAGCACGTATTCTAAAAAAAAAAATTCTTATGAATTAATGCCGTTTGTATAAACCAGCATACTTTCTGCGGTAACTTTATGCCAGTTGTACGCGCAAAGACTTTTGTTAACTTGTCAAAAAATGAAAACAGGTACATGTTAACATGTAAATCATTTTACACTCATACTACACAAATCTCATACAAAATAACATTGTAACGACCTTTATGAGATCCCAACAAACAACTTTTCCTGCGACAGCCATATCAAAATCCTAACCGTTTTTGAGTTATTAAGCAAAATATTTTAGGGTTCATTGGCCCTTAATTTAAGGGGCCAGCCCCTTTTTATTGATGTCAAATGAAAGCCCTTGATATTTTGCACAACTTTTATTCTACATGTCTTAACAAAATGTTTTTCATTTAAAAGATATAAAGGAAAACATGTCTAAATTTTTGCACTTTTTTGAATCCTGTTTTTTGACCCCCTACCTTTTCCTAAATAAAAAACGTAATCTAAAAACAAAAACAGATGTGCACAACTACAATGTCTCTGTTATTCAAATTCGTTGGATTCCCATTCCCTGCTATCATAGTCTCGGAGCCTTTGTCTGGAAACAAAAGGCCCTAAAAAAATTTAAAAGGGGAATAACTCTTTAACGGAAAGGGAATTCTACATTTTATGAATTGCTTAAGATAGTGTTTTGTAATGTACATTAGCCCTGAAAATTTGAGCAAAAACCGTTCAGAAATGAGCAAGATATGAAGCCTCAAAGTTCGCGTCTAGGAAACAAAAAAAAAAAAAGAAAAATAAGAATAATCTTAATTTTTTTCCCGCACAATAATAGAAAGGTCTTCCGTTGGAAACGGAAGACCTTAATTATTTGATGCTTGAGCAGTCAATAGACCAGAATATTTTTCCCGAGGTGCAGGGAACAGCTCAGTATGATCTGCCCGAGGCCAACGGCCGAGGGCAATAGATCATACTGAGCTGTTCCCTGCACCAAGGGGAAAAAATTCTGGTCTATTGACTGTTCAAGCATTAAATAATTGTTTTATTACCTAATTCCTTTTTTAGTTTTCGGGGTTTAATTTGCATATTGCAGATGGTTTTTAATACAATTTGCATATTGCAGATGGTTTTCGTGCCATTATGCAATATACTAAGATATTTTTTTTCATCTTTTACATGCACAGAACCTGTTGCATGCATTACAACATCTCAATTTAATAGTAGTTTAAACAAAAGAAGGGGGCTTAAACCCATTAGATTTTAAATAGTCTTTTACCTTATTTGAGGCTTTAAAGCTGTTGATTATTTGATACTCCATTTTGATAACATTGAATTTGGTTTCACCAAGTACTAAAAACAACGTCTATGTAAAGGAATATACATTCCCGGAGAACTATCGAAAGGATGTAACATTAACATACCCGCGTTCTGAAATACGTTGCCGGTCCAATAGATTGCAGTCTATTGACCGGCGGTCCAATAGATCGTAGTCTATTGACCGGCAGTTCAAAATAGACGCAAATATTTAATTGGTAATAAAACAACAAAATCCGTTTGATTAGGTAATAAAATACTTTGTTTCTCAGTGTTTGTACATCTGATATTGTACTATGGTCAGCTTTAAATTTTTTGTAATACGTCACAAGTATGACGCAGCTACGAAGGAAAACCTAATCGTTGTTTGCAACGAGCTCGTCTCTAGTTTTACTTACTTTTCATAAAATCAATTAGCTAAAAGAAATATGTTAACATAAACAATAAAATGCTTTCTTTGATGATTCATGCTGGTTATGAAGGTAGCGATCATTGCAGAATTTTTTTTACATAATCCGCTAACGCGGGTTATGTATTTTTTCTGCAATGTCGCTACCTTTATATCCCGAATGAATCATCAAAGAAAGCATTTTATTGTTGAAATATACGTACTGTGACAGAGTCATGAAACATTCAGGGAAAGCCATATTAACAATTGATTTTGTTCGCTTCCGCGACTAAAAATATGGTGCCCGAAACATTGTCAAAGTTTTTTAATTGACGAATAGATATGATTTAATTAACGATTTTTTAAATTAGTAAATATTAAATTGATTATGTAAGTTTGAACGTTTCATTTAATTTAACAATAATGCATAATTATATATATATACTCAAAACGCATGATGACGTTTATATTTGTGCGCATGAATTCGCATTAAGTGTATTCAAAGAAAATTGAACATCGCAGATTTCCAAAGCAATCACAAGGGAAAGTACACACTGAATGTAAATATTGTTTACGAAGTATCTATTTCAGCAATTTATGAAGTTTCATACCATTTGATTGCAAAGAATCTTTGCTGTCAGTTTTTAAAAACAGCCTGTATCGTTATTGAAATGACTCTTAACTACTTGACATCTAGTTTTTTGTCCACAAATAAAAACATTCAATGTCGTTTTTTTTTATCAAAGTTGATGTAGTTTGCTCAAAATTAATCATTGCATTGGCAAGAACAACGTCATTTCTTTGCAAGTGTAAATTTCGTTGATTTACATGGCTAACGATTTACCAAGATATTACTGAGTTACATTGTTATTCTCTATTTTTACCGAGTAATTTCTCCTTTATTTCTTAATATTTACATTTTACTGTGTTTTTCCATTAAATTTCATGATGTTTAAATGCCTCTAAATGCAACACCTATTCACTGCGTATGAATTTACAAGTAATTTACATAAGTAGTTCTCAAACAGTGATTTCTATGTTATCGGTTAAAAATTGTACTTCTTAAATGTTGTCAAAACACCATGTTTTATAATTATACAACAAAAAAGTTGACTTTATTGTTAAAAGCAACATTTCAACAATTATTTTTCATGGATTATATTTTCATGCTCGTCGATCTCATCTCAACAGTCTCTGTGATAACCAGTTTAAACTGGTTTTACAAATCAGCTGTTCTTGCTATTACTAATTTACCCCCTCCGTGATATGCACTTTATATCGATTTATTTAAGTAAGCAATTGATTTCTTCAGTAAGGGAATGTAAATATAAGCATTAAATGATTTATTTTTGACGTCGTCGTGTCATTAACTGCCGTCAGGTGAGCAGACAAATTATCATAACGCGCTAACGCGCTTTATTCAATTTGTCTGCTCACCTGACGGCAGTTATTGACAGGACGACGTCAAAAATAAATCATTCAATGCTATAAGAAACCGATCGATTGAGATTGATAGATCTATAGAACGCGAGAGGGTTAAACTCTACACGACCCAGTTCTAACCAGTTTGTCGATCGGTTTAAACCTTCAATATATATACGGACTGCACCAAATAATCCTGATGATGTCGAGACTCAAATTTCTTATAAGGCTGTTTAGCAAATTTAGCAAAAGTGTATAAAGAAGACACCAACAACCGATGTAAAAATAATTAAAGTTACGATTTATTGAGGTTTGCGTTTTAAAACATTAACAGTGCCTCTATAACAGTTTTTGGAAATGTCTTTTTTAAAACAGCAATATAATTTAGATAACATACTATCTTTGTTAGTGCAGGTGTCGTTATTCAGTATAATCTTTTCAGAAAACAGTACATCTTGTCTCTTTGGTGCTTTGTCATTATGACGTGGCATCCTCTCCTTTAAGTGTAACATATCCTAAATCATCTCCACACGGAAAGGATACTCATGTATTGCACTTCTCAGATGACCTCATTATTGTTGAAGCTTGACCGCTTAATCACGAATGAAGGCCTACATTACGGTAAATTACATTTTTCTTAATTTTTGTATAATTATTTCACTCATTTTATAATTAAATATGTCATTGTAAAAATGACTGTTTTCCAAAACTTAAATTTAGAAATATACATAATAAAAAGTATACTCGGTCTTCATAGTTTAATATTTATAAATAACTAGCGACATTGTAAGTTTGTATTCGTTAAAATAAAAGGCTTACGTCGTAATCGTAAATGTACCAACTCTACTGTTTAACATTGTATATTCTCTTTTAATGATTCTATCAATTATGAATGACACTGAGTCTTATTTATTGGAAATATTAATCTCGAATTTTAAGTCATGGAGGAAAGCTACGAAACTACACAGTGTTCATATGAAAACGACTGCAGAAAATGTTCTTCGATTTACATGAGGACTCCCGGAAATCTATATATTACACGTGTGACAGAAAATTGCTATGTTAGTCACATAACACCTCAGAATAATGTAGCCGTGTTCTTCAATAACAATCGAACTTCTCAACACTTCTTTGGCGACCGCTGTTGTGAGGGTGAAAAACAAGTTTTCTTTAGAATTGGTATTTATATATACTTAAAAATTTCAACATTTATTCTATAATGAAGCTGCGAATAAATAAATAAATGAATAAAATAATTTAAGGTGTAATTTTTTTTTAAATTAAATATGTTCATTAAATTCTTTCAGAAACTGTATATACGGGTGTTGAAACGACAAAGGAAACATTTCAAGAAACAACAGGCGTTTATGTTCCTAAAATAACGATACCAGAAGACACTTCATCGTCTGATATCACGCCATCAACATGGTTGCCAATTTTACTTGGAACATTTGGATTTCTGTTCCTAGTGGCCTTTATCTTAATCATCAGAATGTGTTGTACAAGGTATGGTTATTAAGTGATTTAGTATGCGGGAAATTGTTTCAAAGGCTGTGAATAACATGAATATTAAAAATACCCCATAGAAAGCAATAACATTATTAAAAATAGAAATAAGAGTGTGACAATGCCCCTTCAATTCAATATAGCCTAATTTGCCAACACTATTCTTCTCAAATGATTAACCTTTCTTGTCGTAGATCAAAAAAATGCAAGACAGAAAGAAGAGCCATAAGAGATGCTGCAGTGGTAAAAATGGTGATTGTTTTTTTTGTAATTTTCCTACTGTTGCTTACATTATGAACAGCCTTGTCTTACGTGAAAACTTATTTTTCATGATTTAAGGTAGTTGATTAAGAGATAAAACAATATACAGAGAATCATGGGCCAGTGCAATATCTTCTTCTTCTCAATCTATCTCAATCATGTTACCGGGGCTCTAATTGATTGCTAGAACAACCCTTAAAAATATTCCTATATGAATATCCTAAGTTTTGATATAATTACTGGGTACAAATAATATCAGTTTCGTACATCAACATTTGATAGACAATTTCTATTTACTTGCAATCTTATCTTAAAAGACTGATTAATCATATTGCAAAATTCACAAAATCTTCTCACTCCCTGAAGCAGTCATGATAATTTAATTTATGTCAATTAAAAAAAACCGCTACACACCGTGAAAGTATTACAAAATTCATAATGTTATACGTTCAAATTTTCCACGGATACGAGTTACCTAGTGATCGAGTTGTAATGAAATGTCTTGGTAGGAGTTGACCACAAACTTTTGCATACGACCCGACTACACCACATTTCTTTCTGCTCTCGAACACATCATACTCTTATAGAATCTTCTATAATCTATCTTCTTTAATTTTTAGTCTTCTATTAAATGGGTTCACAAGAGTAGTCATTCAAATTACACATATATGACATAGATGAAAAATGAAGTTTTTCCTACAAGTCATGCTTTTTTTTTATCATTCTTATATTCTTTCCCTTCAGAACAACACAACGGAATACTCTACCATTGAAAAGACAAACGATTCATTGAGTGGTGGACAAGTATTGGTAAACTTCGGAAGAGATTGTTCTAACAGTCAAGAAAATTCTCCTTCCGATAGCAAGCATAACCTGCACGATGATGAGAATGGAGTGTATAACTCTTTATTCGAGATTCAAGAGAACACAGTGAAAAACTGCGATCAATTGTACAATCACATGTGTGAATTTGATTTTGCTTACAATGACTTTCATTTCCCTGAAGAATGCACGAGAGAAATGGAAAATGCTGAATATTCATGTATAGAAATTGAGAGGGGTTAACCAATTGTCATTGAATTATCATTTTTCGTCGGCATCGATTTTCCTGAATTTAATAAAAATATAGTTTAAAGTTTACGCAAATTCTTAATAATGATCATATCAATATAATGTGTTATTAAAAATTGAACCTCGATAAACAATTACTTTATTGATCAACTCATCAACAATATCTATTGGTATTCATCAAATATGGATGAATTTACAGTACACCCTCTTCCTTCTTAGATAGACAGGGCTGCGTTTTACAAAAGAACTTACGACTTACGACCAAATTAATGAATGCTAATAAATCACTAACTAATCACTAATCACTATTTTATTCTAATGGCTGTAAATATAATTATGGAAATCAAAATAGTTGTAAATAAATGGTTCTATGTAAAATTTGTTTATTAAAGACCATTCTACGAATCTAGAAATATTTAAGACTTTGTCGTAAGTTCTTTTGTAAAACGCAGTCCAGATTGATCATTTTGGGGGAAGATATTTTGTGCTTGCTACAAGTATACGGAGACTTGTGTTGTTCTATATCGCAATGGTTATTTATAGGCGTACATAATCCTACGATATAAGGAAGGAATTTTGTGTCTTCCAAACTGTGAGTAAATATAAATGATTCTGAATAGTCACTGTTTCATACATTACAAAATTCATATTACATCTATTTCACTTGTTATTTTTTTTCCACCAAACTTGTTTGAAACGTACAAACACACAATACTTTTCTTTTTGGCTGAAATACAAAATGTCGTATACTTACAGCGCATTTTAAGGATGTATGAGGAAACTGATCATAAAACTCATTTGTGCCGTCAGCTCATTGAGAAACCACAGTTTTTAATAGGAAGATCCGGAGAGAGCTTGTAAGAAGTAAGTTTTATAGCAAGTCCTTAGTTTTAACACAATTTGACTAGATATTTTAATGTTTATATAACTCTTGACGAAATGAAACTCTTTCTTTTTTTGATTAGATAATAGACGTCTTGGAAGACATGTCCAGTAAATGATATATTTTTAACTTTTGAAAATTATTGTATAGGTGTAAACCTCTCTTTGTATTCGATGTCGCCTAATATAGTCCAGTCAATGAACACCATGACCTGTAATAAATTGCAAAAGAAAAAAATAAACGCATAAAAATGTTTATTATCAGCTAATGAAGGATTCATTAAAGGTCGCAATCAATAACTTGCTGCATTAATAAATTATACGAACAATTAAATTTGTCTCTACGAAATCAAGTATGACTTATTTAGACTTCCAAACTAAGATAGCTTATTTAAATATTAAATTATGACGTCATGCCACTACAGAGCAAAAGAGACTTTCAGTGTGGATTCATAACGTACTTTTTTAGACGTTTAATGACATATTCAAACGAATTTCTATCCTTGTTATTAGTTATAGGGGATGACGATATATACTAGCGGAAAAAAAGAAACTGTTCATTATAAAATTTAGTATAATTTTTCTATATCTATTGTTTGTATTTATAAAATTTAAACAATCGATAATGGTAATGTTTTTGACAATATCGGAGGGTAACCGTCCGGGTGCACGGACTTTGTCATAGTTAGTGAGCACCTTGTGTTTATGGAAGAATTTGTACGCACGAGTTTTACGGGCCGATACTGTTTGGAATAAGAACTATAAAGGATTTGTTTAAACTTTTTTTGTTATGGAAATCACTTTATTTTCAACAAAATTTACCCCTATGTCATGCCACGACTTAACGAAAACCAACGTAATCGTGCTGTTGGGATGCTGCAAGCTGGAATAGCACAAAATACTGTAGCAAGACACGTTGGAGTTCATCGGAACACCATCCAGTCCTTATGAAGACGTTTTCAACAATCTGGCAGCACTCAGGATCGACCGCGCTCTGGGCGACCTCGTGTGACGTCACGTCAACAGGACAACCACATGAGACTTGTGCATCTGAGAAATCGTTTCCAGACAGCAAATTTGACTGCCCGTAGCATTCCAGGGCTTCGACCAATTAGTCCAAGAAATGTGCGCAATCGTCTGTGCGAGCAAAACATCAGACCAAGACGTCCAGCGGTGCGCCCAGTACTGCTTCAACGTCACCGTATTGCCAGACTAGCGTTGTGCACACGACATCTGCGATTCAGAATACAGGACAGGGCCAATATTCTGTTCACTGATGAATTTAAATTTTATTTGGATAGCAGTGACGGCCGTTGAAGGGTGTATCGTCGCGTTGGGGAGCAATACCAGGACGCTTGCGTTGTGCAACGTCGACAATTTGGTGGAGGTAGCGTTATGGTGTGAGGTGGAATATCAGCACGTGGAAGGACCCCTCTACAAATTGTCTATGGAAATCTCAGCGGCGTACGCTATCGAGATGAAATTATTCAGCGTCATGTGATACCCTTCATACAGAGACATCAAAATCACATCACGCTGCAGCAAGACAACGCAAGGCCACACGTTGCACGTGTAGTCAGGGACTTGTTTGTTCAACAGAATGTCGATGTCTTGCCTTGGCCAGCTGTTTCCCCCGATTTGTCGCCGATCGAGTACGTCTGGGATGAAAGGGAAAGACGTTTAAGCCGTTTACCAAATCAGCCAGTGACATTGGCCGATATTGGCTCAGCTTTAAGCAACATCTGGAACAAAATTCCTCAAGCATTTCTGACACGCGTTATTAATTTTGTTAATTCAATTTCAAATAACAGTGACTTTCGAATGGGCTGAAATTGACGTTATTCGACGTTGACATTAATGTGTTATGAGATGTTGTTACGAATACATGTGTTAACAGTATTCAAAAAATAAAATTCGTTCATTGTAATTTTTAAATGTTTTTTCATATATTAAATAATGCACAGTTTTTTTCCCGCTATTATATAACAGACTCCAATTTTCCCACAATACAGTATATACATGATATCTTTTATTTTCTAGAATTTACTTTATATTTAAATTGTTGCATAATGTCTTATTTAAAACCTATTTGACGAATCTTTGTCCATCTTCCTTCCATGCGTCTTTGAACTAATTGTGTAGAAAATACAAAGAAAGTTAATTTGACATTCTATACTAAATTTTGCAAAAAGTAATCCCGGTACTTATATTTAAGGTCAAGATCTAGTAAATGCTTCTAGAATGTCTATTTGGTACTTGAACCATTACGACGTCATGACGGCGTCATGCTTAAGTTGATAATACTTTTCCCCGTAATTAATCATAATAAAAGAATTATATAGAAATTGATTATTTTCCCGACTTTCCATTGACAATCCTATATAAAGTAATTTGATAGCAGTTTAGAAGAGGTCAAGAACATTCTATATTTCGGTATTAGAAAGACTATAGGCATTGGAGATGTTTCATTTGTCAAAAACTGGAAAATATAGCCCATGGTTATGAAGCATCATTCAAAGAATTCATATCTCAGATTTTAAAAATCTGTATTATAAACTACTTTAAATTTTCTTTACAGGTTGATCCTAATTTGACGTCATTTTAATCAAAGAGGAATTCAATAGGTTGATTATAGCAATTTTTAAAAGAGTATATGCAGGCACGTAGCATCGGGGGGGGGGGGGGGGGGGGGGCACTTTCAAAAACGATGCTACGTGCCTGATATGGGTATCCTAGGTATTTATCATTATTATAAAAATGAACAAAACTCCTATATTTAATACTTATTTTATTGAAAACGAAAGTTTAAAACATTATTTTTCAATGTTCACCAAAATATATTTTAAAGCCCGATAAACCATATCAAACAAAGCAATTGTTACATGCATGAAGCATTATTGAACAAAATTTTGTTTTGAATTTTATAAACAGTAAGGCACCTTTAATTTACAAAATCTTGACCTTGATCTCTTATTTTTCAATTTTATAAACTATCTTTACATTAATTGTGTAAAACATTATGTATTTTAATTTCATGACATCAAGGTATTCGGTTTGTATAAAAGCAGAAAATAGCAAATATGTCTTGCTATTTTGGCAATACATTTATTCTTTTAAAATCCGAATGAATCTTTATTAATTGCAAAAGGTAAACCTTATATATACTGGAAAAGTAAAACAGATACCAAAAAGTGCACGTGCAAAAAACATATATTTTAAAATATTAAATTGCCGGTGTTAAATTTATAAGTTCGACTTTCTGCAACTCTTTTAGTGGGTTATGTATTTAACAAAGACACCCGGATTGGAATTCTATATTCTAATTTTACATCGAACTTTCCTTTGTTAGGTTCCGTTCCTAGTTGCTTAACGATTATGACTTAAGTCATTTGATTAACAATCAAAATTTGTTATCAATCCTATTGATATAGAAAACACAACAGATTATAACGATTTTATTACGAGACCTCCCCCCGAGAACCTATTGAAGAAATATGCTGAAAATGTAAATACATGAACATGTTTTACTGCAAATCTGCTTCAAAACCATGAAAATATTACAAGCCCGACCTTACAGTAGGTATGACGCCGAGCTATTCTAAAACCACCTAATGAAACTCCTGTCAGAAATGTTTCTTAAAGGTACACATACTTCCTTCCGAATTCCTGTTACATGCGGATGTACTAGAATAGCTCGAGACGCATAAGTGACCCTCTTAATTTTTTTAGCACTTTATAATCCGTCTCTATATGTAATTAATAAAAAGAAAAGCACGCCTTGTCTTTAATATTTGACAATAAATTATGCATGGTATTAATTGAAAATTTATCAATTTAGACAAAATAAATTTTAATAATGTCACTCCAACAAGAATTTATTTATTTTTTTGCATAACATAGATATCATCAAGGCGGGCTAGTCATGTTAACCTATATCAATGAGATCTCGAACCATGGGCAAAACACTGTTTTATCTATGCATATAAAGAAGATGATTTATTTGCTCACGCCTCTATGTTAAATGATTATTTGCTCTCTTATTTACTTTTAAATGATGCATTACATATATATGGTTGATAACATTTACAAATGATAGAAAGCATAAAGAATAGATTGAAAAAAAAAATGTTTTCTCGTAGAATTCAGAGATTCTGACAGTCTTTGGTTGCTTATAAAACAGACCAGAATGTCTTTAATTTTGTTTTGGGTATATATATTTTTTCATTAACGGAATAATTGAAGAACAGAAATATCTATAATATTTCTCTTCCTAGCGTTATTATATAATATATAGCATAATTATATAATGTAAAATTTTGCAAAACAATAGAATGCAGAAAAAAGCCAAAATATGTGATATGATAGTGCTTTTGTTTTAGAAAAACATTTTTGCATAAAGCATCTTTCTATCAATGATTACAAATATTTTCCATATAAATGTTCGAAAGACTATAAATTCACATAATTGTGTCCATACAAATATGACAAATAGAAATGATTTAAAGTACATGCTTTTAACTATTTCAGAAAAAACAATGAAGACAATTAAAAAATCTTGTAGGCAAGGGAACAGCTGTGACGAATGCAGTATGTTTAATGTTACACAATATGGCAAAGAGAAAGAAAATACAAGTTTTCAGATTTTTGACAACTGTACCAAATATTATGAATATAAACCATTGATCAAAGTTTACATGAATGGAAAAACACTAACATTTAACGGATCTCGCTGTTGTGAGGGAACCCGCAATTTATCGATATCATACGACGAAGGTACGCAATGTGTTTGTCTACAATAAAACATCATGAATATAATTTATTTCTACCGAAAATTCTACAAATACTCTCTAGCAAATAAGACTTTTCAATATATAAGGTAAAAAAAAACTAAGATTCGAGTTAATTTTTTTTTATATAAAAATGTTTCAAGGTAAATAGTGAAAGCGACCAATGCTATACAAAAATTATGCTGTAGATAAGAGTAATGGTCTTGTTTGCATTTCGAATAGTTGCAAATCATCACAAAGATTTTGCTGATTAGTATATATGTATGCTTTTGTTCATGATTTAAGAAAAAAGGAATCGTTCTTTGAGGTTAAAGAAATGATCAAGTACGGTTGAGTAAGATCAAATCTATAAATCCATTTAGGCTTAATTGAATTTGATCATCGCCGACCCTAATTGATCAAGACCTTTATTCTAAATAGCCTTTTTACAGCACTGGTGTTGTATAGCATTGGTCGCCTAAATTATATGCCTTGAACTAGTGGTCAAAAGCAAATAAATCAGTTCGAATTTGAAGTTTATTTTTGTTACCTATTAATATAACAGTTAATGAATTGCCATAATTTTGTGTAGGAGAGACAACAATTGACTCCGAATCGACAAGTGTTCTTCCGGACAATATTACCGTTACAGACACTTCGAGCCTACATGTATCTACAGTTTCAACTGAAGAAAATTTTAATGAAACTGGGCCACTTCTATCAGATCCCTTAGATTCAGTTTCAAACTTGACGGAAACAATAAGTGTGTTGGTAGTGGCACTTATTGGAATAATCGCCATCTTTGGTTTTATACTTAAAATTTGTTGTAAAAGGTAGGTGTTTGAATATTACTTTATTATTGTTTTTTGTTTTTTTTACAATAGTTCATTTTTCGTTTTTTATTATACATGATATCTGAAATCGTTTTTATCTATTTACATCGTATTGTCTGCTGTTTATAGAATGTCTTTCATCTTAGTTTATTTCAAAGCTATATGTAAACATGCAGTATTTAACGCTGTTTTTGCTACATTCGAAACCAAACCCTAAATTAGACAAGATCACTGCCCTAAAATAAACCATTTTTTTTTATTTAGACGATCAAAAGTTATTCAAGAGCGATCCAATCCTGAATATTTCGCTGAAAATCAAATATACAGTGTATGTTGAGTTTTTTTTAAAGATTCTTTTTTTCTACTCAGGCTCAGATTGACAGCTTGCTATAGACAAAAACAAAATCGAAATTATTTAAATTCAATGATAACAATATGAAACTTTTAATGAAGAATGACGCACAACTTATTTTATTTTTTGTGACTGTTCACATTTCAAAGTTTATGTCAATATCCAGAACAACTTGTTTCTCAATAGTTACAGTATATATTGTTGACTTTTAAAATGTATAAATCTGTAGGATGGAGTTGCAGAGTACTCAACTGTAGAGGAATCGGCCATTCTAATGCAATCACTGACTCACCATAGAACTCTACCAAAGATGAATGAAGCACCTTCTGACAATTATTTTATTCTTGAATCAAATAAAAAGGGATACAATGCTGCGAAAGTTACACACTCAAATCAATCTGGACGACGCAAATCCCACGATGAAATATATAATGTATTGCATGAAAAAGATAGAAGATCTAAGGAAATGGACGAGAATGCGTACAGTCACTTTGTGGATTTTAATGACAGTGTCTACAGCAGTACAGTTCATTGATGAATGAATTGGCAATATGGACACAATGGCTATCTGATCTGCATCTTTTACATTGTAATGCAGACTTTTTCCTGCAAGGAGCGGGTCCTATGCCCACTTTTGATAACTTTACTACTTTAACTTTAAAGGTTTAAATTTTCCATAGGGCTGGGCTGGGATCTGGACCTCATGAACATCTGGCCATGTGTTAGAATTCAAATTAACACTGATATATCACTATTTCATACAATAAAAAACAACACTGTGTGTTTTTTCCACGAAAAAGTAAATAGCAGTTGGAAAACATCATTTCGTCTAGGAAGAAGAGAGCACACAAAACAACCTTAAGTCTGACACATTAAGTGTCCGACAAGGAAATGTTACATAGTACAGTGTGCTTCTGTGTGTTTATATAACATTTCAAAGAGATCACCAGGATGTGACGAGAGTGGTTTTACACAGTAGACCGAGGACTTTTTTGCGTAAAAATACATTATATTTACATTTACATTGTGATAAATTATTCAAATCATCTATTTTGTATGGAGAAAGCATGAAAAAATATCTTGAAAGCTTGACTTCATGTCTCATTAAATGAGAATGTAACACTCATACTAGTATCAAGCTTAAAACGGAAATTCTATAGAAAGTTGTTAAAGTAAATGATTTATAATTGTTTTGGGCCCATGGAGAAATGTAAAATTTCATCATAACAGAAATTCTACAGGACATTGCTAAAGTACATGCGTTATATATACTATATAACGTAAAAATATTTTTGGCTCATGGAGAAATGTGTAATAAGTCTAGTGATGAGCCTGTCGACGTCGGGTCATAAGGTATAAATAAACTTCTCTGCTAACTACGGTGCGCCATATCATTAGTATGGACATTACCGCTCTAAATTGTTGTAACGCAGTGTCCGTGCGTGTAAACTGGGGGTGAACAGTGGTCAAAATCATATAATCCAAAGAAAAATACAAATCAGGGGCAAAAGCAAACAAGGACCTCTACAAAATCATAGGCAGGATCAGGTGCCATGGAGGAGTAAGCATCCCATGCTGACCGGTCACACCTGCCGTGTGCTCTTTGTCGTAAGTTGGAAAACGGTGATAACTAATGGTTTAACAATAAGTTTAAAAACCTCAGTCAGCATTCGACCTAGCAGAAGATTGTATCTGTTGACAAGGCCGTTGAATCGACCATAGAACTTACAAAGAGATGATTTCAATCAAGACTTTTGATAATCTTGTTTTATCAACGTGTTCGTCATTAACTTGCCTTGCTTAAGAAATTGTTCAACGTAGAGCATGCCCTTTCCTATGCAGATGATGAAGGTTTATTGTTACATAAGGAAGGAAAATGAACGATAGAAAAATTGAAGTCATCAAGTTTATTATAGTTTTGTTCTTATGTTACCATTAATGTCTTTTTCTAGTAAAATATCTAAATGTGAAACAGATGACTCAGACTCTGTTGTGTCTATTATTTCAAACTCGCTGGTGTATATCAAGTCGTCGTTAGAAGGAAAGTATCAATTGTTAATTGATAATACGTCGTCGATATACCTAACTGTCGAGTTGAAGGCCAACGGAAGTGATTTCTTATTTTCATGTACAAGTCTTTGAAAAAACTCTGCTTCATATGAATATAAAAATAGGTCTGCTAATAATGGAGCAAAATTAGTACCCATGGGGATTCAAACAGATTGCTGGAAGATCTGATTTCCAAAACCTACATAGATGTTGTTGATCTGAAACAAATCTAGCATCTTTTTTTTATTATATCGTCTTTAGAGGACTTGTGTGCGCACTCCGAATGGCTCTTAACAAAATAGTTTTGCAAATGAGCAATGACATTCTCAGGAGAGTAAATTTACAAGATCCATTTTTATATTAAAAAAAACCCCAGCTATCAATGATATCAAAAAGCCGGGACTTTAAATGATTGTTGGAAACAGTTGTATAGAGTGTAGAAAAGTCACAAGTGTTGACTATTGATTTTAGCATAAAAAGGTGTAACAACGACGAAAAGAACGAAAGTTGACGTCACTCCATGTACCGCCTATTGTCACTTATTTTTGCTTTATTTAAAAGATTAAATATTACACGGTTAATTCAGTCTTTTGGGTATTGTTTGACAAAGTGTGAAGTAACACACCATAGTTGTATAAAGGAAAGAAATTGCAGTTTGTGTTCTGTTTCCGTAATTTTGGGACAGCTGGTAAGTTACAATTACATGCATGAAATCAAGTTGATTAATTATGTGTTTACAACTCCTTAAAATCTATTTTCGCAGTATTAATTTTGGTATGGTATATAAATGGTCTGCCCATAACAAATTTAAAGGAATACGGCATTTGCCATCTTTGGTGTTAAAGAGACTTGCAGTATAATCCTGATAAACACTTATGAAATTTAAGGACTTCATGTATTTCGAGAATATCCTTCCCTTGATTTACGCAATTATTATCACAATCTATATCGTTAAAGAGCAATTTATAACAATAAACAAAAGTGTCCTCTTGTAATAAGCGCACGCCCTCTTGTGTTAAGCACACTTATGTAGGTACAACACACTTATGTATGTACAGCACACTATGTATGTACGTGACGAGGAAAATGACATCTTGTAAGACTAACTGTTTTCAACGAGACGAAATAAAATAATAATTTTTAACGTAGATTTGTAGTAAACAAAAAAGAAGTAAGCAAATTTTTTTTATTCATTTATTTTTTGTTTTACCTTTAAGCAAAAACTACTTGTAGTAAGGTAGCAATGACAGATACAAAGATTGTTTCAAGGGTAATGTAACTGTGGTTCGTATTGCATTGTTTTCATTCGATATTTATTTATAATAGATAATAATAGTACTATTACAAAAATTTAAGTAAATATTAGGCACATGACCAAATTCGATTTTAGTGTTTTGATCATGTTCATTAACTAGGACGATGGCAATGAGTTTAACAGCCTCGTATAAGCAAACGGTTTAACTGTGCTTATTAATTCTAAGATCTTTAGTCGCTGTCTGCAACGACTAAAATTATTTTACATCTTCTTTCTATGGAACTAAATGTCTTACATTCATATGCAGCGGCTACGCACCAGGAATTTACTAAAATTTATGAAAATTATTTTTAAGGCGTTGGTAAAAAGCTTTCTATAGAAATGGAGGTTGTGTCACCTCCACAAAATACAGTTTATCTAGGTAGTATTACCAATTTAAGTTTAGATAACAATAAACAAGTTAAATACTTTAAAAACTGTGGCATATTTTATTACATCAAATACATGAAATAAATTGAAACAAAATAGATTAAAACCAAAAGATAAAAACCATTCCACCTTCTCCCAAAATAACAATAACATTAACAACAACAACAACAACAACAACAACCGAGAAGACTTGAAGAATCGATAGCCAGGACACACAATATTATTGTAATAATTGCTAAAACACATCTACATTTTATATATAAGTATCATTTCCGTTCGATACAATAAATGAATGAGGAGAAATACGAGGATTAAGCTTGCAGAGAAGTAAAATTTTTCAGCAAGTCTGAAGGGCAAAGTGAATATTGTACTTATTAATAATTGTACTAATTGATCGACCAGTTACAGTTGTTTTTCATGATTTAATGAATGAATAACGCGCATTTATAACGTTGAGTCTCTTTAAGCAAGGTTTAAAAAATCTCTGTTTAGTTTGATTACGTCTGCTGGAGTTTCACTGACTTTCATCGGCCATTTGAAGCAGTTTGGAAATTACCAGTGAGGAAAAGAACTAAATTTTATGTTTATTCACATGAAAAACACCAGTTTTGGGTAAATATAGAGTTTATTGATTTCTAGAATCGTTCAAATAAGCGAACCATAAAAGAGTTCTAAATTTGTTATTAATATTAAAATTTTGATCATATGTCTGAAAGGTTTATAACAAATAATAGTATTTATGATAAATACCAAATAAAAAAATCATAAATGTACTGATAAAAAATATGCTTATAAATTGATAATAGGGCTGGACGGTCCAGGCAATTGTTAGATTTTCTGATGAAAAAGTAATAAATTGAGATCTGAAAAATATTCAAACTTTACACCATTATAGCTTATAATTTTAAAAAATCAATTTGTAAATTTTAAGGTAGATCTGATGAGCTATTTGTTGGTAATCTAGCCCTCTTAAATACACCTAACTTCATTAAATTTTAATCAGTACTATATATTTTCAGACAACAAGCATGGAGAAAATTGAAAAAGCCTGTACAAGTCTAAACAGCTGTGAGAAATGCAGTTCGTTCAATATAACAACACAGTCTGTCATAGAGGAAGAAAGTCTGCAGATTAATGATAACTGTACTAAATATCTTAATTCTTCTTTTGATCCGATAACAAAAGTTTACCTCGATGAAAACACAATTTCTTTTAACCAGACTCGCTGTTGCCTGGGTAACCGCATATTATTATACAATAAAGGTAAATGTTGCAGCAAAATAAATTTGATTTTGAATGTTAACAGTGAAATCTTCTCTTTTATATTGTTAACGCCCTGCCAAGGGAAAAGTTCATTGGAAGTAATACTAGACACAGTAATTATTGATGAAGGTTGTGGTAACTTCAGTTGAATTTTATAATGAACTTCAGACTTTTATGAAAAACTAAAATCTAACATATTTTTACTTAAATCTTTGATTAGCAGAGAAAATCAATTATATAAATAAGGCATTAAAATCAACTATGATTTCACTATATAGACCTTACGACCGAGAGAAACATCTTGGACCTCTCTACATTTTCACCTAAAGATACTACCGCAAACTATGAAACATTTTTTCTGGATTCGAGGCCTTTTAAAACCTTAACAATCAGCTTGTTAACAATGGCACTGGTTGGAACGCTCCTCATGTGTGTATTGATAGTGGTTTGCTGTTGTAAACGGTAGGTGTTTTTGTGTAAGTAACGCACTATACCTATTAAAATCACACGGCAGATTTATTGAATAATAAACTTTTGATGAATATTTTTTTTAAAATAATTTGTTTGTTTTAGGCAATCAAAGATTAAACAGAGAACACCAAGCCCTTCTAAATTTACTGCAAATGGAACACACAACGTATGCTGAAGTTTTTCTTTTGGTTATCTTTTGGCATTAAATCTGTTATTTAGACTAGCAGGGTGATTTTAAAAGCCATGTACTCTACGGAAATCTCACAACTACTCAATATGTAATTTGTACACAGATCTTTGCTTTTGAGCTTACTTTTCCTTAAGTCAAAAGTTAACATAAATATGCTTGTCTATAAAAATAGTCTAAATTTGATCGATTAATTGACTAGTAGATTGAATGAGACGATAATTGATACTTTGATTAAAGAGAACATGTACATTCCCAATGAGTGATATTAAGATATGAAAAGATAAAATTGACCATTTGAGCTTTATTTTGTTGTGATATCGATTTATCAAATGTTGTAAAATCTGCAGGAGGAAGTTGCTGAATACTCAACTGTAGAGGAATCGGCCATTCTAATGGAGTCCTTGACTCAGCACAGAACTCTACCAAAGATGGAGGAAACACCTTCTGACAATTATTTTATTCTTGAACCAAATAAAAGATTATCAACCACCTCCGTGGCTACAATGTCAATAGAACTGAAAGAATGTGAAACTGATGAAGATGTCTACAATACATTACATGAAAGAAGATCCAAGGAAATGGAGGAGAATGCATACAGCCATTTTGTGGATTGTAATGACAGTGTTTACTGCAGTACGATTAACCAATGAATATCCAGAACAATCAAGCAGATGATTCATTATCATGTTTCATCGCTATTGGATGACATTTTATGTTTTTAAAAGGTAGAAGTAAACATATTTAGAATGAGGAAGAATAAAAACAAGACAAACCTTTACAAATCTCAATGCTTTCAAGACGGAAGTGTGTAAGTTTGTGTCAACTAGACGAGTATTTGAAAAGATAAGGAAGCAAAAATGTGTAATTTAAGATGATATGTTTAAAGGTATTTCCGATATGTACTTCACTGTGCGTTTTTTTTCCAAGATAACACGTTCATTTCATTACATGAGATTAGACACTCGCGATGTTTTTGTTTAGATAATATCAGCATCAAGACAAATTGAATGTGACAAACATTAAACTGTGTCAACTTGTGTTCCTTGCAAACTGGCTAAAATCTGTTTGCAACAGATCTTTTACTAGTATATTTAACCATTGTTAACAAAAGACACGAGCCTTGTTTACATATAACAAAAAAATTTGAGCTGTTCTGTAAATCGCTTATAACTCGATAACTGATATTCAAATGCTGATTTGAATATTAAAGATACCCTGTTAGAACAATGTTAACATTAAAACTGGAAAAATAAAAATGTTAACTCAAATCATGATCATCTTCCTTAGTGCTTTACAATAAAATATTAAATAAAAATATAAAAAAAGTAGACAAATTTTGATTTTAGTGTTTGTTATGTGATCAAATCGATGAGGCAATTATGTATTTTATTTTTACTCTATATGTTTCAGGAAACATTATGTTCATATATGTGGAAGAAAAGTTAAATTTATCTTATTATGAAAAGCATTCGTTTCCTTTAATTTATTAATTACTAAGATATTATTTGTCATGATGTTACTTCACCATCCTGCATTCTGTTAAACATAGTACTGGCCACATTGATGCAGTTTTACATAGAAATAATTGTTGGCTTTTTATTGTATTTCTATAACAATTATTTCAATATTTATGACGCAGATTATGCACATTAGAATACAACAAAAGTAAGCATGCTATATATGGTTGTTTAAATAATTTATTGTAGAAGAAAATGGTACTAAACACTTTTGCATTGCATTTCGTATAAAAGCAAAAACGACTGCAACACACGAGAGGGGGTGGGTTACCTCATTCGGAGTTAGATACCTTGTGTTATTATTATACTATAGGGTATATTTTTTTCTCAGAAACAAGTGCCTGTGAATTATCCTATTTGTGTTGCTCTATCAGGATATGGCAGCATAGTCGTTTGAAACTACTACATAATTTAGAGCAAATAATAATGCTAATGTACAACTTGTATCAATTACATATAACATGCACGATCATGCTGGGAAATAATTTTAAAACCATATTCCACCTTCCAGTGTATCCCTTTGGCATTGGGTAACGTAACATTTTTGTCTTCAAGTTTAGCAATTCAATTCAATTTAATAATTATAAAATACCAAAGGGAGGTCACTATTACTTTGATACGAGTAACTGAAGATGTGGCATGTTTGCAAAGTAATATTACATACTATAGTATTATTTCTTCAAAGAAATATTTTTATACGAATAACTGAAGATATGTGCATGTTTGCAAAGTAATATTACATATTATATCATTATTTCCTCAAAGAAAGATTTTTTAAAAACATTTTTCCTATTTATTTCTAGGTTGAGTTTTAAACCCCTCTCTGGACCCCAGTACTGACCCAAAGGTCACGGCTTGAACAATATGTAATTTACACTATCTGCGAATATTTGCATAGTAATACCACAAATTGTAGCATTATGAATCTTGAGAAGAAGAACATTTAACGTTTCTTATACATTTCTCTAGTGAACAATGAACCCTTCCAGGAGCTTCGGTATTGACTGGAGGAGAATCTCAGTTTAAACAATTTAGAATCTACACTAATTGAAGATAATTGCAGAGTAATACAAAAATTAGTATTGGTGTTCTTGAGAAGAAGATTTTAAAACATTTTTCTTTATAATATTATTTTGAACTTTGGACCCATCCTATGTCCCAAATATTGATTCGGATTACAGTTTGAATTTAGACTTTTCACCATACAAAAAGTTGATGTTAATAATGGCATTTCTGGTTCAGTGGGTCTTGAGAAGAAGATTTTCAAAGACACACACCTTAGTTTGTTGTGGTCGTTACGTACCGCCTATTAGTAGCAGGGCTATATGGTCTGTCCTAGAGTTTGTCGCTTGCATCATTATCATAGCAACCAAGACATTTAGTCACTGGGACGAATGGGAAATAAAAAAGCCATGGTTACAGTTACTCATGAGCATTATAATCAAATACTCCGTTTCTTCCAGACACCCATATAGTGTTGTTGGTTATATGCGGTACCCAATGGGCTTGGTCATAATAACACGAGAGAGCGTAGCTCCCGAGTTTTAAAATGGCCACGCCCATTAAGTATCTGACATAACATAAGTATCCACAAAGCAAGTTTATCATTCAAACGCGTTCTTATCACGTGATTAGCTATAGGCTTTTTAAAAGGAATTTACTTCAAATAAACAACAGTATCCTGGGCCTACAAAATTTTATTTTTTGCAATGCTCAATATACAATTTGCAATTAAACACAAACAACATACATGTAATACATCATGTACATGTGAAAAAGTAACCTCCCATAATTGCTAAATACAAGGCATGTCTGCAGTAATACAACTGGTGTGGGTGGGTGGGTTTGCGAAAAATAGCTCAAACTTGCTCTTTGTTGCTCAAAAAAAATTGGCGCACTAAAAAATCGCGCTTTACAAATAACATGTGACATAGCTGGCTTGCTGCCTAATAATAGAAAAATATGCACGGAAACATTATTTCCGTAAACCTCATTCATTTCTACATGAATTAACATTTTACTTCAAATAAACAGCAGTATCCTGGGCCTACAAAATTTTATTTTTTGCAATGCTCAATATACAATTTGCAATTAAACACAAACAACATTCATGTAATACATCATGTACATGTGAAAAAGTAACCTCCCAGACCCAGGGGGAAAATGTTTGAATGAGGGAAGGGGTAAAATCAACTAAAGGCTGAAGGTAGTCTTCTACCAAACTGGTACATATTTGCAAATTTTTGATCCAAGTTGGACTCCAGGTAGCGTAGATAGGCGTTACTCTTCCAAAAACCCAGTTCTTGGATAAGTTCACCCTGTAAACCTTGCTGGAACGCCCACGTGGCACCGCCCCGCCGAAAGGAATGCCCGGTGATGCCCTCTCCAGGTAGGATTTTTCGCAGTCGAGACAAAAACCAGCTGTAAGACAGGGGTTTGCCATATGTCCGTTGAAGGAGAGGGGATGTGTCTGAAGTCAAAGGATTGGCGAAAAGCAACCGAAATAAGCTACGCAGGGCGCTGGCAGGGCACAGTGGATGACCGTGCAGATCCGGAAGGGTGACTTGAAGTTGATGCTCATGAAACTGCAAAGTTTTCGTCCAATTCAGGGATAACAAGAAGCCTTTGGCGTGCGGGCTTATGTTTTGGATACACAAGTCGCGGTCCGGTACACAGATAGGTCCCTGAGATAAGAAGTTTCCAGGGCGCAAAAGTCCAAAAAATGCTATCAGGCATGCCGCCCAAAAAGATAAGTCCTCCTTGAGGTCTAAACATAACGCACTCCTAATACGTAAAAGGTGACAAGGCTGGATTGGTGTAGCTGCCTCTTGGGCATCCCCAAGTTCACGTTTTGCTCCCTTCAGTGTCTGCTGGATCAACCATACACCATGAATAGGGTCATCAAAGTCATTTGCACAATGTAAATGTTTCACAATATTAAGATAATTCTTAATAGTACTATACTTAAAAGATTTTACATCCACCATATATGCTATGTATAGGATGATCTGCTCCGGTGATGCAGGCACACCAGGTACGTTAACCTTTGCACAAAAGTCCAAGTAGCAGGTAAGTTGGGCTTGGTATGTTTTCTTGGTGCTAACAGCCCATCCTTGGCTCTTCAGGCGACTAGCTGCAGTGTGCAGTGCTTGAAGAAGCCCGGCCCCATCTACAATAGATAAAAGCAGGTGACATGTGTGACACAATAGCCTTAACAGTGAAAGGTACAATGCATGACCCATTAAATGGTAACATTTCATATTGCTTAGTAAGCATATTAGGTTCATTTAGACGTGAAATGACATCTGCTAGTGTATTCAATTTGCCTTTAACATAGGCTGCATAGACACTAAAGTTATAAGAAGCTTGAGTCCAAAAGAGGCTCCTAAGCCAGTCCATAATAAATGTATTTTTGCTGGCTCCCTTGTTTATGTTGGCCCTTGTCGTAGTATTGTCTGTGTACACTATGACCTTTTTGTTGGAGAGCAACGGGGCCCAACGCTGTAATGCAAGGTTTCCTTGGTGTTGATATGTTTGTCTGCCACCTCAGGTAAGTCCAGTGCCCAGTTCACATAGAAATAATCACCATGGAAGTAGCCGCCTCCTCCTGAGTTGCATGCATCCGTCATTAAGGAACGAACAGGACGGGTCTCTAGAAAACGCACTGTTCCATTGAATACAGGTAGAAAAGCTGTCCACCACTCCAGATCCTTACGAAAACAATCCAGAAGAACTTTATCAGATTGTCTATGTAAGGTATTCTTGGCATTAATCACACGGCGCAGGAAGGTACGACCACCTTGTATCACTTGACAAGCCCAGTTCAGTTTTCCTATCAAGGACTCAAGTTGACGTTTGCTTGCACGCTTTTTTGACTGGAATGTCATCAGAAGTTCGTGTAAGGCTTCCAATTTGTTCTGAGGGAGGGAGAGGGTGAGGGCACAGGTATCTATTCTCACACCAAGAAAAGTAAGCTGCTGGCATGTTCCTTCCACTTTGTTCCAATTGATACAGAACCCTAATTGTCTCAGTGTTTTGACCAAAACTTGTAATGCAAACATACATTTCTCAAAAGTTTTTTCAATAACTAAGAAATCGTCAATATAAACAATTGCTGTAATCCCATAATGAAGCTTCACAATTCTACAAACACAACTAGACAATCTCTGAAAAATGCTAGGGCTTTTTGCAGCCCCAAAAGGTAGTTTTGCATCATACAAATATGTAACACTGCTGTCATTTGTAAATTGCCATTTTAAACCTGTAAATCTATAATTACTAGGGTGAATATTGACAGACCTGTAGGCACTCTGAAGGTCTACTTTAGCTAAAAAACAGTTTTTGTGATTAGTTTACAAGCATGAGTTAGGTCCATATATGAACAATAGTTATCAGAAGTATAATCATTGAGACTTTTGCCAATGGGTCGACTTGCGTCATGAATGAGTCGTACTTTGTTTGGAGACTTGGGGATGGCGCCCAAGGCACTTACAATATTCATAGGTCTATCACATACAACATAATTTCCATGCAAAATTTCATAATCAATTTGTGACTCAACTTGATTGCAAAAAACTACAGAAGATTTATAATTGCTACATTCAACATAAGTATCAGTATCTAAATCTTTGTCAACAATGTGAAACCCCTCCTTAACGCCCTGCAGGATAAATGGTTTATCAAAGTCATTTTAAGGAATAAGCTTTTCCCAGGCGGAAACCTGCAGGTTGTACGACGGAGAGTTGCCTATCCGTTTTTTGGGTCTGTTGCTGTTTTTCCTGCCAAACCATGCTTAGTTGCCGGATGAGTTGTCCCATAACAAATGTAACAGTTATGAGCTAGCCTGCAGTCTGGACGCACACAGTTGTCCTGGTTAAAACGACGGCATATTTCACGCCCATTTAATAAGAATGGTCCCTTTCCGCGTTTGTTGGGTGTTGACGGTATAACAGTAGGCTGATGAACTGGCTTCTCCACTTGCGCTTTGCCCATATGAGAAATAAACTGAGTGGTGGTGTTATCCCTCTTTGGTATAAGATTGAACTCTCTTAGCTGTGCACATGGGGTATTCCACGTATAAGAATACTTCAACTGGTTTTCACGGTATTCACGATCATACAACAAAACGCTTGGCCACATAAAGTTAGCGGCCAGTCTGAAGACGGATTGGGTGTAGCGCACATAATCAAGAGACTGTTTCAGTGTACAAGTACCATCATTGATCATCTCAAATAGAATTTGAAGGCTTGCATAACCCCACTGCTCTATAGTTACGTCTCCTAAGGATAGTTTTTTCTCCCCCACGTTCAATTTGACTCCGTTTCCCATATCAATGGTTTTAGATTCGTCTAACAAGTCCCTAGCTCCAGTCAATACATAATCCTGGATTTTTCTAGCTTTCTTTGAAGCATTTGACGTATGTAAATTACCTTGGAATTCCGGTGGAGCGTCAAGGGTCCTCGTATCTGGTGGTGCTGTCGCCGCCGCCGGATGAAGGGTCATGGAGTGCAGATTCCTCGTCTCTGTTTCTATCTGGGTTTGTCCCTCTATATATCTGCATTCTAGTTTCGTCCTCTGTAGCTTCACCTCCAGCTCTCGGCATTTTGACTCAAGGTCCGCTATTTCATGCGGAGAAACTGAACCTGTTTGCACGTGTTGGCCATCCCGCACTATCGACGCTGGCGAAGGTCGTGACGGCGTGGATTCCAAGTCGATGGTTTCGCTTTCCCGTAAAGACTTCATAATTTCTGACATCTTTGCGCCTGATTTTGCTCTACGTTCTCTGTCTGTCATTTCTGCCCAGGAAGTCGATGTGGTTTTGCGAAAAATAGCTCAAACTTGCTCTTTGTTGCTCAAAAAAAATTGGCGCACTAAAAATCGCGCTTTACAAATAACATGTGACATAGCTGGCTTGCTGCCTAATAATAGAAAAATATGCACGGAAACATTATTTCCGTAAACCTCATTCATTTCTACATGAATTAACATAATATGTATACATAATCGCATATGGTTTACTTACACCTGTTTCTTAATTTGCTCGCACACATGGAAGAGAATTTGAAAATAGGTAGTTTTCAAGATGAAATCATTGACAATATCGTCTTGTCACAAGTACAAATGAGATTTCGTGCGAATATCTTTTTGTAGAACTTAGTCTGAGTCAGTTATCCGTGTTTAATACGAGCAAATTTAATCTGCAGGAATATCTTACAATGGACAATCTTTCTTTTGATTCAATTAAGTAAAATTGATAAAAATAAAAATTTGATAAATTTGGTAAATGTTTTACTCGTAAGTTGTGGTAGGATTAAAAAAATATGTGGGTTTATATAGATAACCCATACTTGTAACAAAAGACAGCACGCCAACTATGGTACAAGTTAAACTGACATGAAATGAATCAACCTGTAAATCAATAAAAGTTGTTCAGATAAAAGTTTTTCGATAATGACCGTGGCTTTAATTCTCGGGTTCTTTTTGATTTGTCTAGATTTCTATTGGATAGATTCTGAATGCAGATCGGTAAAAAAAATTGACACATCTCATGGCCAAATACAATAATACGTTTTAATCCTAATGAAGGTAAAGTTTTTACATTAGTATAAATCATAATTTCTTTTTTATGACTATTGATGATAAACATTTATCAGGTTCTTAAACATCAAATTAAAAAATGTTTTTTTGTGATAATTATTGTTTGTATATATTTCTTACAGTGATCTCTCTTCGTGCATAAAATTTGTGCTTCGTGCTCTCTGTATATAACGTACATAATTTGTATACTTTTGTATACAAATATTGTTTCGGGTTGAGGGCAGCATTGATTATGTAAGCCCTGGGGGACAAGATTTTGCCTGATGCGAATTGAACGGCAATATATTCGCCCCCCCCCCCCCATTTATTTTGTTGTGAAAAAATCCCAAACAATTCTAAAATAAAAAAAAAATTGAGCATGAATATTTGTCTATTTAGATTTATATAGTGAGAATATAACATATCACAATCAAAATTATTTTTATGAATCTGTATCTGTATTTACTGTTCAAATTAGGAGTAGCATTATTAACATTTTTTGTGAAGCAAACCTTGACGTGATTTAAAATCTATTTAAACGAATCAATGCAACTGCAATAAGTTTATATATCAGAAAAATAGTTAATCCACTGATTAAAACACGATCTTATCATCTCCGGGTCTCTTTTGAATGTACTGTATACACAAAAAAGCACATTTTTTCCCATCCATTTCATGTTAAAAGCATTCATTCATATGCTGTATGTTGTATTAAGTAGTCAAATAGCGGGTTAAATCTAAGGCAAACGCATTACAATGTTATATAATTTCTAATCAGATACCCCTTTTATTTTAATATTTGTTTTATCCATCAATGAATTGTGGTGTTGTCACTGAAATCAACAACATGACTGTAAGCATTTTCCTCCATTTCCTATGATAATCTACTTTTAATTGAATGACAACGTAGATTTCTTCGTCGGTGTTGGATCGTCCAGGTCGTGTATTATAGGCAGCATTATATATCGTTTCATTTGATTCAATAATCAAGTTATTGTCAGAAGGCGTTTTATTCATCTTTGGTGAAGCTCTATGCTGAGTCATGGACTCCACAAATATGGCTGACTCTCCTACCGGTGAGTAATCTGCCACTCCATCCTAAAGATTTATACATTGAAAAGGTCAATTGTTCTGAATAAATTCACATATTTTCGTGATACTTTATGTTCGTTATCAATGAAATTATTCAGTAAATCAAGCACTAAAATTTGTAAAATTACTAGATACACAACATTCCTTGTTTCAGGTTTATATATTTTTTTGAATTGCATGATTTTAAAATATTTTTGTCGATCTCCTACTGTAAGTGTCAAAAAATTAAAAAAAAACCTCAACATACTCTATTTGTTTTACTTGCACCAAAGTACTTATGATTGGATCTTTTTTTGTCGGGCTTTTGATCGTCTAAATAAAACAAAATCTTTTATGGAATGATCAATAAAGAGTTCAGTGAATGACAAGACAGAAAACAGGCAAAAGAAATGACATATGCAATACCAGAAACATAGAGACATATTTAAAAAAATCAATTTCGTAAATTATATCTAAAATTAGTATTTCTCCTATCCCTGTAAACCCCAAGATAAGGATAACTACAACCAGTTCCACTACCAACTAACTTATTTTTACCGTTTCCGACAAGTGTGGATGTAATTGATCTACTGGAAATGGTCCAGTTTTATTAGACACTACTTCTGTGGAAGCTGTAGATACATGTAGGTCCGAATATGTAACGGCAACGGTGTCCATCAAAGTACTTCATGTCGTTCCTGAATCGGTAATTGTCTCGCCTTTTTTATTAAAATTATGACAATGCATTTCTAGGTAACTGTACAACAATTTTCATTCGAAAAGACTTTATTTTGTGTTTGACCGATAATAAACTAGTTTGTGGTATATTATTTATGCGACAACAGAGATTTTCTGTCACAAATGATGCATATATATAAATTGAAGGGCAGGTTTTTTTTTCGTACAAACGTTCAAAAACGACAAATTAAACCTAACTTTGCTTGAGATTCATGATTATTAATAAAAGTTGGACCAAAGTATGTTTGCTAGACTATGTATGTGTGCTCCTATGAATTATAGAAGGAAAATATGATAAAAATATTTGTTTGTCCAAAATTTTTGATATTGTTAATAAACGATAGAAATTATCATTAATAAAACTTTCGATACAAATAATTACATATTTATTTTAAAACATGAAATAAAAAATCATTGAATACGTGCTATAACTCCAAGTGTTTTATTTTACACGAAAAATTACAACAGCAAAAATATTTGTACATTTATACATACCGGTATTTATCCATTGATAAAAACATAACAAGTATATAATATTGCTGACCATGTGCAGATACCTGATGGGCTATGTCATAATGACACGAGGGAGCGTAGTTTCCGACTGTCATTAAGGCCACGTCCATCGAGTATATGCACATAATTACCAATATTAAACGGGGTAAGTTCTTGTACCACAGTTAACAATCATTCATTACATCTTACATCTTCAAAGAATTAAACTTATTAACACAAATTTATGTTTACGAGCCCTTAGTTTTGAATTTTCTTTTTGAAATTAGATTAAAATTGATGATGATTTAGTCACTTTTTTTCAAAACCCATTTGATACTTTGTATCAATAATAGATAAGTATGTTTTTAAAAATGGCCAAAAAACAAGTACACAGGCACACACGCACACACACACACACACACACACACACACACACATATATATATATATATATATATATATATATATATATATATATATATATATATATATATATATATATATATATATATATATATACAGCACAGAGAAATTTACCTTATTGGAGCTCCACCTCCGTCTCGGCTGGGGATTGAAGTCACGACCTCTAGAACCCATTCTCTTTGCAGTAAGCGGCCATCTAGGCAAGGCAAAAAATCTTGCTTTTGATGACGAACGGAACCTAGCGCGCCGGTCGCTCATTACACGGTCGTTTGAGATACAGGTGGAATACAGTTAAACAACAAACGAGTAAATCATCATCTATTTCATATAATTTTATATTAATCTTATATACATGTATATATATATATATATATATATATATATATATATATATATAATAACTATTTACAGGATACCCCTATTTCATCTTACACGTGATTCTCTACTTGTTCGCAGACATGGAGGGAAATATTAATGATAAAGAGTCATTCTGAAAAAAAAAATCCGTTGCCGATATTGTTTCGCTCAAGCAACAAATGAGGTTTATTCGACTATCTAAGTTTGAGTTAGTTATCCGTGTTGAGTGTTTTGCAACTTTGATCCGTAGGAATCTCTTACTGTGAACAGTATAATTAACGTGTTAGAAAACAACATTATTTTTGATGATAGAATACACGCCAAGCATTGGTACGATGTACCAACTCTCATCAATTTTGATACCCAAACCCTTGGATATATCGACTGTGAATTTAGTCTCACCAAGTTCTAGATACTGGAGTAGTACTGTAGTAGAGTGATATTGTTACTGTTTGACAATTTTCAAACAAATTGATTACCTTCATTGTATGATAAAATGCGGGTTCCCTCCCAACAGCGAGATCCGTTAAATGTTAATGTTTTTCCATCCTCTTAAACTTTGATAAATGGATCAAAAGAAGAAGGATCATAATATTTTGTACAGTTGTCAGAGACCTGAATAGTTTCTTCGTCTATGCGAAACTGTGTAACATTGAACATATTGCAGTTGTAACAGCTCATTCTTTGGCTACAAGATTTTTCAATTCTTCCCATGGTTTTTCTGAAAACAGCAGTATATACATGAACATAAACACATTGCTTATATGTGATATCAATGGTATAACTAAAATTTGCAGCGATACATTTATGTACATTTATATCCTTTGAAAATTTATAAGAAAAATATTTGTAATTATTTATGAGTTGACAATTTCTTTTCCCCCAAAACACACTACATCATTATTTAGTTAGAATGTAATTGATCATCAGTAAAGGAATATTTTAAACAAGTCTTTTTTTAAAATTTATAGAATAAAAATATTCCGAAATATTACCGACCCTGTAATGATTCAATCTCAAAGAATCAAAATATTCATTAATTTTAAACAAATATACATGGCATATCTTTTTGCAATGATTAAACAGTTGTTATGTGCGTAATCGTAATTCAAGCGCTATTTGATTTAAGTTAACAGGCTAGCACCCTCTTGTTATATACATTAGCTATATTTTAAAGAAAAATATGCATAAATTATTTGCTGAGTATTGGTGACAAGTAATATTTTATTTGAATCTAAACTAAAACAGTTTTCTTGCGTAAGTTTTAAAGATATATGTATAAAGTTTTATATTGAATGACGTAAAAATTAGCTTTCACTATCAAGTAAGTGATATTTCATCGATTTAGAATAAAACTTGATTGCAATCACAATCTGGCTAATGCAAACATTACGGCTTAATTTAAATATTTAAAAAAAATATCTCAATTAAACTTCCTAATTAAACACTGATGAAGTATCAATTACATTTTTATCTTTTTCATTCCCATTGGGATTATCTTTTATTTTGATTACAAATGCACATGCATTTGGTGATATTGCAATTGACTAGTTGACTTGCTTGCTGTCGAAGGAATTTTTCAATCATAAGAACTATTTCTTTTGACATTTATTCACACTAGTCCTCCATTCAATGAATCGTATTTCTTCTTAATGGTAGAGTATTCTAATGTGTAATTCTGAAAGGGAGAATACAAAAACGATGAAAAAAGCATAACGTATAGGGATATTGATTTTAAAAAATGAAATTAACTCTACGCAACTCTAAAGGATAAAGATAAAGGATTCTGATAAGCAGAAGAAACTGGGTGTACCGTGTTAGCCATGATTCCGCGTAGTATTCTTTGATGTAGGGGTTGTTCTAGCATACAATAAAAGGTCAAGTAACTTGATTAAGATTACAAATTGCGCTAGTCCATGATTGATGTTCAATTTTGGAGGTTGTACCAAAACTTACTAGTAGGGGTTTTACTGTGTTAACTGTAAAACTGTGATTGTGTACTTTTATTCAGTTGAAACATGAACTTATATAGTGATCCCCTAAAACACCAAACAAAAACTGTTCAAACAACGATAATAACGTATAAAACAAACCGTAGTCACGTCACCAGTGTTTACGACTTTAGCATTGCATATGCCTCTCCTGATTTGTATCCTGTTAATCTACAATAAGAGACGTATATCAAGAAAGAAGTTAAGAGGATACACAGGGACCAAGCCCGTTTTAACATTAATTTCAATGTAACCATAAATAAAGAAAGGGGTCGAATTCTGACCCAGATGAAATCTACCAGCTCGCTTCAAAAGACAAATAAATCAATTTTTATAACATTCGCAAAATGCATATATTTTTCAGAATAGCGTTGTCTGAAGTACACTCATGGCGAATTTCAAGACAGTGGGTCTTAACATAGCGGATATACATGTATATGTATACGTCATTATTCTCTCAAAGTCGCCAGTTTATTTCTACTCGGACAATTACCGGACCGTTGATTTACCGGGGTATATTACCAACGAAAGCGAAATTAAATCCTCAACGAATATTTCTGCTTCTACAGTATGAAAAGAAGTGATAGCAACGGAAAATAACACTTCTTCTACCCCCCCCCCCCACCACACACACACACTTTTAATGTAGGTGTTTTAAGACAAGTCTTCAAACTGTTTGGTTTTTTAAAACTTAAGTTAAAATATATTAAAGTGACAGCCTGAACTGTCTGTCGAGACTTCTATCCGTACTTTTACAATAAAATAGATTTAGAAATGTGTAGGAGAGACTTCTTTCAGGTAACAGAAAATAAGTTGTGTATCTTCAATAATTCAGCCGTATGTTTACTTGTGAAAACATATCGTTTCATCGCAAAATTCCTCAATTTTCATTCACATTTTACACTTGCGTCTTAAAAAGTTCCCACGTTTTAATCCCGCTATTGATTTATAGTTATAGTTTTGTTAAGGTAACATTCACTTGTAACTACGTTGGTAAGGCTTCAATTAATGAGTGATCCGTCAGTCGATTTATCAAAATCACCCGACAGACCAGCGATCCTCGGTCAATTTTCGGTCGTCAATCGGTGTCTACCGGCCGACAATAAAGTAATCCTAAACGCCTTAATGTCGACCAACCAACGACAGACAGAAAAAAAACCTGTCTTTTGATGGTTGGACAAAGATCGACGGTTGGTCGACGGATTATTCAACCGAAGAAATCGACCATCGTCGAAGAAAATGTTATTACTTGGCCCGACGGACACAAAATTGGTCAGCCGACGAAAAAGCAGGTCGAAATCGGCTAAGACAACGGCTGATGAACTGCCGACTGTCGCTCGAAGAATTCCATTTTTGCTTGAAACCAGTCGGCCGCTGGTCGTTATTTTTTTTAATGTGACTGAGGTTTGAGTAAGAAATATTAGCTTTGCGTTCACTCGAACTGTATTGGTAAATATTAATGCAATGCAATTATCAAGTCAAAGCTGAAACAAAAAGAATAACAACTTACTCTATATTGGATAATTCTCCACTGACCCAGGAATTTATTATTAATTAATACATGTACATGTCAATTCTCGACAAAAATATCGTTATTTTTTAAAATCAACATAATGACAACATTCACAGTATACGAACAAAGCTGCGTTTTACAAAAGAACTTTATTCTCATTGATTGATCTTTAATAAACAAAATTTATGAAAAACTGTTAATTCACAACTATTTTGATTTCTATAATAATATTTTATTAACGGCACTAATTTGAAACACTGATTAATTTGTTATCAATTAGCATCCGTTAATTTGGTCGTAAGTCGATTGAAAGTAAATCCTGTTAACTTTATTTACGCCCACGCTTGTTTTCGTAACACAGAACAGATCTCATGTTTTCATTTATTTTTGGTAAAAATGATGGAAAATAACTAGACTCAAATTCAACATAACAAATAGAACACAGACGGCATCGTAGCACGAGGTAACTTAAAAATCTATCACACGTATACATTTGTGAAATCACATGACATTTCAATGATACGTACTAAAAATAGTCAAGGAAAGCTTTTGAAAGGAAGGTATCTAATTTATAACAAGATTAAATTTAAAAAAAAATGAAACTTAATTGTATACTGTACATTAAAGGATGGTACTTTGAAAACAATATTACATCAAGTTTTAAAATAGCAATAATATGTCTTTAGTTTTACATGAGTACAACAAAATAGGTATAAAAATAAACTCCGACAAACGAATAAGAAGTTTCTGTTGACTTTGTAGCTAAAAGGGATTTGGCAGCATTTTATTTTAAAGACGGCAGTCAGTTTTGCAAGCATACAAACTTCAACTATAGCATTTTAACAGTAAAGATTACATAAGAAATATTTTCATTGTCTTCTTCGTTTTTACATGGAAGTTTATTTCTGGAAATACCCATCTTAGAAAGAAACAAGTTAACCTATTTTTACATCCTGCATTAAGATATCATGGTAGCAAAATTATACAGTATTAATCATATCTCTCCAAATTTTGCTAATGAAATTGAGCTATGTTTCTTTTTTAAATGTAAGCTTGCAGATAAAAAAATGTTATATACTATTCTTGTTTAAACGTTAAAAAAATATTAAAAGCAATTGAACATTTCGCTTACGATTTAAGTGTTGCCGAAAAAAAAACACGTGTCCATAACATCCTCAGTGCATCATTTCTGTTCCAAAAATGGCATTTCATTTATTGACACTTAAAACATTACTAATTTCGTAGTTCTCTATTGCTTCACACACGTGAAGATCTGAATGGGCGGAAACATGTTCCAAGTTTTCATAAGGAAATTTTTTGTGACCTAAGAGACCACTTGACTCTTTTTCCTTAACTGTATAGACCAAAATAACTGTAACTTATGTGTATCCTGAGTTACACCCCTCCCCCAAATGAAAAAAAAAACCACTCGCAAAAAAGAAACCCAAAATACGAAAACAAAAGGAAACAAAAAGACGAAGATCAATTTAGATGAGATCGTTATAATTACAAGTGTTAAATCTACAAATGTATACTCAGTCACATCAGAACCAAAACATGGTAATGACTGTTTCTAGTTGTTTAAGTCCATAGTAAGCAAGAAATATCAAAAGGCAAATATCTATTCAATAACTTTCATATTACCAATTCATTCAGAAATTATAAATATAGTTTAACATACAATATATCATTACAACATTATAAAAAATAAACGATAAAACAGTTCAATATTTAACAACAACTTTTTTTAACAATTTAATGATGATAGCAATTTTACAAATTTCAAAATCTGTTCATAAGCATATTCGTATTCTATAATCGAATAATTGAGTGCATTCATATCATTGGCTGTTTTAGTTCATTATACGTACATTAGGAAACATAAAATTTGTTTTTATTTTTGTTATGAGATTTACAATTTTCAATTGTTGATATCTTATAAGCAATAAAAGACAGTGGATATTAAAAGATCTGGCATTTCGTAGCAAAAGATAACTTAAAGATTTTAATCTGGTGAATTGTGAAACTAACTTTCGAGACGATCGGTTAAGAAATCGGACAGGTAAATGATTTTTTTAAATCTAAAAATTATTTAAATAGTATTAAATCTTAATGCATAAAAGTTTCATCAAAATATCTAGGGTTGAATTAATTAGACACGGCCTCGTTAAAAGTAATAATAGGTAATTTCATATTGAAGAACTGAAACACTTATGGCAGTTTATTTAATGGTGTCTTGTTTTCCCATCTAAATCTTAGGTAGCTAAACACAGTTTCGTATAAAATCCAGGGTTTTTTTTCTCTGGGAAAAAGCATGATGGGTAGCGATTTTCCTGCTATTTTTATGCGGTATACATGAAAATTAATTTTTTAAAATTTCAGTTGCATAATATAGTGGATTATCTTTCGAATACATGAAAAAAGTATGTAGAAAAATTTTAAAAATTCATTTTGTGAGACTCTAAAATAAAGGGAGGTAACTCCAAAAAACATCCGGATTTTACACATGCAGAAATTCATAGAATTTTAATTTTTAATGGGTAACATAGCTCTTTTAAAAGCTAGCGAATGTACCCTGAAAATACAATACAATGATGCCTAAGGATTTGTTCTTGAAAATGTATAGAAATTAAAATAGCTGATTTGGTTGTATTCTGCTTTTAGAGGGAGCCTAAAATGCATGGGTGTACTGCATTTAAAGGCATCCTTTTGTCTATTTTCCGCATGTTTTGAGTGCCAAATAAATTCTAGCATTAAGTTTCATGTGGAATATTCTTAAATATTAAAAAAATTCACGATTTTATCTTTCTATTGATATATAGATATATATGTAACATGTTTTTAAAATTTATTTTTATAGGGGTCAGTTTTGCTTGCCCCTCATCTGAAAACGTTCTTATAACGTTACATATAAAATGTGTTTTGCACCCTTAGAAAGATATACGAAAGAAAAATGACAGCAGCAACACATAGTAATAAAATGATAGCTATGGTAATGTTAGCATTGGTATTGCCTTTATTCCCGACGCTCGTCGTACACCGATCCTTTGGTTTTAAAGTTGCGGTCAGTATTTTTACATCGACTCTTGACGCTGTGACATTTTTTGAAAAAGTAATATTCTTCACTGGGTGCTTGGTCGTTATCGTACCATTTCCTAGAAGATGAATAATAATAATACCAAGATTTATTGAGCTATATCATTCACATACATATTCGGACAAACAATCACGAAAATACACGATTTTTGTTTTCATCATAGGAAAAAAAGGTTTATGTCATAAAAATAAAAAAACATGCGTACTTATTTGAATAAAATTATTAAAAGAGCACCTCTATTGTAGTGGACTGTAAGGTTTCCCGAGCAGCAGGTTGTTGAATTTCTGTACAACACAACAAAGTCTGAGTTTGTCACGGTCATATTGTACTGAATTCCAGCTGTACAACCAGACCAGTCTACAGTTGACACATTCACTGCTGTCTCTATTTTGACGTTAGAACACGAACTGCACCAGTTCACGTAAGAACAAAGAAGTATTTGAATGCTGAATTCCATAACTTATAAATAAGTGGTTCCACTTTTCAACCAACCTCGCCTATCAATTTATTGAAGTATACTAGTTGATACAACAATGCAATTGGTAAAATACTTTACTTCAGAATTCATACGGAACTCGCCCATCAATCTATTGAAGTATACTGGTTGATACAACAAAATCATTGCATGCAATCAGTAATATACTTCAGTATTCATAAGGAAGCGAGATACAGGACATAATTCGTACTGACGAGCAACTAATGCTAGCCACTCCTTAAAAAATAGAAGATTGATTCTCATTTCTGTAGATGCCCAAATTGAAATTCTGTTCAAACATTTACAGCTTTTAAATTTATCTTTAATGTATTTATTAATAATAATGATATTTCATATATTAGGAGAGACTTGACAGTTAAAGAAATCTAAATACATCAGAAACATATCCAAACCAGTCGCAAATTAAAGATATATAAATAGAGCCAGAAGGCCTTATGATAGATTTGATAACGCCCGACCGAACAAATCACCTTATAATATTCAAATAATGATTCCTTATTACTTTCATCGTTAGAATTTATTGGACTATATACTACATACTATAAACCATTCGTAGTGTTTTCACAAAAACACTAAAAAATGTAAATATATGTATTTTTGGATATCTATATTTAGTTCAATTTCAATAGTAAGAAAAAACATCTAATTGTACTTTCATATATTTTGATCGTTACTTTATTTAGATTCTAACATGTCCGCCATTTTTTATATGACATTTATGAGGGCTGGATAGTCGTGACCATTTATAGACTTTATAAATCTCCTTGAAAAGAAGAGCTCTGTAGAAAGATATAGGGACACTTTGGAACTTTTAAGTAAATATTTATGGAATTATCCTTTAAACATTTACATGCTAAACAATTCATTTTTTTATAATTGAAGGTGGGTCTGGTTGCTAATTGTGTTGACCACCCATGCTCTTTAAAGTGACAAAGATTTGCTATCTTAAATTACCATTGCAAAATAAACTTGAGCTACTAATTGTGCGTGTCAGTCTATTTTTTTACAATCAACATTCCTTTAAAATAGCCTTTTTGCGTACAATTCAAGTGACTAGATAATTCAAATTCAATATAAGAACACTCATCTGAAAGCATTTTAATTCTTGTATATAATTATTTAGAGTTTTATTCTGATAACCGAACAGCCTTAGAAAACCAGAGGCAGTTTAGTAAATAGTTACGACGCGTTTACCATTGCTCTACTGCAGAAAAAACGGCACACATCTACTCGTGGATTCAAAACATCTTTAATCTACATACCTTTTGCATTCATAGTTATATAGATGCATTATCTTTTTTTGAAGCAAGAAAAACAATCAATATTATCATATTTGAGGTATTTAAAGATCTCCTTTGGCTGTACATATTATTTTCATTTCTTTTCAAGCTTTCTCTTGGAGAAAAAATATTTATTATCAGATTAGGTAATTAAGAACCTTAATATGCTTTTTAAATTAAAAAAAATTGTTATCGTCAATGAATTTGGTTAATTCAAGTACAATTTTCTAACTACAGTTAGCTCAACAAAAATTTGTCTTAAGAGATTTTTCCTCAGTAGAAATGACACGAATCCTAAGTACACAATTTATTGAAAAAATCAAAAGGATTCAAAACGAGTTTTTGCAAATTTTGAGTTCTTTTCCTTTTCATTAAAAAAATGACATGTGGTAATAAGAACAGTGTTTAAAATCAAAAGTCCAAAGGAAAAATACAAAACAAAAACATAGCAAACGCTGACCTCTAAAAAATTAGTAGAGGGTAGTTGCCATGGCGAAGTGAGCGAACCGGTCACATCCACCGCGTGGTCTTTGTCGTAATTGTAATACTGTAAATTCCTTTTTTACGCGAGTACTTAATTCCGCGATTCCGCTGTTTTGTATCAAATTGCGAGAATACAAAATCGAGATCACCAACTTTTTATTATAAATTCCTAGTTCAAAACGGTCTTTAAAAAAAGCGAGATTTTAAATTCCGCGAGGGTTACTTCTCGCGATTTAACGTGAAAATTTTTTACTCGCGTTTACATATGCATGTAAATAGGAATCTACAGTTACTGAGACACTCTTTTTTATTTAATAAGTGGAGAAACTGTGTAGAGTATGATTCAGTGTTCATTATATTCTATAAAGGTAAATTTGAGGTAGATTAAGTGAAACATTAAAGAATCATTACAGTGTGATAAATTACGTCAAAATTTGAAGAAAACGTTTTTCGTTTTTCATTTATGTATTGATTGTTCTTAAGACACGTTATGATTTGGACATATCTGTAATTCGGTTTTTTTAAACGTCAAGTTTTGAATACATCACAACATATTCTAGCGGAAAAAAGAAACTTTGCATTATAAAATTTTCTATATCTATTGTTTTTATTCATAAAATTTAAACAATCGATAATGGTATTGTTTTTGACAATATAGAATGGTAACCGTCCGGGTGCACGGACTTTTTCATGGTTAGTGAGCACCTGTTGTTTATTGAAGAATTTGTACGCACGAGTTTTACGGGCCAATACTGTTTGGAATAAGAACTGTAAAGGATTTGTTTAAACTTTTTTTGTTAAGGAAATCACTTTAGTTTCAACAAAATTTACCCCTATGTCATTCCACGACTCAACGAAAACCAACGTAATCGTGTTTTTGGGATGCTGCAAGCTGGAATGGCACAAACTAAAGTAGCAAGACACTTTGGAGTTCATCGGAACACCATCCAGTCATTATGGAGATGTTTTCAACAATCTGGCAACATCCAGGATCGACCACGCTCTGGGCGACCTCGTGTGACGTCACGTCAACAGGACAACCACATTAGACTTGTGCATCTGAGAAATCGCTTCCAGACAGCAAGTTTGACTGCCCGTAGCATTCCAGGGCTTCGACCAATTAGTCCAAGAACTGTGCGTAATCGTCTGATCAGACCAACACGTCCAGCGGTGCGCCCAGTCCTGCTTCAACGTCATCGTATCGCCAGACTAGCGTGGTGCACACGACATCTGCGTTTCAGAATACAGGACTGGGCCAATATTCTGTTCACTGATGAATCCAGATTTCATTTGGATAGCAGTGACGGCCGTTGTAGGGTGTATCGTCGCGTTCGGGAGCGTTACAAGGACGCTTGTGTTGTGCAACGTCGACAATTTGGTGGAGGTAGCGTTATGGTGTGGGGTGAAATATCAGCAAGTGGAAAGACCCCTCTACAAATTGTCAATGGAAATCTCGGCGTACGCTCTCGAGATGAAAATATTCAGCGTCATGTGATACCCTTCATCCAAAGACATCAAAATCACATCACTCTGCAGCAAGACAACGCAATGCCACATGTTGCACGTATAGTCAGGGACTTGTTTGTTCAACAGAATGTCGATGTCTTGCCATGGCCAGTTGTTTCCCCCGATTTGTCGCCGATCGAGCACGTCTGGGATGAAATGGAAAGACGTTTATGCCGTTACCAAATCAGCCAGTGACATTGGCTGATTTAGGCCAGGCTTTAATCAACATCTGGAACAACATCCCTCAAGCATTTCTGAACACTTTAGTGGCATCAATGAGGCGTCGCTGTCAAGCATGCGTGAACGCAAATGGTGGTCAAGTGTTATTAATTTTGTTAATTCAATTTCAAATACTTTCTCGAAAGTGACTTTCGAGTGTGCTGAAATTGACGTTATTCGACGTTGACATTAATGTGTTATGAGATGTTGTTACGAATACATGTGTTAACAGTATTACAAAAAATAAAATTTGTTCATTGTAATTTTTAATTTTTTTTTTCATATATTAAATAATGCACAGTTTCTTTTTTCCGCTAGTATATAAATCCTTTCGTCCTTGATGTCCTCCTGTCAGGGGCTTTAAAGGGGTTCATAAATCTTACCGTACAAACCACTCAACATTTGTAAAAACGTATAAATGTAAGAAAAAAGGTTAGTTTGATGGATGTTTTCTTTGCACAGGCTTACAAACTGGTGAATAAACTTTTGATTATCAAAGCTATTCCTATTTTTATTATTTCTTGTCGAGCTCAACAAAGATGATTTTAAAGAAATGTACTTATTTATAACATGTCCCGAGTTTTTGCTTCCTCATCTGTTAAGTTGATATTTCGATAATCATTTATACCTTTCCGCCACTAGAATAAAAAACATCAGATTCTATTTTGAAACCGGTTTCAATAAAAATCAAAAAAGATTATCTACGGTGATTTTGCTTTGCAAACAACATTAAAGGTACCTAAATGATAAAATTAAAAAAAACTGTTGTAAAAAGTTCCCGGGTATTTCCGAAGGTCAACTTTTCCATTATAAATCTCGGTAAGAATGTAGTTATCGTCCACGTTAATACATCTGAGTAAAAATGATAACGTGTCAGTAGGGGAATCTTGGATTCCCCCCCCCTCCTTTTATTGATTTTATTCGTAATGCTATGACATGTGAGTGTATTTTCGTTAAAATTTGATAATCTGCAGCGGATACTGTAATCTACGACACACTATTAATCACATAACTGTCGCCTACAGTGCATTTGTAATTTACATAAGAAAAATTTTAAACCAACTTCAATGTGTACAGAGTAACAAATGTTATATAAAGCTTTGAATAAATTTGATACTTATTGTTAAAAGGCAAAATATCATAAAAGTTTGAACAGTCGCATTTACTTGCATATTTAATTTAAAATAAATAAATAAATCTAATTTTAAAAAGATATACATATAGATCAAACAATGACAAGGAAAAGTAAAAATTCAGCTACTGAATATAAGAAAGTAAATACCAATTGTTAAAAGATGATCGGTTTTGTTAGAAATCCTTTGGTTCTGTTAAAGTGCTTATCGACGAAAATCGTGCAATTTTTAAACGTTCCATCTTCATGTGATAATAATATCATGAGTAGGCGACATGAAAAACACACATCTGTTATAAACCTTTACAACCGTAAAACATGGGTACATGAATGACCCCTGTTTAGCCATTTAAGTTTTTAATGTTGTTAAGCCGAATATTTTTGATTTATTGCCAGTTTCTGCTAAGAGAGGCATTCAATTTCCGCATTCGATAATGTACTTTTGAGAATTCGAGAACCCGAGTTATACGTTCAACTTAAAAATAATCAATATTGGTATCAAGTGGAACATAACAATTCAATCAAATCAACATCAAAATACAGACTGATTATATTAAACACATTTGCTGAAAGAGAACAATTGTATAATACGCATTTTGGGGGGGACATGAATCAATAAAACAAAGTTTATCGTCGAGTCATTTTTTTTCTTTTTTCTTTGCTACAACACTGATTGAAAATTTTTACTAAACCACTAACTAAAAATTTATGACATATATCACTGACATTACCAAAAATGCGATGGCAATCTTACAACAAGCTAGCCACTAAATATTGATTGAAATAAAATGACAAACACCATCATCAATACAATAATAGCGATAGGTATGTTGGAATAACAAACACTTGTGCCATGGTTGAAGTTTGTCAATGAGTGATTCACGACTGCTGCATTCATAGGTTTGGTATCAAATCTTGCGGTTGTTACACTGGCTGTTGGTTGACCTTAAAATATAAATGTTTTTAACAATCAGTCATACTTTGTTGTCCTTCCCTTTAGTTTATTATATTAAACCAAGGAAATTTCATTTACTTTCAATGCCATCCGCTAATATCAAACATCACGCTGACTGTATTGGCATACTGTACACTATATCAGTTGGCAACTTGTGTATCATTCTCAGTGAAATGACTAAGTTGTAAAGTCGTAGCGACTCATTGTATGCCCAGCGCTTGGCTTTAAAATTGATGTTGCGGTGTTTTCGATTTCGATGTGTAATATTTCTTTCTCAACGTAAGGCTAAGTGAATTTTTTGAAAGACGGAATAGTTTTGCGATAATTTTTTTTGGTTAAAATCAGAACTTTAATAAAAGAAAAAATAAGTTTTCCTACCCATATTGTAGTGGATTGTAAGATTTCCCGAGCAGCAGGTTGTTGAATTTCTGTACAACAAAACAGAGTCTGAGTTTGTCACGGTCATGTTGAACTGTCTTGTATCTGTACAACCGGACCAGTCTACAGTTGTCACACTCACTGCTGTCCCAATATCAATATCAGAACATGAATTGCACCAATTTACGTATGAACAAAGAAAAAACTGGAAAGAAATGTCCATGTCTGGGCTCTTACATCGATTAAATTAAAGTTAGTGATGAATTGTATTGAAATCAATTTGTATCCGGTTGGTGAAAATGAATGTTTTCAATAAATCTGTGTATTTTAAGTAAATAGCATCGGAAACACAAATAAGGAAATATAAGCATACATTGATGCTGTACGGAAACAGATTGACAATCACACGGCGCAATGTATATCATATAAACATGTAAAATGCATTTTAATGACCAGCGTCTCGATTGATTACATCATCTCGAAGAGCTTGTTTGTTTATTTAAACTTGCAAGGAGATAACAACAATATATTGTTAAAAAACGACAGAAATCACTGGTGATGGAAAGATTTCATTCGATAACTCTTATCGAGTGTTTAAAACGGATGTAACATCTGTTTTCCGTCGCAGTATTTGTTTTACTTTACCCCAATTGTTATTATAAACCATTATCATGATGTAATCATGTTTAAGTTTGCCTTGTTTGGCAACAGTTCTAATATCTTTGTATTCACGAGACTGACATTCATTTTTAATTTTAAACGCTTCTACAACGTTTTCAGCATTTTCATAATGGTTCGAAACCTTACAAAAGATTAATATCTTTGATGGTACAGTAATAAATATACTGAAATGAATGGAAAATGCACTCTTTAAACTTAGCTCATTACTACCTTTGCTTACAGTGCCAACTTTTTTTCCTGTAAAGAAATTTTGTTGTGTCTTTAGTCTGCCTGGTGAAATATTTAGAAAATAAAGTAAATTGTAAACAGTGTCCCAGTATATCTTAAATTTCAAAAGGTACGACCATCATTACATATTTGGTCGGAGCATAAGACGAGTTTCGCATGTTTGGGGGGTCGCTAGAGGGATGGATCTCTGCTGAAGTTAAATGCTCTGCTAGACGGCTTCTTCTGGTTATCTTGGAAATTTTGTCTTTCCGTCCTTAAGAAGATTATAAAGATAATTCAGTTATGATATATACCAATATACACATAATCGAATGTTAATTGTTCCGTTTCTTGAAAGTAAAATACCCTTTAAATTACGTTTCATTTATCTCTCTAGGGTCATTCTTTTGAATTTCTTCGTAAATAATAATTGTATTGCAACGCCTGTCAAGTAAAATATATAACTCCAAGAATAATTTAACACACTAGATTCTGTCATTAGATAGTTAAACTTGCAATATCCCTAAAACACACCCTTTTTTCTAGAGAAACAAACAAGAACCCAAATTAACATTTATTACCTAATAAAAAGGATTTTATTAAAACCGATGTATTGAACTGCCGGTCAATATGATATATTGGACCGGCAACGTATTTTGGAAAAAAAACCATCTGGTTTTCAAATTCATATGTAATAACAATTTTGAATACTTAGTACTATAATGGAATTAGGTAAAAAAAAAATCATAATTATTAAATGCCTGAGCAATCAATAGACTAGAATATTTTTCAATTGAGATAGGGAGTGAGTCAGTGTGTTTAATTGTCTGTGGCTGTTGGCCTCGGGCAATCTCATACATTAAGCTGTTCAAAACTCGAAGGTCAAAATATACTTCAACGATGACTGCTCATGATTGAATAATTATAAATGCTAAAACGGATTGGCAGACAAAAAATTCCTGTCTTCCACCTTCCTTCCTGAGCATTTAGATGCAGAGATAGGAAAGGGCTTGTTATTGGCTTGCATGTTAGTGTTTCGGGGCTTATGGCTTAACAAAATGTCACTACAATGCTTTGTGAATAAACACAAACCACGGCTGTGGCGCAGTGTATTTTGTTTCTTTTTTCGATATTTAAAGGCAGTATTGAGCAATTTCAAATTAACTTAAATTAAAACCCCTCTCGGCTCGACATCGTCTTAGATTGCCTACAATTAATACATCAATTAATTGAAGCCATAAAAAGAATTGGAAACACGTTTTTGCAACTTTTCTGTTTTTCCTTCATCAATAAAACACTTGCTTTTTCCAAAAGTAGAGAAATTGTATGGAATAGTATTTTCATATTGTGCTCACTTCACATATTATTTGATTAGGCGCCGCTTTTTACATTTTCTCTAACTCAGGATTTACAATTTTTGTTGCTTATCGTAATCGTACTGTAATTTTGTCTACTAATCGTACCATCATAAAAAAGTGTTGAAGAATATTTTGAAAAATAAATTTTTCACCATATAATCAATATATCCCCTGCCAACTCTTCGGAAGGAAAAAGGATTCGACAACTACGTAAAAACTCCCGGTAGATAATTTGTACAATAGGGTGGTCAAAAAATAATATGAAAGATATCGATGACATCAATATATATCATATTTTAATAATCAAATGCTTAATAATTCTACTTTACATATACATGCTAGTGTTGGATTCATTTTCTCAAATTGTTATCAGCGTAACAATTATTTTTATTGATATATATTCAATTCCCTCATCTGTGTCTCGGATATTTTAATAAACATTCAGACAATTATAAAATGATTTAATCATACCGACATTGTAGTGGATTGTAAGATTTCTCGAGCAGCAGGACGTTCAATTTGTGTACAACACAACAGAGTCTGCGTTTGTCACAGTCATGTTGTACTTTCTTGTATCTGTACAACCAGACTAGTCCACAATTGACACATTGACTAAATTTTAAATGATAAATTTAGTATAACATTTGTTTGATTGCAGAATAAGTTTTGAATCCCTGAAAATAAGTTCAAAAGGCATAAATCTGTAAAAAATCATTAGACTGGAACCAAGTTTAATCTGACCTATATTTTATAATAAATTAACCTTATTATACATAAAAAATGAACTTTACATATACATCACTTTAAAAGTTAGCGAGCGGAAAACACGAATTTTCCAATTATTCCCTAAGTGCAAACGACACAACCCTGTCAAACTTCATTTGAACGGAACTAAATTCAAACTCAAAATGTTTATTCATTAGACACTTCCACATCATAGTTGAGTGTGTGCAACGGTTGTTGAGATAATTATCGGGAAGTAAATGATGACGGATGACAGAAGAACGGAACGAGGTAACATTATATTCCCCGGGCATTTAATTACGGAAGCATAAAAATCCTATTAACAGATCTTATACACGTGATTAAAACATCCCGTTAAACGGTTGGATCAATGTATAAACATTTGAAAATTTATAATCATAGTTGTATTGACATGATCAAGCGAAACAGACATCACAGTAGATACACACGTTTTATCTTAAACGTACGAGTTTGTGAAGCGTTATCAGCATGCCGTGAGGTTTTTCTTTTGTTATCCTTTATTTATGTGATAAATAAAAAAAATGACATTAACAAACCGTGAACCATCTCAAAAATTCATTAAACGAAATGCAAATTCAAAGCAGAGCAACACGGACTTCCAAAAAGATAGAGCTAGGATCAGGTGCCTAGAAGAAGTGAGCATCCTTTGCTGACCAGCAACACCTGCCGTGTGCTCTTTGTCGTAATCGGGAAAAAAAGAGGAAAAGTCCGTACACAATTAGGTGATTAATTATGGTCTAACAAATCCCAGTGGAAGATTGTATTTGCTGACAAGGTTGTTGTGTTGACCAGAGAACTTACGAAAACATGACTTCAAACGAGACTGTTGATAGTCCTGTTTTATCAACTTGTTTGTCAGTAGCTTGCTTCGTCTTAGAAACTGTTCATACGAAGAGCATGCCATTGCGTATCGAATAAACTGAAAGACAAAAGCACCATATGCAGGTGATGAAGGTATTTTGCTACATAAGCAATGAAAGTTGACTATAGAAAAATTGAAGTCATCACGTATATTATAAAGTTTTGTTGTTAAGTTACCATTAACGTTTATGTCCAGTAAAATATCCAAATACCATTGTAAATCACAAGTATGACAATTAATCACAATAATAGGAAAGTCAATCAACAATATGCTGACCTCAAAATTAATAATTGAAAGATTGTGACAAGTAGCATTTTCGGCAAAACGAGAAGTTAATTCACAGCCTCTTTTGCAAAGTGATAGCTCATGTTTGATATTTGTGCTCAATTGAAGAATACATGTATTATCAAGTAGAGTTAATTTTCTTTTTCTTCCCTAACATAAGGAGTCGTCCATACCATGTGACCAATATTATTCACTCGTTAAATCGATATCAGCCCAAAATTAATGAACCAAAAGTGTATTCAAAGCGACTTTAAACCAAAAAAAAAACAAAAAAACCTCGGAGTCAGTGAAATTGTAAAATAATTGTAATTGGTAACCATGGAGTCAATTTTCATGGAGGATATTTTGTGCTTTATATCTTTTATATTTAAATGTTTTTCTTCCAATTAAATATAAATAAATTACATAATATTCTTTGTGTTCATTCAAATGTTCTCCAGAACTTGCAAAGGGCATAGATGACACAACAGATGGCACCAACACACGCCAACACAATGACAGCGATGATTATTCTAAAATATGAATTTTTCACGCTCCTCTCAAAGTTGATCCTTTGTGTCGTTTTATGGATTCTGACGTCAGTTTCAGTTGATTTCTGTACGAACGAAAATTTACTTTCAATCATGATGCAAAGAAAGCGAAATTAGCAAATTAGATCAGGTTAGTTTTTGTAATTGTTATGCATGTTTAGTTTTAGATAATGCATAACTGTAAAAATTCGTGTATCTAGCTTACTGACATTGTAGTATATTGTAAGATTTCCCGAGCAGCAGGACGTTGAATTTCTGTACAACACAACAGAGTCTGAGTTTGTCACGGTCATGTTGTACTGTCGTGTATCTGTACATCCGGACCAGTCTACAGTTGACACATTCACTGCTGTCTCCAAGATGACGTTAGAACACGAACTGCACCAGTTCACGTAAGAACAAAGAAGTATTTGAAAGCTGAATTCCATAACTCATTAGCGGAAGTGAAAAGACTATCGTAAACGTTACCAGAATTTTGTGTCGACTTTTTTGTCATCCCTTAAAGATAGAAATTATTGCATTTGTTGTTTGCGTGTTTGAATAATCACAGACCAGGAAGTAAAGCAAATAAAGGACGTGAAATATTAACCTAATTAAGAATATTTACATTTTTAAATATGTTTCCTTACATGAACTTATAGAATAGCAAAAACGTTTAATTCTGTATGAACTTTTTCGTGACGTCACAATGTTTATAGCAAGCGCATACGCTTGTCGCTTGGATTATTGTAAACATAAAATCTCGGTAAATCTAACAGTTCTGAACGATTTGTCTATTTCAAACGTAAATATAAGTAATAAACAGTAATGTTAAAAAGTTCACCGGGATATGAAGTTGGTTGGTACGTGATCAAATCTACTGAGAAGCCCTTCGGGCTTCACAGGCTCAATCATGTGACACACCAAATTCATATCCCGGTGAACGTTTTAAATTGCTGTTTTTTTCTTAAATGAAAATAAACAGCAATTTAAAAAATCAATACTTGATTAAAAAAAAGCTGAGTTACCTTTTAAAAATGAGTTCAGTATATTTCATCCTTATTTTTATCTATATTCACACTCAAAATCAAATCATTTTTGTGATAGAGAAATATGGTTCCTGATGGATGAAAACAATTATATTATTAACAGTAAAATGGTGCAATAAGCAAACACAGATGTAATGTTCATAAATGAAGGCGGGTTTTTTTGCTTTTAGTCATTTTTAACATTTATCTTAAGTACTTAAATCTTTTAATAGTTCATATTTTCATATATTCTATTAAACCAGATACAATTTAAAAAAGGAAAATCTAGTTCAAAATAAGTGATCGGTCGCACAGCAAAAACTACGCAGTATTTGAAAACAAATTAATCGTTATGTTGTCGCTGTTTCTTTTTATAGTTCTCTTTGTAGCTTTAGTTGTGGTGATTGTTTTGTTCTTCATTTTATCTAACTTATTTTGTTCCGAAGAAAATATTGTTGTCCCGATAAGTTCTCATTTTTCATTGCTCTTGTATACTTACATACTATGTTTTGACCATTAAAAAGCTTAATTACAATTAACATACATACACTCAATTACTATTTAAGCCCTTATATAAACAAACTTTCTTAGAATTTTCCATAACCCTACCGGCACACACAGTTTTTAAAGTGATATTTCTTGTGCTAAATTGGTTTTGAGAACAAGTGGTTATTGATACTTTGATTATTTATGTTTTATATAAAGTTATAGTTTGAGAAATCATGAAACATTTCCCTCACCTAAGGGTGAAAGTTTCTGTGCAATGATATGTAAAAGCTAGCACAAACTCTTCGATAGAAATTATATGTAAGCGTGCCAACAATGGCAAACAGGTGCAGTGTTTCAAATTTTTAAATAAACAACCATTTAATGAATTTATTACCTAGATTTACGTGAGTAATGCATGCAAGTATCCTGGTTACATTGTATAGAGGCATAAAAATCAAACTCAATTTTAAAGAAATATACAGTGGGATAATACTTGATTTTATTCGGTTGTTTTATTTGTATATTAGTTGAGATGTAACTGCCTGTCCTGACCCGGGACAATCACACATTGTGAAGGGGGACATATCTCTGAATTCAAAAGAAAAATTCGAAACCAAAGTATTTTTTTATTTGATGTGATCTTGTTGAAACATCCCCCGGTTATAATAATTGTATTCATACTTTTAAGGAATTATCTTGAGAACGTATCAGATCCAAATTATATTTTCCTTAAGGACGAGTACGATAGGGGAAAACCGTTTAAATTCAACCCCATCATTATCTATAAATCTATCTTAACAAACTCAATCTTTAGCTTCGTATTATAAAACACAGCGTTTCAAAAATAATTCTTCAGAACAGAACGAAAAAGGCCTAGTAAAACCAAGCTGGGAAAGAATGACTGATTGATAGAAAGATTACACCCACTTATGTCCCCGGTTCTACGGTAGGAAACTCATAATGAAAGAAAGTCTTTCAAAAATTGAAGATACTAGAGCGTTTTAACAGACATCTATAATAGAATCTGTAAACAAATCTAATTATTTCATATACAATGGAATAAAATCACGATTTGTTTGATACGTGTATTAGATTTTTTTTTATTTATAGATAAATTTCAACACCATTATTTTTGGTGCATTTACAAGTCATTTTCTTCCATTTCTGGATTTGTTACAATACAATCTATTTATCTGCTAAAATTACCCTGCACTTTATTTAAATAGTGTTTCAAACATTATAAACTCTTGTTTTAATTAAAGTCTATAAACAAAAAAAAACACACAGAAAAAAACTGTTGTACGAGGGTTGTTCGGAAATAATCGAGACATTTACTCTTACTCCCTTGGGGAAAAAGATAAATCATTGAAATTTCACCTATAAATAAACCATAATGTCTTTTATTAACGATACATTTTTGAAGTTAATTACATCATTTGTTCATTCCTGGTAAGCTAGGAAAGTTGCTTACATCCAATGACATCCGAATTCATCGCAACGTCATATTAACGTTTTTTTTCCTTTGTCCTTTGTTATAAACACCTTTCAAACGAACGGGGAACATGAACTTTTCTTCATTTTTCATCGTTTCTTTTTATTTCAAAATCACAACAGTTACAGATACTTTCTATTCTTGATTTATTGTTTTATTTAATTGAGCTATATCTTCCAAAAAGTCAGATTACTGTAAAACTTCTCTTACATTCATTCTGTACATATCTTAAAAATGTTAAAATAAGTTTTTGTTGTAAAAAAAAGTATTTGATATTTAGTCCCTTTGTTTTAATTCTAGTAAAAAAAAATCGACAAATAAACTCCGATTAACTGAAGCTTTTGACCCCATTTCAACGTATAGTTTTAATTTAATCAATTTCATGGCCAAAAAAGGTCTTCTTTCGAGATTCATACCAATTTTATGTATATTCGCTGCGCCGCCTTGACGTCAGAATTCAATAGTTTGTCTCTGTCAGATTTCAATTGCTTGGTAAATATTTTAGTACTCTCTTCGTATTTCAAATCGAACACTAGCAAAACTTACAAAAAAGATAGTCACAATAAATAGCAAAATGAACATACATAATTTAATTTCTTTTTTCATGAATTGTAGGTTTAACACCACTTAAAAAGAGGATGTTTATTTTTAAAATTCCAGGTTTGTGCCTGCGCCGGGTATCCCGACCACCGATTTGTTTATGTACTGTCATAAATAAACTATTTATTATTTTGTAATATTATTTTGCTTAATTATTCGTTCAGGATTATTCGATGTTTATGTCAATTTTCATTAAAATTCGCCACTTGGAAAGAGAGAAATTTGTGTTGTGTCAATAATTTCCGAACAACCCTCGTAAATTTAACCAAAAATAATTAAACATGATAGGAATTTCCGCATTTCAAAAAAGCAAAAAAATAATTTGCCTTAAGTAATGTTCTATTTTGTCGGACAATCTTCCTTAGTGCGATGGATTGTTTTAATGATTGTGTCGGTTTTATTTTACGTGTTTAGTTTTGAGGTGAAAACAAATGTAAACTTCCGCCCTTTGTTTTGTACTTTCGAGAGTAAGATAATCCTTGTGGTACAGTGCATAACAATTAACTTTGCATAATATACCAAATGGTTAAATCAAACACAAATTTTAAAACGTGAAAATATAGGAATTTTAAGTTTACTTAAAATGCTTTATATATATTGATTTTACAATTTCGCACTACGAGTTATCGCACTTTTAAATGTGTATTATCAAGAAGAAGAGAGTGCTCTATTTGGTCACGTAATGTTGGTGTCATCATTTGACCAATAAAATTAAACGCAGGAATTCTAGCGACTCTCTTTGTTTAGAAAGAAGCGCTAATTCATTTTTTTTCAGGACGCCGCACGGGTAACACCTTTGAATACTGATTCTGTTCCTTCGGACCATTTCTTTAAAAATCCACCACCTCCCCTCCACCTTTCTAGTGTTAAATATTTTATATTATTTTCTTAATTTTTCGTTTTTTTTTTCTTTTTTCATGCATGTATTTTATTGTAGATGTACAGAGCGTTTTCAGACGACAAGGAATTTGTTTGACGATATTACGTAACCAATTTTCGATTTCAGTTTCTCAATACAGCCAATTAATAAAATTCATATTTGTGTATTATTATTAATCACTATTCGGAAATTAATTTTAGTTACATCATATTAGGATCAAATGCAGAATTGTGACATAATTCAATTAAAATTCAATTGTAGTATTACGTTATATAATTTTATATAACTTTACGCAATGTTATGTAACAATTAAAGTCACGCTGGTGGCAAAGAGCAACATATACAATGTCTTGTTTTGTTTATATACACTATATTATGTATCGAAAGATGGTGTTGATGGTCATACGTAAAATAAACTACATAAGTTAAAGCTCTTTCATACGGAAATCAATTATGGATAAAAATAGTTTAACCCAATCTGCAACCGCAAGATAAATTAATAAATCATTTTTTCCGCCAAATTTCTGTTATACTTGTTTAGTTTTTATTATAACATAAGCCGAAAGTTTTTGACCAAAAATAACAATAGAAACGATGCCAATTTTACAATAGGTTAGCCAATAAAACATTCATTGAAAAATTATGACAAACGTTAGTGACATCATAAATATGACAATAATTAACACTGATTCCATGATTTTGTCCGAGTGGTCTATGGCCACTGCGATCAAAGGTTTGGTATAGAATCTTGTTGTTGATATATTGTTTGTTGACCTCCTTAGAAACAAAAGTAGATTTTCAACCATCATGCGGTAGAAACTGAAGATTATCATTTACATCTTTAAATAAAACTTTATATTCATTCTTTTCTTAATCCTATAGTTTATCAAACCCATGTAAGGAAAAGAAAATTATGATCACCATTGCGCTGATTTTGTACTATAATTGTAGCTTGCAATACCTGCATATCATTGTTATCGACAGATCTCAATTATTAAGAAGGAGCAACTCTTTATGTTACCCGCACGTAGCATCAGCATTAAAGTTTTGTGAATTTATCACCATATATTACATATGGTTGGATAGTATAACTCTCAGCTTCATGGTCATGTTCGTAAATCATATATGTAAATTAGTAAGTCTTCCTCTATCATTTGATGACGTTTCAAATAAGCTGATGCTTTGAAGAAAAATAGCAAGATTAACTCCAAAATAAATGTTTAAATAAATTTTGATATCATTTTATTAATTGCATGTTGAGCTTTCTAGGCACATATTGTTTTGAAATAAAAAAAAAAAAAGAAAATTAAATCTGCTATGCACACTCACAAAAAAGAATATTCAATATTTCCATGTAAAATTCTAAATTAGGCTAGCACGCCTATTGTTCACTTCTCCTTCAAATTTTTTTTATACATTAATTTCAAGGAGAGAATGATAATAATGTAATAATATCTGTTTTTAATATAATATAATAATATCAGTTTTACGCCATTTGTTAACAGTGGGTCGGATTTCCTTGTTTGGCATTAGCTGTTATATTTTCGTATTCTTTCGATTGGCATTGAATGGATAATTGTGTAGGAATAAGACTTGTTCTCTGCAAATCCAAGTAGTTATTTGTCATTGTCAAAAATCTACCCCCAACCAACGTTGTCATTTGAGATTCTTCAGTAGCGTTAATAGCATCTTCATAATTGTCTGGAGCCTGAAAAATCAATCCTTTTTAAAATATGTTTCATTGAAAAGATAACAAATACATTAATTGATGCAGCAACACTTATATAACAGATTTGTGGTTCATTCAATGTGATGAAAAGTTATTTTGAAAATTTTAAAGAATTAAAAACAACCTTTGTTCGAAGGGGCACGATGACGTCAAAAACATCACGTCAAAGTGACGCATGCACAATTCATTAAAATTGTAGATTAATAAAATGATAGTAATAATTTGATGTTAAATTAAAAGCTTTGGCAAAACTCGTATTTTTTTATTGATGCATATATGTTTCTTAGTGGAAAATGCACTCTTTGGAAATTCATTTACAATAAGGCATGGTTTTTTTAATTATCGCGCCAATTTTTGTTATAATTTTAAAACAACAAACCTTCTGTTCCAGTGCCGACTTTGTTTTTCTGAAAAGAGTTTAAACGAAAAACGTTTTGGTGGTATGGGGACAAATTAAAAAAGAAGTTAAAAAGTAAAGCACATTTGACATTTCTAAATGTTACGTGTCAAAATGGTTTTGATAAAAAGCCTAGATTGTAATTTCCTCGTGTCAATGCTAGAGAACTGTGGAATTTTCAATAATTACAATTTTGCATACATTATATCTAACTGTACTGAAATTTAGATTTATTCATACCTATAATGTCTATGGAATAGAAAGCAGACACCCAAGATGACTAGCAATGGTGCACATCCAAGTACTGTAATCATCTTATACATGATTAAAGTATCAGACGATTTTAGGATCTCTGTAGAATTACTAGTGGGATGAAACACTGCGGTTGTAAAATGCTCTGTTAGGAGGCCTTTCCTGGTTACCTTGGGACTTCTGACTTTTCACGAATTAAAAATATATAAATCTATCTCAGTTATGTTATAAATCAATCAACACAAAATAAAATCTACATTTTCTCTATTCTTGAAAATGAAAGATATGCCAATATAAGTTCAAAATGTTAAAGAAGAGATATCAGATAGGATTACTCTGTTGATCTCTTTACAATAATAATTATATTTCAGTGCTATTCCGTTAAATTATACCTTTCGAAGGGTTTTTTTTTAACAAACTAGATGCTGTCAGTTGACAACAATGCACTCAGTTATTTCTTCATACCCGGAAAACATTCAAAACTCCATAATTGACATATTAAAAATATTCAAGAACATGTACAAATTAAACATACAATGTTTAATTAAGTATGGGCCAAGTGTTTTCAATGAGATGGGTACTAAACAGGAGGGCAGACACAAAAAAATCCACCTCCAATCCCAACATACAATTTTTCAAATGTGAAATATAAGGGCTTGTTGTGAATTATTGCATATTAGTATTTCATGAGTCATGATTGAGCAAAATAACATTTAAATGTTTTTTGAATGCAAAACAATCATGGGGTTGTATATTTCGTAACCTTTTATCCAGTAATGGACGTAAAGAGGGTTAGCTAGTATTAGGCTTTTTCAAATGAAGTAATAAAATAACAATTTGGGGCTCGTCGTCGTCTTGGACCTACGTTGTAATAGTTTTGATTCATTATAGGTAATTGAATAATAAACCAAAAGGATATAAAACAATTTTTTGTTAGAGTAAGACTGAGATCTTCGCAATTACCCATAACTTTAAAGAAACTGTCATGAAAGAATTTAGCTTATTGATCATTTTTCAATTAGCAGGACCTGACATTTGTTCCTTTTACTTAGAGTTTTTAATTTTACAATATTATGTTGCTTATCGTAATCATACGAAAATAAATTGTTTTAAAACTTATAAAGAGTGGACTGTGTTTTAAAAAAGGATTTTTTTTCACCTAATAATCAATATACCTCCTTATAACCGTAAAGAGAAGCAGAGAGTCCACAATTTTGCAAGAAAACCCCAGTGGATTATTTGTGAACAATGTATACTAGTACTTATTTTAAAGATACACAAGAACATGAGAGTGAAGACCTATTTTTTGGATAAATAAAACATCTATTTTTTTAAAATATCGACTTCCATTTTTTTATGCATCAAAACTGTTGCTAACTCGCACAAATACATAAGCCTTTAATGAACCCGTCTTAAAGATTCCATCTTATATGCATGCAAGAGTTGGGTTATTTTAATACGCATTTCTTATCAACGTAAAGATTATTTCATTAATATATTATACACAATAAAAAAATTTTAAGCAAAAAATAAATCGACTTCTTATTTACCAGGAGGTATACTACCTTGATACATAGTCTTTTTAATCTATTACTAAATTACATTTTGTCATAATCTTTCGTTGATTTTTATCTCCTTGTTCACCCAATGAGGATTTTGGTCAGTAGCAACTATTGTTTTCCGTCCCATTCTGACCAGTAAGGGTAAACTCTTCCACGACGAACTCTTTGATTATGTCAAAAGTAACTACACTATCTATATGTCAGAAATATAAATTAACATTAAAGAATAATTTGAATTATTTAATCTTACCTTCATTGTAGATAATTGAAAGATTTCCCGAGCAGCAGGTCGTAGAATTTCGGTACAACACAACAGAGTCTGAGTTTGTCACGGTCATGTTGTTCTGTCGTGTATCAGTACATCCGGACCAGTCTACAGTTGTCACATTTACTGCTGTCTCCAAGATGACGTTAGAACATGAACTGCACCAATTCACATAAGAACAAATAAATAATTGGAAACTCATCTCTGAAGGTGAAATAAAAGAATATTTTTATATGATACTAATGATGGCATAACTTTTCATCCTTGTTGATAAATATATCAAAATCGCAGTGATGTTTCATTTCATTACAATCAAAACAGGATAAAGTCAATTATATCAATATATTTATAATTTTGGAAATAAAAGGCTGAAAACAACTGGTACTGTTCAATTCTGAATATCCGTTCCATCTCCAATATGTAATATTTTGCAAAATAATTTTTTAAAACCTGTAAATAAAACTTTTTATGTCAAGAAATTCGTATCATTTAAGTCTTTTTATTCTATCATTATCGTGTTTCTTAAATTGTATCTTTATATCTACAATTTACTCTTAATTTTTCTTTTCTTGTCCGTCCAATGAGGATGGTGGTCAGAAACCACTTCTGTTACATCCTCCACACACAATAAGGTTGTAATTTTCCACGATGGACTCTGATTGTATATAATCTAGCTCCCAAAACATATGGTTGTGAGCAAACCTTGAAGTTGAAAGGATAAATGAAAATCGTCCATGCGACAAGACGCGTTTTACAGAATTTTGATTGCGATATGTAAATATGTAATAGGATAAGTTTTTCTGTGTCACTGTTATGCTAGTAGAAATGATATCTGACATCGGACCAAGTTTTAAACCCACCACTGAGCAATGGGTTGTCTAGTCCTCCTCTGACTATACATTTAAGTTCCTTGGACATCTGTGTTTTGCAACCATTCATAAACAATAAAATAATTTACTTTCCTTTGGTTAGAATATTCTTTTCCGGATTCTGTTGAAATTATTGAGAACGGAGTGATAGATACTTGCAAAACAATTAGAACTCTCTTTTTGGGCTCTCTGTATTGCAAAAGGTTTGAATTGTTATTTCATTTTTTTCAAAATTCGTTTGAATGAATTTTACTTAAGTGTGAACGAGTTCTATTTCGTTGGCACGAATTTACAAAACAGATCTCAGGCATATGCCCTATTATCATAACGATACGTTACTTTCATAAGGGAGAGGTCATAATTGCAATAAGGTACATGTACATCAGTGACACAAAATATTGTACATAAAACAATTTACTGTACCATCAAATGTTTCCCTGTTATGTACCTCGTTATTCTTTTCCAGTCGGATTTCAGTATTTTCCCATCTTGTTTGATTTTTCACCATAATGAACAGCAGAAATATCAATTTCAATTGTATGATTTCCTCGATGGCATCGTTTATTGATGTATTCATGTTTAATTCTGTGGATACACAGATCTATCTAAACTTTCAAGAGTTGCATAATCAGCATTCTGGGGGTGTTTTCATTTTGATATTTTTACTTTGATTTGGGTTAATAAATATGGATTATCGAAAAATCAGTAAATTACATCACAAACACGCTTCCATAAAAATATAAGAAATATATATGCTGCTTCTATAATATCGATAATTAACAAGAAATATACTATACCGGTTTTACTTTTATTAAAGTGATTCAAACGTGAAAAGTTCTTTAGATATACTTTGCGTGTTTTTAATTTATTTCTATAAAAGTGATTTAAATGTAAAAAATTCTTCAAATATATACTAGCGGAAAAAAGAAACTGCGCAATATCTAGTATATGAAAAACATTTTAAAATTACAATTAACAAATTCTATTTTTTGTAATACTGTTAACACATGTATTCGTAACAACATCTCATAACACATTAATGTCAACGTCGAATAACGTCAATTTCAGCACACTCGAAAGTCACTGTTATTTGAAATTGAATTAACAAAATTAATAATGCGTGTGACTACCATTTGCGTTCACGCATGCTTGACAGTGACGCCTCATTGATGCCACTAAAGTGTTCAGAAATGCTTGAGGAATGTTGTTCCAGATGTTGGTTAAAGCCTGGCCTAAATCAGCCAATGTCACTGGCTGATTTTGGTAAACGGCGTAAACGTCTTTCCATTTCTTCCCAGACGTGCTCGATCGGCGACAAATCGGGGGAAACAGCTGGCCAAGGCAAGACATCGACATCCTGTTGAACAAACAAGTCCCTGACTACACGTGCATCGTGTGGCCTTGCGTTGTCTTGCTGCAGAGTGATGTGATTTTGATGTCTCTGTATGAAGGGTATCACATGACGTTGAATAATTTCACAACGATAGCGTACGCCGGAGAGATTTCCACTGACAATTTGTAGAAGGGGTCTTTCCAAGTGCTGATATTTCACCCCACACCATAACGCTACCTCCACCAAATTGTCGATGTTGCACAACACAAGCGGTCTGGTAACGCTCCCCAACGCAACGACACACCCTACAATGGCTGTTACTGCTATCCAAATGAAATCTGGATTCATCAGTGAACAGAATATTGGCCCAGTCCTGTATTCTGAATCGCAGATGTCGTGTGCACCACGCTAGTCTGGCGATACGATGACGTTGAAGCAGTACTGCGCGCTCTGCTGGACGTCTAGGTCTGATGTTTTGCTCGCGCAGACGATTACGCACAGTTCTTGGACCTATTGGTGGAAGCCCTGGAATGCTACGGGCCGTCAAACTTGCTGTCTGGGAACGATTTCTCAGATGCACAAGTCTAATGTGGTGGTCCTGTTGACGTGACGTCACACGAGGTCGCCCAGAGCGCGGTCGATCCTGAGTGTTGCCAGATTATTGAAAACGTCTCCATAATGACTGGATGGTGTTCCGATGAACTCCCAAGTGTCTTGCTACAGTATTTTGTGCCATTCCAGCTTGCAGCATCCCAACAGCACGATTACGTTGGTTTTCGTTGAGTCGTGGCATGGCATAGGGGTGAAACTAAAGTGATTTCCTGAACAAAAAAAGTTTAAACAAATTCTCCGTATTTGCCTGTAAAACTCGTGCGTACAAATTCTTCAATAAACAACAGGTGCTCACTAACCATGAAAAAGTCCGTGCACCCGGACGGTTACCATCCGATATTGTCAAAAACATTACCATTATCGATTGTTTAAATTCATAAATACAAACAATAGATATAGAAAAATTATACTAAATTTTATAATGCACAGTTTCTTTATTCCGCTAGTATACTTCGCTTTAACACAGAACAAGCTGTTGAAAACACATCGACACAGTTTTAAAATGTGTCTATTAAATAATACAAAGCCATTAGAAAAGATTACTAATAAAAAAGCTCTTGCACAAATGAAAAAAAAAATGTTCAAATTTGTCTCACAACCTTCATTTGATTTTAAAATTATTGTGCCTGTTCCGCTTTGTAACGTCCTTGTTTTGATTTTTTTTTTGCGCATAAATTTTCAATTATTGCCGTATTGATGAAAATAGCCAAATTTAATTAAGTATTTGATAACTGAATTTATCCATACAGTTTTCTAGCCTGCAGACCACCGCTTCCCGATGAATCGTGGGTTTGTTCAGACCTTTACGAAACGTTTACATTCTCATTTCTACATAGATTCCATAGATACCAAACACCAGAGATCTTCCAATAGCTTTTTCCCTATTCAGATACAACCAAACAACTACGATCAATGGGCTTAATGGTCCTCACATGGAACCTAATTTTTAAGAAAAAACTCAGGGTACATGTATATTTTGCACGTATAACCTATGGCAATCAAGCTGATATCCTTCAGTTCATTCTTCCAGTTAACATGTTCAGTTATCTTTATTAACCTCTGTATATCTAGGTATGAAAAGCACTTTTAATACTTGTACTTGCTAACATTCATATCGACCAAGCCCTCATTGCTTAATATAAAGTCTTAACACATAAAACCAGGCGCTTGGCATCTCAAACAATTTCAGACATTGGTCATGGTGAAGTAAATAAAATGACGTTAAGAAAAAAAGCTATGACAAAAGTATTCTAATTTCTTTTCTCGTATATATAAATTCTATAAATTTTAACAATGTGGCTGATTTAATATCTTTAACTTGTTCCTGTTTTGTCAAACAATTTCGATCCTCAGCTGCGATTTTAAATAATTTTGCACATGTTGTAATAATATGGATAGCTTTTCTCTGCGTATATTTTCCTGGCGGCAATTCATTATCACTGTAATAATTCTTTTTTGAATTCATTACTAAGTTATAAAATAGTAACGACGATTTTCATGCTAAGCGCGTTTGTGGGTACATAAAATACTTCTCTGCTAAATGGTCATTTTGATTGATTGTGTATATGCAAATTAAAAAGGTCTTCACCATCATCTGATAACGTCCCAACCTAGGCAAGGCGTTAACAAGTAAATCGTAGAAGATTACCATCAGTTAAAGATACAAATAATTTATTTGATTTTTAAGATATTTAATTGAATTTTCAAAAGATTTCAGAAACAATGTTCATGAAACCGTTAGGAGAAGAGGAATGTGGTGGGTGGCACCGGATGGTAGAGATTTCTGTAAGGCCATATGTAATAATCAGTAAAAATCATTCAAGCTGTAGTACTAATTAAAAGTTAAGAATTGTAATTTTCATAAGCAATTTTTATTAGTCGATTTCAGTCATCGCATTGCATTGAATAAATTACAAAAACAAGATGGATATTAAAAGATGAAAGTGAATAACAATTCTTAATATAATTGAAAATGAAAATTCCAAGAGAAAAGTTGGTCAAATCCTCCATAATTGATGATGAAATGTCCTCAAAAACTTCAAAAAAATATGAACCAAACATAAGATGGCCACCATACATGACAATACTATAGTAGCGATTAAAAGGCTGGAATACGAGTTTTTAAATTTTCTCATATGCTTCTCCATATTCGTCGTATTTTGGGTCCAATCATTGATGTCTTTTGATTTCTGTTCTAACAAACATTGTATTTCATTATAATGCATAAAAAGCAAAACATAACGCTAAACATAACAATGGTATTTTACTGAACAGAATGTCGTTGTAACAAGGCCACTCGGTTAGTTAACTATTTAATTAAGGCAGATCCAGCCTTTTGTAACACATCGTTCTGAAATAATCTTTAAAAAATGGTCCAAAACATTAATCTTGTATGCTTGTTCGCTCTTAGAAATAAATAAATAAATATTATTAGCTTACTTGATTTTTTAAATAAAATTTACCAGCATTGTAGTGGACTGTGAGATTTCCCGAGCAGCAGGTCGTTGAATTTCTGTACAACACAACAGAGTCTGAGTTTGTCACTGCCATGTTGTTTTTTCTTGTATCTGTACAACCGGACCAGTCTACAGTTGACACATTCACTGATGTCTCTATTTTGACGTTAGAACATGAACTGCACCAGTTCACGTAAGAACAAAAAAATATCTGAAAGCTGAATTCCATAACTCAACAATGAGAAATTTTACGATTTCATGTACATATATTATTATAAACCCGGAAGCAAGGTAATATCAGGACATAATTAATTATATCGCCTTTAATTTGATGGGATTACATTTTATTGAATATGCTTGTGTTTGTTTGGAGTATATAATTGTTGACAATTGTAAACAAGGCTCATGTCATACTTTCGTTTGCATTGGTTAATTATACCGTAAAACTCTTTTTTAAGGTTTTGAACATAAATAAACAGTTCCTAGCAGCGTTTAACACATATATTTTAGATAAAACCCTAGAATTTTCTTTTCAAAATTTGAAATGTAAACAAAACATGACATTAGCTTTGTTTGCATAACAAAAAATTGTGAGCTCTGTTTTTCGCTTATTACTCGACATTTGACAGTCTAAGGATGACTTAAACTAAGGAGATTTAAGAATTGTGACAAAATAAACGTTTAAAATGGGCATAGTTCTTTTAATTGTAGAAATTGCCAATGCCGTAACTGCAAATTAATGTAATCACATTAAAAAAAAGTTCATATTAACGAAGAACGAAATCGTTTACATATAAAGGGATCACATTTTCTTAGGCTATACAGGATAATTAGGACTCCCACATTTTTTATAGACTTAAAGGGGCATGGTCACGAATTTTGTTAAAATTATTTTTCTATTTATAGTAGTATGTTTAAAATGCTTCAGTATAGCATTTTTAAAAGGCAGCTAAAATTTGAGTGTCATTTGTTCAGTTATAAGCGAGTTACAGAGCTTACCATTCTTCGCTATGTAAACACAGCTTTTGTTTACATTTTGAATGTTGGAGTGAAAATTCCAGTTTTAGACCTAAAATGAATGTGTTAAACATTAGGAACTGTTTATTTCTGCTTAAAATGAAAAAGAAGATAGACAATCGGCTTGAAAAAAAGATTATTTACTGGTATATTGAATCTATGTAAACAAAAACAGGGCACGAGCCTTGTTTACATGACAAAGAATTCTGAGCCCTGTATCTTGCTTATAACTCAACGATTGACTCTCAATTTATATTTTATCATTAGCAATGGATTCCTAAAGCATTGTAAATAAAAAAAAATAAAATAGAATTTGACCAAAATCGTGACCATGCCCCTTTAATACAAAGTTATCTCATGGTTGTCTATTTTTCTCCTTTTGATGGTATTTGTATATTTATGTACATAAAATCGTATGTTAAAAGGACATCAATAGATGGATGATAGATGGTAGGGGATTTTTTTAATATAAGAAATATGTCTTATAAGAAGACTTCTTCCTTCTTTATTACGATGTACTTTAATTTACCATCTGTCATCCGGAATTGGAAGTGTTACACACAGACAGAATAATAGACATTAAAAGATCAATTCCATGTAAGAATCAAAATTCGCTGGCCACGCATAGTCACGGATTTTCTTCATACAATTTTATAGACTTTTGTGAGAAAAAAAGCCTAACACCATTTGTTTGTTGCTATGTGGTCATGTTGCCGTGGTAACCAAGGGTAAAGTTGTAAAAATGGCATTTTAACGCTTATTTGAGAACATATTGTGAGTAATGTGCAGAACTTGGGGTTTCCAGGGTAGAACATATTATCGAAAATAGTTGTCATTTTTCAAAAGAAAGAAAAAAAATCATGGAGAAACGCATATTTTTAAAGCGTTTCCATGGTTACTTAACAGAAATTTTAAAATCTGTTTTCTTCATCTAAATTGAATAAACAGTGCAAATCTTGGATTTTTTGGTAAACACTTTTATGATTGTGCCATTGAAAATTTAAATATGAAAATTGAGAACCGTTGCTGTGGTAACAAGCTTTAAAAAAAAGGAAAGTTATAAACTTTTTAGGCATTTTTAAATGGATATTAGTCACATATAATGAATAAATATATAAAATCAAACGGTGAAAAAAAAAAGTATGTCCTCAACTTTAATGACTTGAAAAAAATCTTAAATTTTCTAAAAATAACTGCCGTTGCTATGGACTTTTCAAAAATTAAGAATTTCTGTGTGATTTTTTACGCAACCTAATTTTCCTTGGCAACAACACTTCTCTGTTGCATATCCTAGCCTTTTGTGGTGTATAATGAAAATTTAGATATATATTTATACAACTATAACAATTGCAAATACATTCTAAAATCAGGAACGAAAGCATGTCAAAATCATCTTTAATTTCTCAGTTTTTCTTAATTTTTGGCCTTGTTGCCATAGCAACGGATGTCATTTCCGCTTATTAAAAAGCCGCAGAAAACCGATTTCAAAAATTTGTAACGGTTTCCATGGTAACATTTTAAAAGTATTGGTTTCTCCATCAATTTTCTTATATAATTTATGACTTGAAAATAGGACAACTGCTGTTTTATGTGTTTGATAGTTCACATTAGTGGGCAAAACCTTCTAATATGGCTTCAAAATAGGTAAGTTTTGCTATTTTCCCATCTTTAGCCTCAATCATTATGGCAACGGTTACCCCCAGCAACCAATTTTTAAAGGTTTTTTTTACGTTTATGTATAAAATATCAGGAAAATTGGTGACTGTGCATGGCCAGACCCTTTTATAAATCATTGATTCTTACATTGAATTAATCTTAAAATCACATGCATCAAAACCACTTTTCAAATACTTTATTTCAATAGTGGTTTAATGAAACGTATTCTTAACCACTGAGTTCGCAAAATGGCCGTTGTTTACTTAATAGGTCTCGTTATCACCTGAATTTTTTAGACCAACAACAAAGTAAAATTGATTTAGCAGACATATATGATACTTTGAATTATCTCCATAGGAGTGAAATAATCATAGAATTTTCTTGGTTTAGTGATGTATAGCTTGGTATTGAATAAAAAGGAAGACTACTCGAAATGTAAACAACTATTTCTAGGTCACGAAAAATTCGGGTTTCTTTTTTTGACCTTTTTCCTTGTGTAATCAATACTTTTGCTATGTTTTTAATGATATAAATGTCTCAATGTTATGTATGCCCAAAATTGTGTTGATATTGTGTTCCTTTCAATCTAATTGGACAACAAATTTGTGTTATCTTTTTTTGACAAACTATCGGCGATTTGTAAAGTGACGAACAACGACTGATGAGCAGCGGTCTGATTACGGTTTTATTCAACAAAATAGACTCTGATCTTGCAGTAAATTAAAGCTTTTCGATTCTTAAAAGCATGTTTTCTGTTATTTCTTGGGACTCTAAATCGGCATTCGGTCATCAAGCGGTGCCCTTTTTCAACAACTTTTACTTCGAGTTACAATTTTTAGCATTATTCCGGTCTTTAGTATTTTAAACTTTACCTCACAGTTTTTGCTGTATATTCCAATCCTCCCGTTTAAAAACATTAAAAAATCAAACATCTTACATCTGTATGACGATTTGTTTCTATCTTCCCCTATTTTTTCTCCGGTTTTGGTGCCATGTTGGTTTGCAGACGATAATTGTTGTCCAAAGGGGAATAACTCAAAAAATAACATCGGCGAAAGCAGTAAAAAAGTCGAAGAATTTGATTCTGGTTATCGTAGAAAATAAGCATTATTTTCTTTTTAAATTGACCTTACAGAAAAAAACCTGTTACGGCGGCCATTTTGCGAACTCATTTATGGCACGCGACTATATCTATATATATATATATATATATATATATATATATATATATATATATATATATATATATATATATATATATATATATATATATATATATATATATATATATATATATACACACAGGGGGTTTGGATAGAATTCCTGGCAAGTTACAAATTGTTCATACAACTTGATATATCTGTAGAAAGAGAATAACAAAGAAAAAATATGAAAACAATTTTATGTGCATGTAAATCTGCAAGAATTGGATGTTTTTCTGCACACCAGTGTAAATCCTAACATTTGTGTAGTTATTTTATAGTCTCTGTTATTATTACCGTAAAATATGCAGGTCTACTAAAATACCTTAATTGTGTTCTTGAAAATAGAAATGTGTTGAAGAATTTGTTCACTATATAACCAATATAACATCTGTCAACTAATAGGATATAAATATATATGGTCATGTTTGTAAATCATTCGTGCAAATTGGAGAGTCTATATCCGTCATTTGATGACGTATCAACCAAGATGATGCCTTAAAGAAAATATGATAAACGATAAGCTCCAACTTAATATTCAAATATTTTATAGCAAATAACTTAAAGAAGTGATGATAAAAGATTAATCGAAATTTTCCATTCGTGGGATTTTTTTTCGAAGGCGTTAATATCAAACCATTTGGAATGATGCAAATTGGATAGTGGAAGTCTGTGATGGGACCAATCTAATTAAAATTAGATGTTTGATCCGCTCGCTTACTCGCTACACAAACAGATGTTTGTGTAGCGAGTAAGCGAGCGGATCAAACATCTAATTTTAATTAGATTGTGATGGGACCTTTGTAGTAATCCAAAAAAAATTCAAGTATATAAGAATACATGAATTGGATCAAACAGCAGACACAATGCCTATACATGTTCTCTCCTATAGCCAAGGTATAATATTTATATAAAATTTTACACAGAATGTATTATTTTTGTCATACATTCAATTTTTATAATAGGTCAATAATATAGAAAGCATTGGAGAAGAAACAATACAAGGGAAAAAAACTAGAAAAAAGAAAACGGGGAAAAATAATAATTGAAATAGATAAGAATCATCAAATAATGATAATAAAGTGTACAGATTAATTACTAGTCTTAGAGAAAAATAGCTGTTGAGTAGAAGAAATTTGAAAATATCAATGACAAAAAATGATACAAGTAATTAACAGATGAGTGTTAAAACAACAGTTACTATAAATCAAACAAAAAACTTAGCAAATTCCTGGTGAAGGAATAATCTTAAAAATAAATCGGATATGTAAATTATCACAATAACGCATGTACCTTTTCCCGACGTTAGATTAAGTGAGTTATGGTGGATTGTCAAAATCAGAATTTTAAAAAAACCCACATCTCTCTACCGATATAGTAGTGAATAATGAGTTTCTCGAGCAGCATATGCTGTTAAGTGTTTGTACAACACAACAGAGTCAGAGGTTGTCACGGTCATGTTGTACAATAGAGTACTTGTACAACCGGACCAGTGTGCAATTCACGCATTTACTGCTGTTCTAGTATCAATGTTAGAACATTTACTGCACCAATCTATATAAGAACAAAAAAGAAACTGAACAGAAATTTTCATATGTTTGTCCTTACACACTTACACAAAGTCAAAGTAAATATATTGAAATTTAGTTATATAAATTGCACATATTTACGTTAGAGCTGACAAGGATTACATGTTATTAAACCGGTTTGTTTTTTTTTTCAAAAATATTTGCAGATAACGTGCAGCAAACCATATAATACATCTGTCCTTGAATACATTAGGTTTTATTATCTGTATATCGGGTTTGTAGAAAGATAGAAACCTCACTTTGTATAGACTCACAAAACGTATTATACTTTTGTGCTATTTGATGCTTCTTTACAAACATTGAGGTAACTGAGAGATCAGTTAAACTTGACTTTCAGCAATATCTGAAAGCGCGTACTGATCTGTTTTCAGTGTGCAAATGAAACGAGTTGGATCATACTACATTTAATTTGCGGAACCTTGGAAAAGTTTCACATTTCGTGTTTATCTGTCGAAATATGTAATGAGCTTGACAAAAATAGAATACAGACTGACACACACTGACACTGACGGATTAGTTGTTTTATTGCTTTTTGTATCATTGTATGCTACGGTACGTCCAGATAATTTGGTTTGGTTTGTAGACGTCTAACTCCCACCAGCATCCGGCTTTTTGATATTTGTTACTTTTCCGAGCGTTTAATTGAGATAATTCTCAGTTAACCTGATTTTTTTCTTCAGGGTATCTCCCTCTTCAGAATACTACATCAGAATTGACGTTTATAGTTTATTTACAGTTTGAAAACCACATACGCAACACACAGTACATCCTTTATAAAATCAACGTGAACTAGCCGCATTTACACAAAAAAAAACTTACTCACACACACTCACGCACTTACATGTGTGAAACCTACATTCAAACGAAAACCCCATTGCCCGTGCGGTGCAATCAATCGTAAAGAAATACCCATATGTTCATATTGAGCTATATTATGCAAATAGAGTCCTTATCATGTAACACATGTATGTATCTGTAATATCCCGCTACACCTGTTACAATTCTGTTATCTTTATGATTGTTATCTATCTATCTATCTATCTATCTATCTATCTATCTATCTATCTATCTATCTATCTATCTATCTATCTATCTATGCTGTCATTTTCATTCAGATGTATGCTCAATGAAAATATGATAACAAATTCGGCGTTCGCAATTTATTATTCCCGTAATTTAATGCAAAGCTATTGAATCGCGGAATTTAGTGAACTGATGAATGGGTGGATTTATCCATGGACGAATGGAAAGGGGAGTGATAAATGAGTAGATGGGTGTACAGAATTAATTATGTTTCCATTTTGATAGATATTGATTTACAAGGGTCGGACTAAATTAAGATGATGAACCCATGGTTTGCTTTTGCCCTTTTAAAGAGAAAGGTGTCGACTTTCATACGCAGAACACAAACTTATTCAATTGCATCTCAAAAATATTTAATCTTTTTTCAAATGAACACAGGTTTGAGCCCTAGACATTTTATTTTTAATCGATTTTAGGTACTTTAATTACAATTGTATATTTTAAATTCAGTATTTAAACATTTAACATGCTTAACGACTCACGAATAAAAATAGTACTTCCAATTCAACAAATATATAGTCAATAAACAGGTTTTTGAAATTTTCTCATAGCATAAATATATCCAAAAAGGAACAGTCTCTCAATGTTTCCATAACTGTTATCCTTCAAATCAGTATGACAAGTAAGAGAGGATAACTGCAGAGAAAAATGAGAACAAAATGACAGCCTCAGTAATGTTGTGATAAGAATGCGTATTGTTCTTAAATTTGTTCATTTGTGTGTTGTTGTTGGTCCCAGGATCAATGACTGTTGAGTACTGATCTAAAAAATTAGAAAGTTGACAATAAAATAAAACATTACATATTTTTTATCAAATGAAGATTATTGATAATTGATAATAATTTCATTTGTCATATTTTGTTAATTTTTTGTAAAAAAAAAAAGTTAGATTTGAAATTGAGACCATAACGCCACATTCATACTTTTCCGCGATACTTAAAATGTCTCATATTTTTAGGCCTTGTTCAAGCTTTTCAGTAACATTACGTTGTACAATTATTTTCAAAATGGGAACAGAAAATATTTCTACATATTCTTTTTTTCAGAATTGAATTAATAAGTGTATTTTAGGAGTTGCTTACCAATGATGTAGTGGATTGTAAGATTTCCCGAGCAGCAGGACTCTGAATTTCTGTACAATACAACAGAGTCTGAGTTTGTCACGGCCATGTTGTGCTGTATTGTATCTGTACAACCGGACCAGTCTACAGTTGACACATTCACTGCTGTCTCAATTTGGACGTTAGAACACGAACTGCACCAATTCACGTAAGAGCAAAGAAGAAATTGAATGCTCAATGCCATTAGTTGTCTACGAGTTTAAAAAAGCCAAAATTAAAACCACCAGCTGTCAGTTCGTTTTCATGATATCTAACTGAATTAAGACAAAGCAGTTTAATTAAAATATCAACAATCCAGGAAGGAATGCATTAACAGGACATGATAACTTCATTTTCCTTAACTCAACATAGAACTGAATGTTCATTAGAAGTAATTAAACACGCCTGTTATATTGTATCAACATTGTACAGACGACTTAATGTGGAGTATTTTCGTCTTCGAATAAAAGAACCTATCCACACCCAGTGACAGTTCGTCATGGCTATAGAATTGCATTGGAAGATATTGATAATGTTGACAAACTTAGTAGGGTTGTAATTATTAGAATACTGGATCTCTAGGTCCGCGTTCAAACACGAAAGTGCATTTTTAAGATTAAGGACGTTCCCAAACATTTTTCAGTACAAGTACTAGAGTATCATATCTACTAAAATATCAACTGTTTGTGCGTGTTTGAATTTTTTTTCCAAAGATGTGGATAAAAACAAAACAAGAACCAGATTAAAACAGACTAAGGAAAACAGTCGGATTGCAAAATTTTTTAGGGTTACTGTTCGAATAAAGATAAAATCTCAGTGGCGGAGAAGCTAATGGAGCACAAACTGAAGAATTATTAAGTTAAAAGAAAAGTTGTTGCCTTGTTTTTTGTAGAGCCGTTTAAAAGGTTACGGAAGTATTGTTTGTAACCAACAACGTCTTTATACGATATATTTTTAAATACTTTAAAATCAAAGTGAATCTAGGAATTACTGAAAGGCTTAATGAAATCATTGAGCGATTTGTTTAGTGAACGAAAACAATCATTGAAAAAGGTAATTGATTGAACATCTTTATCAATATCCTAATGACAAGCTGGCCATTCCACGGGCTATTTCAAAATCTCTCAAGCAGCTTAAGAACAGTTATATCTGCACTCTCACAATTACTCGTAACAACGCATTTACCAATCTGTAAAAATTTATCTTGGGTCCAAAGCATACCTTAGAGGTTTTCTGCAGCAAATTGATAATTGGCGGGGAACACTTTAGCTTTAAATTTCCAATCCCTTCCTGTCGAAGCATTTTTACGAACCAACGTTATATTTCGTAACGATTGTGCAGTTTGATTATAAAGAAACAATCTAACCAAACTTCATTTTTCAATTAATGCATAGCTGGTAGGTTAAATATGGAAAAAGTTATTTTTTTTATTACTTAGCCATTTACAAGTAAAAAGCGATGGCTTTGACAATATCTGTTGTAAACTTTAAAATTGTATGAACATGTCTTCTTTTCTTTAAATTTAAAAGGTAAATATTGTTTTACATTTTCATAACGTTGACGCAGATGATCGAAGGAATCCGACAATATACTTTTATAATGCATAGTAAACTATTCCACCTGTGCGAAAAAATGTATTATTTTTGTGTCATAGAAACATTATAAAAAAGACGAAATACTAGATGATTTGATAATGACTAGTATATCTTGTTGTTGAAATGAATCTATTAGAGATTTGTTCAGTCTAACTGGTGAAAGTAAGATTTTACAAGTATATTTTAAGGATATAAAAGGAGAAAATTGTTTATTGCTAAATTTTGCACATACAAAAAAAGAGTAAATTTTGGATTGCAAATGATAATTGTACGAATAAATTACCTCACTTTCTTAGGAAACGATATGCACAGATTTAACGCAAAATGACATTATATTTCAGAGGGTTATTCCATTTTTATTCTTCTATTTTTTCATTTCATTTTTATTAACATTTCTAGGAAACAGTAACAAAACACTCACAATAACTTAAGAAAAGGGATTAATCATTATACAACTGATATAATGAGGTCATGTTTACATTAGACGTTCGGGAAAAGGTGCACATTTAGTCACAATATAAGCATTATTCTGGGTTGAACAAATTCTTCCTTAAAATAGAATATTTCACTGCTTATCTAAATAATATTATTATACTTTCATTTTAAATACTGAAATTTGATTGGTTTAGACGCAGTTGGCAATCCGTTCTATAACCCTAAGCGTTAGCAACTTACTTGGCAACGGGTAACACAACAAATTGTTACATGCACGTAAATTATGCCCGTACGATTTGCCGTAGAATTCACTTCATTTCTATATAAAAGCAGTAAAATTTTCTTTAAAATTAAGACATTCTGTATAAAAAAAAAATAGTGCCTGTTTGGAAGGGTAACTGTTAAAATTGACACCCCTCGAAAACCATTGTCAACCTCCGCTTCGCATCGGGGATTTCAACAGTTACGCTCCCAAACAGGCACTATTTATATAATGATAGGGGTTATCTTTAAAAAGAATTTCTTTACATCTAAATCTACATTGTGTTTAGCATAATTTAATATAATCAGCTAATGTCGAACCAGGTTTATTGTTGTTTGATCTAATGCAAGTTGTGGATCAAAGGTCATTGGTATACCAGTATCCTTCAGAAATGTTCACATATAAATCTTAGTCTTGCGTCATAGAAATATTCACATATGACGCATCATCTGACAATACACTCTTTGTTTTGATGGCATTGTTTTAATCAAATGTAAAATTCGGATATTCAACCATCTTACTGTTGCTTTCTTTTAGCCAAGTTGTAGGTCGAAGGTCATTAGTATCTAAGTATCCTTCAATGGTGTTCTCATATGAATCCTCGTCTTGCATCATAGGTGAAATGCCAACGTATATATCATCATCTGACAAAATATTATTTGTTTAGTTGTCATTAGTCTTAATGGAATCTGCTCGTCGGAATGTAAAAATCTTCTCAGATATTGAACCATCTTACTGTTGCCTTCTTTTAGGGCTTTGAATCTACAAAGTTTATCAAAATCCGATCTTAGTGAACACCCAAATGACATTTGATTCACGCATTTTTGTTGAGAAAAAGACATCGAGATTTCTTTTAATCAACATCTATTAGTTTTTTTCTTCGTCTCACAGAACAGACCACAATAGTAACAATGGTGGTGAAAAATAGAAATCCGCTGATGCCTCCTAGTCCTAAGAGGAGATAATCTGGAAGGTGTATGGTGCCCGCCACATCTGTTTGGATATCTGGGATACTTATTAAGTCGTTCTCACCAATGATTCATTCTTGATATCTTCCCGACATAACTCTTAATTTATCATTCAGGAAACTGATTTTTTTGGTTTCTTATGCAAATCCTATTTTGACATTTTGATATATTATTTAAGGAGGCTCGGTGTTCAACAGAATAACCATCAGATCTACCTAAATTTTTCAGAAATTTGTTGAGCTATATATTTATATTAAGCACAGAAAAATCCGCACATCTCACCTTTTGAGTTTGCGAATTTTTCTACATTTTTAGAATTTTTCTTTTGAGAAAGATCAATACAGCATAAAAATAGCCACGACCACCGAACCCTCATAATTATTAGTACTATCAACATAATGTAATACCTGTGACGTTTGAAACAATCCTTAAAGTACCCTCACAATACCGACTTTGGCCTTGTTTGTTGTCAAATGGACTCTTAAATCGTGTGAGAAAAAAATCATTCTGAAAGAATTATTATCACCATGGCGTGCTACGTTTAACACACAACATTTTTCACACGAGTTTACACTTTTCAGTCGATATCTTTGCTTTGTTTAGCAATTTCTAAAGCAGGTTTGTTACAAAATTTAAAAAAACCCATTTTATATATCAGGAAATTTGCATTTTTTGCATAATAATAAAAGTATATATTAATGAAATATATAATATTGTGTTTCGTTGTATTTAAATCCTTTTCAAAGAAAATATCAATGTACAATATGCTTATGTTTTAAGGTTTGTGTGTGGATGATTAATTTAATGTAATCAATAATAGTGATGTTTTTTTAATTTAATTTGATGTTTTGTCCTGTTTCAAAATGCACAAAATGAAAATGTAGCATTTATTGACATTAGAATGTATACACAAACATAAAGAATTTATAAATAAGTACCTCATAAAACATTCACACGGGTAATTGTAATATAAACAATGTTGGTATATGGATCGTTTTGAACGTTGCAATATCTGTTTTAATTAGCTTAATTGGTATCGTGTACATTTTGCACAAATGCATAATTTGTCGCTCTTAATTACCCAATTAACATATAGTAACTTCGTGGTACATGTACATGACTAAGAACCTCTTATACACCAATGCTATTTTAATTTCTAAAATCAATTTTTTCAAGAGCATAGATTGGATTTTTCAAAATATTATCCATCACTAAGCTATGCAAAGATACATATGTTACAACATAAGTTTGGACATCCATTTTATGATGTCACACACCTTTTAAGTCCATATAATATTCTGGGGAGTGAATATTAAATTACTTTAGGCGAGAACAATACATGAAGCGCTCTTTTAAGATTAGTAAGTGTTGTTAACATTTTGAGTTAATATGACTGTTAATTTCATATCAGCGTAATTGACACGCGGTAATGTTAAAACGTGGGGTACGTCTCAGACTTGAAAAGCCAAGGGCAAAAAAGATGATGGCACTGACACATGACAATATAATAATAGCAGCAATCAGAGTGTTAGAGTAAGCTTTAGTCTTATTTTTCTCCAACTGGTCAGTTTGCGTGGTGTTCTGGGCTCTGCTATAGACTCCAGTGGCCGTCACAGTATTTGAGGGACTTTTTTTCGTCATATTTAAAGTCTGTGAAGTCATTCCATTCCCTAAAAAGAGAAAAGATTCACTATACCACTACACGGAATGTGTACCTTTTACTTTATGTTCAATAAAAATTCACAAAAGAACGAAATAATGATCAAATTAATCGTTTTTTGTTTTAGATTATAAAACATCAAAAAATAATTTCTTCCAAAAATTAAAATTTTAATCATAAACAATTTTGATTGAATAATTGATCTTTTCATAATATTTTAAACGCTCCGGGTTTTTTTCTTGGTAATTTTTATGAATCGAATCTTTTCTAAATCTCGGCGCCACAAGAAAATCCAACTTTTTTATCGACGACAACTGAACTGTTTGAATGTCTCAAGGTTAAAACTTTTGGTTACATATACATGTAAGGGTATCTTTGCGAAAACAAAAAAACAAGAAGACGCCAATTTTAGAACAATAAATAAATGTCTTTTATAATATTTTAGACGTAAAAAATGTACAATTCATTTCATTATTTTAAACTTTGAAGAAAAAGCCGGACATGGGCACGACAACTCATAGTTCTTTTAAGTTGCAGAGATCTGGAATCAATTTAGAATCATTCAAGTTAACACTATTTGTCTTTGGAATTTATCTGGGACAATGATCAATGTTTGGTTGAAAAAAATATTGAAACTAAATCTTTAATTTTTTATACTATTGGTTTATGCCACTTATGTGAACAAATGTTGTCTTTACGAGCAATGCCTTGGGGTTTTATTGCATTAAATGGTTATTTAGGAACGTTAAAGGTCCAGTGCGACTTATCTTTAATCATTTTTCATTTCTCCTATCTCCGCAATGTGAAGATTTCCACTACGTAATTTGGGAGTAATATATGATACTCTTCTATCAGGATAAAAAGATTTTAGGAAAAATACGTTAACATTTATTTATAAGTGTTTAATTGACAGTTTGACATTTGCTATGATAAGGAAAATTTAAAGTAGTCTACAAAATATCCTACTTATCAATAATAATTTACTCACAAATAGATGCCATTAAAAATAAGCTTTGGAGCTTTCATGGGTTATTTTGTTACGATATTTATTATGTCTTTTTCAAATAAAACTCGTGTTTGTATGTTTAAAATTATGATAACATGATACAACAATAGACTATCTATCTATACTATATAAAAAATAAGTCTGGTAATATACTCTGAATTTATTGGCTTAAATAGGTTTAAATGCAAATAAAGAAGAATACATTTTAATGGTAATTTATCTAAAATTTATTTATATTTCATTAGTTGTTTCTATTTAATCTTTTCAATGTGTTCTTGAAAAGTAATTGGCTAAGAACTACAATGCCCGTTCACGTTAAGTTTTTATTTTGTAGAAAATGTTATTTCAATAAGGAGTAATCGGATGGTTTTGTCGGTTGTCATATTTTCAAAATGTGAAAAGCTTATTCAAAACTTCCTTTTATCTATTTTTTTCTTCATAAAACCATGCTAGATAAACAAAAACTTTATTAAGAACAATGCTCAAAAATATTCATATTCTTATATTAATCATATATAAATATCAACAAAACTAATACAATTACCGATATAGTAGTGGATTGTAAGATTTCCCGAGCAGCAGGTCTTAGAATTTCTGTACAACACAACAGAGTCTGAGTTTTTCACGGTCGTGTTGAACTTTCGTGTATCTGTACAACCGGACCAGTCTACAGTTAACACATTCACTGCTGTATCGATTCGGACGTTAGAACATGTATTGCAGCCATTTACGAAAGAGCAAAGAAGCTTTTGAATGCTCAATTCCATTATATGTAAATGCTAGTAAAACAACAGCACTTAAGAACAAACAACAATGTAGAAACTATAATTTGAAAATGTTTCAAAACCCTGCTTGATGATTCTGAAGCATTGAAATATTTCTATGTTCCCGGAAGATACTAGGCAGAATCAGGATATAATCAATAAATGTGAATAAACACTCGTGATATTTTGAACTGTCCTTGATGAATGTCATTTATTATTTTCACATTTTTCTTTCTAATTGCAGGTATTGGCTTAGACCTCTTATCTACGAAGGCCGATAGCGGCCGCCACTCTAACGTTTTGTGTATAATGTGTACAACGTTTCGACTTAAACTCACTGACACATTACACCTAAAAGTAAAAGTGTACAAATTGTAGTGCCATTGCAAAATACCAAGTACACTGTTTGCACTTCAACACGTAATTCTATGGATGATGATGGAACAATGTTTTGTTTTCTCTTCCAAAGGCCTGTCCTTTGATAAACAGTTGTCTAGTATTATTATTAAACACTTATAGAGCGCCCTATATATAAAACTCTAAGGCGCTGTACAACATAAAAAGTAAAACAATATAGATCACAGTCTATTTAAAGATCATAAGCTTTTTTAAAAAGAAAAGTTTTCAGTTTTTTCTTAAAAATTCTTAACGAATCACATTTTCTTAAAAACGGAGGAAGGGAGTTCCAAAGGGTAGACGCTGCTTTGTCAAATCGTCTATTACCATAGAAAACTGTTCTTGTTGATGGTACAGCTAAAAGATTAGACGATTCTGAGCGTAGGCTGCGCGGTGGTACGTACGGGCGAACTAGATCTTTAATATAAGTTGGTGATTCACCGTGGAGCGCCTTGTATGTATAAACAAGGGTCTTAAATTCACACCGGAATTCAACAGGCAGCCAATGCAGTTGGATTAAAACGGGACTTATATGGTCAAATTTTGAATTTGATAATGTTATGAGCCTTGCTGCGGTGTTGTGCACGTGTTGAAGCTTGTTCGTGAGTTGTTTGTTGGTCCCGACAAGCAAGGCATTCCCATAATCAAAGCGAGATGTCACAAGCGCATTAACAAGCGTTTTGCATGCTTCTTCGGTTATGTAATTTCTAATGCGTCCGATGTTTCTTAGATGGAAGTAACATGACTTATATAGTTCATTGCAATGATTTTCCATTGTTAATGACGTATCAAAGTATGTTCCAAGATTCCTAACAAAGGGGGTATTATGGATGGTGTTGTTTCCAAATGAACGACTAAGACCTTCAATATCAGCTAATCTGTTCTTAGGTGCGAATACCATTAGTTCCGGTTTTTTTCCTGGTTCAATTTCAGCAAGTTTGCGTTCATCCAGTTTTGAATATCGTTGAGGCATGTAGTTAGACGATTGGAGATGTCGTTCCAATTATCACGGGGTTCGACCATGATGTAGATCTGTGTGTCGTCTGCATAGCAATGATAGTTCATGTTGTTTCTGTGACAAATTTCACCGATTAGTTTCGCATACATACAGTAGATCTTGGGGCCGAGTACCGAACCCTGGGGTACACCAATCCTGAGAAACTTTGGTTCCGATAAAGTTGAACCAATCGAGACGCGTTGTGACCTATCACCCAGATACGACTGTAGCCACCGGAGGGCCGAGCCAGCTATTCCGTAAGAGTACTCGAGTCGACGAAAAAGTATATCGTGGTCAATGACATCGAACGCCGCAGATAAATCAAGCATCAGTAGTACAGCACAACATCCTTTGTCAAGGGAAACCGCAATGTCGTGATGGACTCTTAGAAGGGCAGTTTCTGTGGAATGAGCCGCGCGATAAGCAGATTGCAGATTATCATGTAGAGTGTTTGAACTGATGTGATCTTCGATCCTCTTTGCAACAACTTTCTCGATGATTTTAGAAATGAACGATAGGTTTGAAACTGGCCTATAGTTTTTCAGACACTCTTTATCGAGCGACGGTTTCTTAAGAAGCGGCTTAACGATTGCTTGTTTAAAGTCATCTGGAAAAACAACTTCGGCTAGTGATTGGTTGACGAGACACGTTATAATTTGTAGCACATTTTCGATGCAAGATTTCAGGATTTTCGTAGGCATCGGGTCCAATTCGCAGGACTTTGAGGCTGTTTTCAACAAAATTTTCGAAACTTCTTCGGTAGAAATACTTAAAAATTCAAGAAGCGGGGTTCCCGTAAACATTCTGTCTGCCCATAGCACATTTAAATGATTGTTAATATGGTTTTTCTGTTGCAAAAGCTTCGTTCGAATTCCGAGAATTTTCGCTTCAAAAAATTCAGCAAAACTGACAGATTTGATTCGTTGTCACAGTCTGGTAAGACAATTTCGGATTTATTTCCGGTCAGATTTTTAGTTATGCGGAATAACTGTTTTGTATCATTCTGGACTCTATGATTTTAGAGGAGAAGTATTCTTTTTTGCTTTGCATTAGTAAAGCGCTGTACTGTAAACACTTGTCTATGAACATTTGTTTATGCACCTCCAAACGAGTCTCCACGTCCGCTCTGCCTTGCGCTTTTCCCTTTTTGTTTGCAGCAATTCCGTCGAGTACCATTGCGTGTTTGGTCGCAAAATAAACTCCTTGGTACGAATGGGGGCGTGTTTGTCAATGGCATCTCGGACACAATCGTTGTAAATATTCACCAGGTCGTTTACAGGTGATGTACGTAATACGTCTACGTGCTGCATGGGGTGTAAAAATATTTGTATTTAATTCTGTCCCAAATAAAATAAAAAATTACAACTCACTTAATCTTTAAATAACATACAAATATATAAATAGTGCCTGTATGGGAGGGTAACAGTTGAAATTGACACCCCGAGAAAACCATTGTCAACCGACGCGAAGCGGAGGTTGACAATGGTTTTCTCATTTGAAATTGACAATGGTTTTCTCGGGGTGTCAATTTCAACTGTTATCCTCCCAAACAGGCACTATTTATTTTGTTATACTGAATGTCTTAATTTTAAAGAAAACATCACTGCTTTTAGATAGGAATAACGTGAATTCTAAGGCGAACCGTACGCGCATGATTTTTGCGCATGTAACAATTCGTAATGTTACCCGTTGCTAAGTGCGTTGCTAACGCTGAGGGTAATAGTATATAAATAGTGCCTGTTTGGGAGGGTAACAGTTGAAATTGACACCCCGAGAAAAGCATTGTCAACCGACGCGAAGTCTTAATTTTAAAGAAAATTTTACTGCTTTTATATAGGAATAAGGTGAATTCTACAGCGAACCGTATGCGCATAATTTTCGCGCGTGTAACATTTTTTAATGTTACCCGTTGCTAAGTGCGTTGCTAACGCTGAGGGTAATATAAAGGATTATGAACTGCGTCTTTACCAAAAATTAAATCACTGATACAACAATGGAATAGACGAATACTCACGCCAATTGGCCGAGTGAAAATTGTTAAAACTCTTATTTTGCCAAAACTTAATCATTTATTTATTTCTCTTCCCTCGCCAAAATGTGAAAAAAATAACTTTACTTTCTAAAGATTTATTTGAATTTATATGGAAATCAAAATGTGATAAAGTAAAAATAGTTGTTGTATCTCAAGATTACTTATCTGGGGGTTTAAAAATGGTTAATGTAGACTTTTTCATCAAGTCATTAAAATGTTCTTGGATTAAGAAATTAACCAAAAACAACAAGCCATGGTTAGATATATTCTTAACAATTAATGGTAGAGACATTGTAAATGAAATATTTGATTTTGGTGATGCATTTTTCTCGGATATTTTGATACCTAAAAATAATGATTTTTGGAATGATGTTTTTACCTCATGGCTATATGTCATGAAGAATACTGAAAATGAAATGTATGCAAAAAACAATTTTTTAAATGTTCCAGTATGGTTTAATTCCAATATAAGGATTAATAACAACAGTGTTTTCTACAAAAAATGGTATCAAAATGGTGTTAAAATTGTTGGTGATTTTTTATCAAACGAAGGTAATTTTTTTAACGAAAAACATGTTTCAGCAAAAGTTCAATATCTCAAGAATATGTATAATGCAATACAATAGTATTATTACTGCTATTTCCAGTTTTTTTAAATGTATGTCATTGAACAGAAATGTTGTTGAAAGTAGATGTGGTCCATATCTACCTTTTTATTTTGAAAATATTTTACTAAATGAGAAATGTACAAAAGTGATTTATAATTGTATAAACAAGAACAATATTGTTCCCACTTCAATATACAAATGGAATGAAGAGTTGTCTCCACATGGACTTGATATTATATGTATATAAAATGTGTTTAAAATTTGTTTTAAAATTACTATGGATTCCTCATTACAATGGTTACAATACAGAATCCTTCATAGGATTCTTCCTGTATGTTACTACCTTAAAAAAATCAAAATTAAAACCGATGACTGTTGTAGATTTTGTGGCAATGAAATAGAAACTATACTGCATATGTTTGTTATGTGTGAAAAAATATTACCTCTGTGGAGAAATTTTAGCATGCATATATACACAACAACATCTAATAGAGTCGGTTTTAATGTTACTAATATCATTTTAGGCGAGACTCCATTAAATGTAAATAACAAGGTAATAAATTTTATTATATTATGTTGCAAACAGTATATTTTTTCATGCTTGTTGCAAAGTAGAATTCCAAATATGTGTGGCCTTCTTAGTCATTTAAGAATGAAATATTACATTGAAAGGTGTGTAGCAATACACAATTCAAAATTGTTAATTTTTGATAACCAGTGGTCGCTCTGGAAAAATATTTTTGAACAAACCTAGTTGAGTTATATTTCATCTTTCTATTTTTTTAGTATCAAGAGCAGAAATTGATTAAGTTATTCCATTTACCTGTGTAAATTTTGAAGCATATTACTTACTAATGTGAATGTGTGTGCATGTATGAATGGGTGGTGAAAGGAAAAAAAATTCATTGTAAAACCTGTATATATCTTAAAAGTGTTTATGAAAATACAATGAATAAATGTTAATTAAAAAAAAACACAAAAAAACCCCAAATCAGATTTCAGTATTTAACATGAAAGTATAACAATACTATTTACTATTGTAATGATAAGTATTAACATACATATTTACAAAGGACTTAAATAAAAATACTTATCCCCTTTAATCAAAAACGATATAACCAAAATAGATAAATAAGATTTTGATCATTTAATTATGTAGAATATGAACATAAATTATGTACTATGTATTTTAAATAGTTATCTAAAATGCATTGCTAATGTTTCCTTGATAATTCTAGTATATGGTGCTTCCCATATATTCCTTATTGACATATAGTTAAGTATATACATATACATCTGTTCACCCCTCTTTATTATATAAAATAATTTGTTTTTTTTATTCATATAAAGAATCGCTGGCTAATCGTTCCTGATTCAATTGGATAGAAAACGCCTGTAAATTGTACTTGTTTGGATGCTGGAGAAGTCGTACCCTGGAGAAGTCGTACTCTGGAAATATCATAACTATGTAGTAGGGAGAACTTAATTATCTGCAAGTTATCCTGCAATCAGATGCATTTGTTCTACCAGTATTGAATTAACAATAAGTTTTATTTAAATGTCATTATTATATTTCAGATACGGGTGCTCCAAAAGCCATATCATGATGATTTATTTCGAGAATAAATGGATGTTATATGAATTAAGTTGTGTTTTAGGTATTTAGTAATAATTGGAATAATTCTACAATATCAGTAGGTTTTGAGTGTTTTTAATGTAATATATTACACTTATGAACACCATGTTTTATATAAAAATGCAGAATTTTTTATACAAAATGTTTCGAATAACACCTTTTCCACGATAATTTGTGCTGCTTTTTATTAACATTATTTTAGGCTTCGTTTTCTGAATGCAGTATTTCAAGAATATTTTTCTATGAATTTGCATTGATATGTAATGTTATAATTATCCAAAACCAATGATTTGAATATTATCTACAAAAAATATAAATGTCGATTTACTTGAAATACTACAGTAAATAAATGTAATAATCTTTATAAAGTTATACCAGCTTACCTCGTTTAATTTGCAAATATGGTTTTATTGATGATTTAATTTATGTGCAGTACGGACGAATTATACAGTAATAAAACACTTAGTAATAGTAAAAATTGAAAGTGATGTGTAAGATTCAAGATTGCTATGAATTAAGTATAACTATTAGATGTTTAAATGAATTCGCGTATTATGTGATAACTGTACCCATTATATTGGTATATAATGAAAATGAAACTTCTTGCCAATTTAATATTGCTTGATAACGTCGAAAATATTCTAAAAGTTTTCTATCTGAGTTCAATTTTTCTAAAAGAACCCGTACCCTATGACATGGGTACGAGGTTTCTTTAATACGACCTCTGATACGCTAATGAAAACAATTCTTCCATCCAATGGCAACTTCTCGGACCTTTCCGGCGACCTTAATTGTATGTATTACAGGTTTCACTATAGTATTAAAGTTTACTATATATCCCTACCATAAATGCGCATCTTTAGATACAAGTTATCAATTCAAAATAAACTTCTGCGAGAATCCTTTTGATATTTTTTAAAACAACAATCATTCTTCTTCTACAATTTAGTAGCAAAAACACAGGTACATCCAGCAAGGCACGAGAGTTTGTTGGCGTCGAAGTTACACGTGTGCTTGAAAAGCACAAGACCACAAGCCAAGAACTTATCACCCCTCTTCCCATAAAAACAACACTCATCACAAAAAATGACATAGCTCGCATTATTACAAAACGTGAATAGTTAGACATCTTACACAATTTTTTTCATCTCATAAAAAGGTAGCTCCTGTCGCAGGCGGAAATGGCCCAAATTCGAAGGAGAATTCGGGAATGGTTTTTCCTCAGCTAGGTTTTGACGTGAACCTACGGTGAAATACTGTTGTGACATCTGCATAGGCGTCCATGACAACATCCTTTAAATAAAACTTAAAAACACGATACTTTTTACGTCTGATGAGATGTGAGTTAGACTTTATCAAATTCAACGATATACCCTAAAATATTCCCCCAGAAGAGACCGTCTAGTTGATGCTTAAATGAAAAGAAGCGACTCCATTTTGATATTTTAACATCCGGTAATGTTAATACATTAGGGGTTTTTGCATGGTGTATTGTTAAATAAGGCTGGAAATATTGCTTGAATAACAAAGCTTATGTTTTGAAGAATAAGTAGCATTCCCTGCAAGGCAGATCTGTAATGCGATTAGTATCATCTTACTTTTGTCAAAACTTTTTAGTTTTTTATTCTGCACTAATATTAGTATCGTAATTTGCCACTGTATTTTTTAGTCTTCATCATTTATTTTTTTTTTGGTTTGGAAGTTGTCAGATGTAAAAACAAAGAAATGATAAAAATAATCAAATAAACATACTAAATAAATATTAATCATCATTTGATCGTTATTGGCGACAATCTTATTTTACTTTATTTTCTTTACAAGAAGCATGCACTCTGTAGCTCTACTAAACAGTAGCGAAATCTGTTTAAAACTAACAAGCAATATAAAATTATAAAATTTTATAAAATTACTACAAAAGATCTCGATTTCCAGAAATTGTTAAAATTCTAAAACCAAGCATTATTTTTTTAAACATGCTTTTAGGCAGATTGTTATATTGTAAATTGGAAAATTTGACTTTATAGTCAAATGGATAAATCTTTCTATGCTTCAAAAATAAAGATACACTTACATTTATTGTGAAATGCTTTTATAATGATTTTTTAAAAAGTCATCAGTATTTTTTTTTCAGTGTAACACGACAGCATACATTAATCATTTAAAAAACTATGCATTCTATAACTGAGGCATATCCATATTCTACATCATTTCAGAATTCTGAGTAAGTGCATTTTTCTCAATAACGAACAAAATGATTCTTTACATGTATTTTCATATCAATCGATATATTTTTAACACTTTCTTCCCGGCTTAGCGCTTTTCAGTACTTTCAGTACTTTGATTTTTTGTGGGAAAAGATATTACGCTCAGCTTCGTTGAAAACGGGTTTCTCATTGCCTATGATTGATGATACATCTTTGACCTCTTACCTTTACCAAGCACACAAATTGATAGTGATCTTGCATTAAAATTCCTCATAATATGTAATCAAAATTACTCGAAGAAATAAAATGAACGTTACAATACAATACGATTTATAATCTAAAATTTGACAGGTAGTGTATTTCCAAATTTGGCGACACTTAGATATAAAGACAAAAATGAAAAGCATCTCCACTATGGTTTATGTCACGAAGGAACGGCTAGGAAAATTATTTAATTCTTAACTACAACAAAATGTTTAGAAAAATGCGTGTCATATCTGATTTATTGCGTATATTTCATTGCCTATATATAGTTTATCTCGGTTGGCAGTATTCCTATTTAACGAGGCAGGTTCTAATTTGTTCTGTCCTAGATTTTTTAATGAAATTTCTTACATGAGATTCTGCTGAAATATTAATCATTTTAAAACAAAAATAAATTACATTTACCACATCGTTTGTTTAGGGGGTCATCTCAACGTTTGTTAATTTTTAACATCGGAGCCTATGGGACTTTGCATGAAATGTATCAATTTTGCACATTTTTTTCATTTTTTTTTCATACTTCTGCCCTAGGGATATTTTTTCCTGTTCTACGTATGAAGGTTAATGTTAGAAGACATCAAATGACCAAATAAAAAAAGCCTTTTACCTCCTGGTTTGTTCCAGGGGTCTTATCAAAGTTTTATTTGTATGCCCAATTTCTTGATTATCTATAAATTTTATTTTCCGTTTACTTTCTGTAATACGATACATGTTCTTTAAATGCGTTTATTTACAACCAGTAACATATTACCACTATAGAAAGTCTCGCGTGACGCGATTTCAAAATTCGCAAACCCTTTAACTCTTTGCTACAAATAATGCACGTCGCCTTAGTTTTTTCAACAGAAATTACAGGTAGAATGATGTTTTTAAATGTAGAAGGAATTTTACGAGGCGTTCGAACACTATTATTATTCACCGTACATTAAACTGAACTCTTCCGTATTAACAGCTGCATCATTTTTATAAAGGGACGTACTCCGATGCTCAAATAACAAGGGGACGGATTTCAAATTCTAACTGACCCACCCCCATTTGTTCTAATCTATAAACCTTCCTCCTGCATTTTTGGCATAAAATGTCACCAATGCACACGTTCTTTGCAAAGAACGAACTGCATCTACTTTGTATAACTTCTCTCACGATTGTATCATTTCCAAAGTGTGCTTACGGTTGATTGCTTCTACATGTAGTGAAGCATATACTTTTTTCATCGATATCTTTAATCAAAAGCAAATGTGCATTTAAGGAAGAAGATCGAAATTAAATATACAAAATGCACAAATCTGCATAAAAAAGAAAAGGTGTTTATAAATGCCGTTAATTCTGAAAAGGAAAAGTATGCCCACAGATGGAATTGAACCAGAGTACAAATAAATCATGTGTTACATATCTAGCGGTTTAATCTACTGAACTATACAGAACTTACACAATTCGGTGTAAATATAGACAACTATGATATAAATTGGTTAACGCAATTTTTCTCGGTTTTTTTTGTGCTAAATTCGACACCAGGGCCTGGGTACCCCTAAAAATTCTATCTTAATTGATTCCTTTGACAAATCCTATCAAAATATCGAAATATCAAATTATCTTCGATATTTTTAGGGGCAGGTCGGTCCTGAAGAAAATCTAAGCCAAAAAACATGCATAGATACACCATTTTACTGAGAAAATGCTAGTTTGGCCAAATTTGAAGATAAATCATAAAATTGCAAGGGCGATATGATAGGTTCAAATTGCAAATTCGAAAACTTAGAAATATGTCCGATATAAAATACCCAAAAAACTTAGATTTATTTTTCTAAATGATTTTTTCCGGGAAAGTCATCTCCCTTATATGTCAATTTAATCGTTATTTCCAATAGATACTTTCTGCACAGGTTTTGGGTAGAATGCAGTTCTAAATCAAAATCAAACTGTTTAAAAAGTATCAAACTAGCTCGCTTTGCCTTTCACTATAATCAAACTGTGTCTGAAGTCCAGTTTTTATCCATTGAGTTAATTAGAAATATATTACAATCGCAATACTTTTGACGACTGAACCTTAGACTTGATCGGAAATGAATCTTAATACAGTAAATATAAGTGAAATCATGTCAGACTTTCTGATGTTTATCGATTTTTTCTTTGTCTCGCCAAAATTTAAAGCAATATAAGCTGTAATTTTCATATTGAAATTTGTTTTTTTTACGAAAATGTTATTTTTTCTTATAATGACAAAAAATATCATGGTTATTAAATTTCTATAAGCTATGTTTTTGGGGAAAGCCGCTAAGAAGCCTTAATTGGAGCAAAGATGAATGATAGTCCTCCTGTAAAAAATTCTCTGCTATATATTCCTTATAAGAGAAATCTTTCTTCTGACAAAGATTAAAGATTTTTTCAAATCCTATTTGTCATAAATGTTGAAGTTACATTCATATTGATCACACTGGCACGTTTCTGCAGCAAAGTTAAATTTTACAAAATACAGCTCATATTGCTTTCAATCTATATACTACGGCAAATCTTGGAATGCCAAAATACGAAATAGATGTTTTTGTTAAAACATTAAGTCTCAGGTTTTTTGGCTTGCATTACTTTAAAATATTTACGTTATCTTTTATACATCGATATGAACACGACAAAGTATTTTGTCACTTTCGTTAAGTGTTCCAAATTGAGTATTTTATAAAACGTTTGAAAATTCACAAGCTCTAGTCCCCCTTATAAATCATGGAAATCGTTGTGTTTGTTTATTTTGATGTTCATTTCCTTGTTATTTTTTAGAAATCACTATCTTGGTCGAGGATAAGAAACTAATGACTAAATAGATTATCTGTAATTTAAAAAATGCCACAAAATTGTTGGATTTTCACAAATCATATGCATTGCTTATGTTGTTTCTTTACTACTTACTCTCTAAAAGATTTTTTTTTTCAAGTATTAAACCAGCTACAGTATGTAATGCAGATCCATTCTTGGTCCATTCTTCTCCTGCATTCTTATTTAAGGTACATAGTTGTTATCTAGATTCATATCTCTAAGATGAGAACCTGGTTAGTTTCAAACTTTCAATTTTAATATGCAATGGGATATGTCCAAAACAAACACCATCATAACATCCTAAATATAAAAAACAATTAGTGTAAAATACTGCTTTTGTATATACATATTTGATATTTAGTTTTAATGTTTAAATAAATAATATTAAAGATTTTCAAAAACAAAGAAAAAAAAGAATGACAGCAGTTACACATGACAATAGAATGATAGCCATTGTGATTTTAGAATACGAGTTGCAATTGTTTGTATCTTTTCTCTCAAAATTGTCCCTCTTCGTCATACTCTGAGATCTGGTTACTGCGCCTGTTGCCCATAAATTGTTTAAAAAACTATAATGGGTCGTTGTAAGGGCGTGTGTTTTTTCCATTTCCTGAAAATAGTTTACATATTGTAAAAAGAACAGTTTACAATTATAATTCTTAAAGATCATTAAGATCATTCATCAGAAATATCAAAAAGGGGTTACTTATATGTTTCTGGATATATATACTTTTTATCTCAAGAGTATAGATTTGTAGACTTGGGGAAAGCTTAAGTCAAGATGATCAACGAAATCACAATGTCATACAGTAAGACCTTATAAACTAAAAACATTTCGTAGTAGCTTTTTTGAAATTGGGATTTTTCAAAGGAACAAAACATCTCTTTAAGGAAGGAGTCTTCTCGTTATCAAACATACTTCTTAAAATAAGAAATTCATGAAATTTTGATTCAGTAAAACAGATCATATAACCAAATGACTCTATCAGTTTAATCAAATTTGACCTTCTTGTTTTTGCACAAAGGTTAGGTCAAGGTCACTACATTCTTCCCAACTAAACGGATGATGAAATTAAATGTAGTTCTTTGCAGTTAAGTAGAAAACATCTGTATAAGATATGAATATTCTATTCTGCAATGAAATGATAGAACATCAGAATGTCTATTAGCAATTACTACTTAATTGGAATAAATATTGAAACTGAAATCGATATGGCTTAGCCCCCATTTCCTCTAATTTTCTTAAATTTTGAAGATATTTTGATTATTTTTTTATGCTTCCAATATTAAGATATTTCTGATTTTTACATATTAGGAAGACTTTATATAAAGATATAAATTGACAGAAAAGCTAATATATTGACCATTTGATAAGAGAGAAAAACTGATTTTAGTGATTTTTTCAAACAGATCAATGTATAGAATGGGCACTTTATAAAGCTTATAAAAATGTTATTTGATAGGCAAATCTTATTTTAAAAACAAATTCTGAAACTCAAGTATCATTTTATTAGTTTACATTAGTTAACAAATGCAACATTAATGTTATTGTTTTAAAAATGTTAAAACAGACTCGTTAATTTAAATCAATTCTGAATTGCGAAACATGTGATATTTTCCTACGCCAATATTCCGCCAAAAATATAGTCCTTGTTAGATTCTAAACATTGATTACTATTTCTATGCCAAGTTGTATGATAGTAAAAAAAAAGAAAGAAAAATATACAATTCAAATATCATTTCATCTTCATCTAATGAACAATTAATCAAATTTACGTTTGACAAGTCGAAAACCGGAAAGACTCCTTCCCTATGTAAGTGTAAGCTAAAAGGTTATCAAAGTCAGTGTATTTCAGACTGCTGTCTATTCGATTATATAACGTAAGTAATATCAAATTTGAATCATATTAAAAGAGAGAAGAATATTTCCTACTTTAAAGCAAAAAATGGTCAGAGTTTAGAGTGTAAGCTATTGTTAACAAATATTTGTAGAATTTCTTTCCAGTTATTTCAACTTTGCTTGTGTCTCAACTGTTATTATAAGTAAGACAAGTACATGTACTTTTTCGTAAAACAGGAAATGATATACATTTCCAGGTACCAATAGAATTTTCTTAAGCAATGTTCTGCATGATTTTATAAAGCTATTTACATGAAACCACTGAAGTCTTGTAACAAACTGATCCTACAAATAGGAAATAAATATTGAATACCAAATTCGAAAACGCGTAAAATATATTTTGCTTACCTTTATTGTAATATATGTAAAATGCAAGATTTCCCAAGCAGCAATTTGTAGAATTTCTGCTCAACACAACCGAGTCTGAGAATGTCACTGTCTTGTTGTATTGTAATATATCTGTACAACTGGGCCAGTCTTCAGTTGACACATATACTACTGTCTCAATCACGACGTAAGATCACGAATTGCACCAATTCAAGTAAGAGCAAATAAACATTTGAATGATCATAAAAAAAAGTGTGAAAGACAATTGTAAACGTTGCAACAACTGTCTGGTCATTTTTTTCTGAAGCTTGATTAACTAATATATATATATATATATATATATATATATATATATATATATATATATATATATATATATATATATATATATATATATATATATATATACTTGGACACTGAATATATTTTCTTTAACAATAATGTTTCAAAACATATATTCAACAAGTGTGACTGATTTTTTTGTATGTTGCATTTTTACCTTGATTTTAAAATGTTGTCCGAATGTATTGCAAATTTATGAATGAAGATATGTAACAAGTATGTCTGAAATTGTCTCTTACTTTTAATGAAACAGGAAATATTAAATAACATACATTTACATCTAATACAGTAGAACAAGTGTATAATCATTACGTAAAATCTTATATATCTGTTAGCACCTGGTTTGGCTGGCTGATTTCCAACATTGTAGAAATGCTTTCAGCTGCACATGACATATTAGGTATATATACAACATGTGAATTTATCTAGTATGGTGAGAAATAAAAGTGAATTTGGTTTTCGTCATTGTTGTAGCCCAAGGTACTCGCGATGCCTTGAGGTACAAGGTACTCGCGTTTTTTTCCTACTTTGATATATATTACTTCCTGCAGACGTAATGATTTAGAGGTTAACCTCCCTTCAGTTTCTCCATCACTAGATTATCTAATAAAGTAATTATTTCTAATTTCGGACTCGCTGAGTATGGTACTTTTCGATTACTGAATTCTTGTGTTAAATTTTGAAAATTCTAAACAACTCTCAGAAATTAAAAAAAAAGCTCACAACATACACAAATTTCATTTTCCTTTTACAACTTAAAACTATACACATGAAAGATTGTTGCAGGATAACTAATATGACATTTTATTTGCTGTTGAAAAAGAACCTTGCAGAGTAATTTACAAAAAGATTCCAACGGTAATAATACATTGTGTGTTTCTAAACAACAAATCAATTATTTCGTCAACAAACATGTTGCTGTTTCGATTTAGAGTGTGATTACAAAACGCACCAAATGGTGTGTGAGCATGGTCGTAATAAAAAGCTGCATCGCACAATATAAAATACTTCTTATTGGCTTTAAAAATAATAATTTAAGGTATATATTCAGTCATTTGTTGTATTGCTCAAAAGTAATATTTTTGATTTTATTTTGATGTTTTGTCCTGTTTCAAAATAATGCACAAAATAAAAAATAGCATCTATTGACATTAGAATACCCAAACATTAAGAATATATAAATAAATACCTCACAAGACTTTCAAACGCGTATTTGTAGCAGTTATTTTGACACCACTGCATCATTTTTTTTTCTTGTAGATATTTTTATGAGGTTCAATTTAAACCAAAAGTTTGCACATGTATATGGATCGTATTGAACCTGGTAACATCTGCTTTAATTAGCTTAATTAGTATCCTTTGCATTTTCACAACAGCGTACTTTGTCGCTCTCATCAAATAAACATATGGTAACTCAGTGTTACATAGATGATACATGTACACAACTAAGAACCTTTAATCCACCAATGCTTGTCAAATTTCTAAAATTATTTTTTCAACAGCACAGATTGGAATTTTAAAAATATTATCCATCACTAAGCTATGCAACGTACATGTACGCATATGTTACAACATAAGGTGTGATATTCATTTTATGATGCTATACGCCTTTTAAGTCCATATAATCATCTGAAGAGTGAATACAAAATTACGTCGGATCAAATAGAGAGAACATACATGAAACGCTTTTTCAAGATTAGGAAGTTTTGTTAACATGTTGAGTTAACATGACAGTGAATTTCAAATCAGCGTAAGTGACACGCAGTGATGTCAAACGTGGGGTACGTCTCAGATTAAAAAAGACAAGGGCAAGGAAGATGATGGTACCGACACAGGGCAATATAATAAGCAACCAAAGTATTAGAATAAATACCTTTCTCCAACTGGTCAGTTTGTGTGGTGTTCTTGGCACTGCTATCTACTCCAGTGGCCATGACAGGGATTGAGGAACTTTTGTTCGTCTTAGTTAACGTCAGTGTAGCCATACCATTCCCTAAACGTATTTAAAGATTCACTGTATTATAACACGCACTGTGTACATTTTATTTTTTTGTTCAATAGAAATCCATAAAAAAGTATGAAATAATGATTAAAAAAATCGTTTTTGTTTTAAATTATAAAACATCAAAAATACAATTCTTCAAAACATTAACACTTTTATCATAAATAATTTTGAATGATTAAAATTTTCATAATACATGTATATTTTAAAAACGCTCCGATTTTTTTTCTCGATAATTTTCATGAATCTTTTTTATATCTCGGCGTCACAGGAAAAAATATTTCTCAACATCCTAACTGTTCGAATATCTTGAGATAAACCTTTTGGTTACTTACGCATGTAAAGGTATTTTTGCAAAGAAAAAAACCAAAAAACGTGAAGACACCAATGTTACAGCAAAAAGACGGTCTTTTATATAATATTAGACGTGAAAAAATGTAAATCTCAAGAAAATTATCTTATATTTCTGATTCCTTTAAATTTGAAAAAAAAAAATTGGAACATGGACAAGACAACTCCTAGGTCTTTTATGTTCCAGAGATATTGAAGCAACTTAAAATCATTAAAGTTTTTTGAATTTGTCTTTGAAATTTATCCAGAACAAAAATCAAGGTCGGATTGAAAAAGAAAATTATTGAAACTAATTTTCTTATCTTTTATGACATTGGTTTTTACCACTTGTGTGAACACATGTTGTCTCTAAGAGCGATACCTAGGGTTTTAATGCATAAAGGGTTAGTTAAGAAAGTTTAAGGTCAGATGCAACTATCTTTTATCATTTGCCATTTTACCTAATCTCTGTAATGTGAAGATTTCTGACACGTAAATCAAGAGTAATATATGATATCATTTCTATTTGGATAGCAAGATTTAACGGAAAATACACACTAACTAAGGCCTTCAATTTTATTTAAAATTTGCTATAATAAGGAAAACACAAAATACCCGGTATTCTACAAAATATTTTACAATTTTTTTTTATATTTTCTTATAAAGGAACCCAACTGAAAATACCCTTTTGCGCTTAATGGGTTATTCTGGTATCATAAAGACTTAACGTATGTAGTAGTATTTCTGTTACAATATTAATTATGACTTTCAAATACCATTCGTGCTTGTATGTTTATAAGTAAGATAGCATGATACAAAATGAAACTCTCCATCTATATTATCTCAAAAATTGTTTTGGTAATATAATTTAAATGTTTGGCTTCAATATCTTTAAATGCCACGAAATTGGAACAAATCTTAATGGTAATGTATCTAAAATTGAGCAACGTCTTTTGGCCTCTTAAATGGAATACGCCATCGACTTATATTTCATCAGGTATTCTTATAAACTATATATACATATTTGATGTTCGATATAAACTATAAAAAAAATTTGACCTTTGCCCCGATATGATTTTAAAAAATAATGACTAAGTCATCTTTTCAATCTGTTCAATGTTTTCATAAAAAGCTTACCTATGTTTCTATTTAAAAAAAGTTACAAGGAAATAATAACAATGCCCATTTACTTCAAGTTTTGATTTCGTAGAAATTGTTATTTCTATGAGGGGTAATCGGATGATTTTGTCAGTTGTAAATATTTAAAGTATGGAAGGCATATACCCAAAACCTGTTTTAATCTATTTTTCATTAAACATTGCTACGAGGATAAAAAAAATCTATATTCAGAACAATGTTCAAAGATATTTAACAAAAAAGTAGAAACCCCTTTCCCCTGTAATACGCATTTAATCATATGTAAATCTGTATACAGTACAATTAAAATTACCAATATTGTAGTGGATTGTAAGATTTCCCCTGCAGCAGGATATTGAATTTCTGTACAACACAACAGAGTCTGAGTTTGTCACGGTCGTGTTGAACTGTCTTGTATCTGTACAACTGGACCAGTCTACAGTTGTCACATTTACTGCTGTCTCCAACATGACGTTAGAACACGAACGGCACAAATTAATGTAAGAGCAAAAAAACATTTGAATGATCGTATCCATTACGTGAATATTAGAGTGAAAGCCAATTGCAAACGTTACAACAACTGGCTGATCATTTTTACCAAACTTAATGAACTTAGGCATGGCAGTATATATCAATGTTACAATGCACCCGGAAGTGTGCCAAATTGGGACCATTATCAATGTACTTGGACGATCCTAATAAGGGCACATGTAAATTTAACAAATAAACTTAGGTTCCGTTATAAATGACATTGGAGAGTTCAATTAGGAGCTTGATTTTTTCAATTTGAATTTTTGATAGTTTAAATGTATAAAAATGTGTATATTACACTCAATCAAAAATTGTCTTTCGCTATTAAGTTCCAAGCTATATACAAATATCACAATTCTATGTTCTGTAAGCAAGACTTGTGCCACGTTTATGTTTAAAAATAGGTCGCTGAACAGAAATACCAAACGTAAAGCAAAATTTATGTGATAACTATTAAACCACTACAAACTGTTGATGTTGTTCATAATTAGAGCTTCCAAATAGAAAAAAAGAAGTCTCAGACTGGTTTAAACGAAGGTATTAGAAAAATACAGTTACTTATGTAAACAATACGACCCGAGTCTTTGATATATAACAAAAACTTGTACACTCTTACTTGCCAGTAACTTGAAAAGCTTTCTAGTAAAAAAAATCTTGTTAAATGGAAAAAGCCACATCCATACGATAAACATTTATTCTGATGGAATACTTTATAATTAAATCCTGCGTTATCGAGGTTCAGGAATTGACTGACTCTTGCTCTGATAGGAAGAACCCTGAATTTTCACGGTTTTTTTGTGGGTTTTTTTTTGCTTTTGTTTTTTTTTATATAAGTTTTCAGGAGTAAGCTCCTGTGTTTTAACGACAATAACCCATTAATCGAGTTATGAATCTGTTGTAGTGGATTGTAAGATTTTCCCAGCAGCAGGTCGTTGAATTTTTGTACAACACAGAGTCTGAGTTTGTCACTGTCATGTTGTGCTGTCTTGTATATGTACAACCGGACCAGTCTACAGTTGACACATTCACTGCTGTATCAATTTGGACGTTAGAACACGGACTGCACTAATTAATGTAAGAGCAAAGAAGTATTTGAATGCTTAATTCCATTATTTCTAGATGCTAGCAAAACAATTGCACTAAAGAACAAACAACAAAGTAATACATATAACTTGACAATCTTTTAAAACCCTGCTTGGTGATTATAAAGCATTGAAATATTTCTATATTCCCGGAAGATAGGTCAGAATCAGGATATGTTTGATAAAAATAAATGCACACTCGTGATAGTTTGAAACTGCATTTGATGATAGTTAGTTATCATTTTCACATTTTTCTCACTTATTGCAGGTATTGGCAGAAAACCTCTACGATCGCTGATACCGACTTCTTGTGTTACATTTTGAAAGTTCTAAACAACTCTCAGAAATTAAAAAAAAAAGCTCACAACATACACAACTTTCATTTTCCTTTTAAAACTTAAAACTATACACATGAAAGATTGTTGCAGGACAACTAATATAACATTTCATTTGCTGTTGATAAAGAACCTTGCAGAGTAATTTAAATAAAGATTCTAACGGTAATAATACATTGTGTGTTTCTAATCATTAAAACAATTATTTTGTCAACACACATGTTGCTGTTTCGATTTAAAGTGTGATTACAAAACGCACCAAATGGTGTGTGAGCATGGTCGTAATAAAAAGCTGCATCGCACAATATAAAATACTTCTTATTGACATTTTTAAAAAATAATTTAAGGTATAGATTCAGTCATTTTTTGTATTGCTCAAAAGTAATGTTTTTGATTTTATTTTGATGTTTTGTCCTGTTTCAAAATAATGCACAAAAAAAATAGCATCTATTGACATTAGAATACCCAAACATTAAGAATATATGAATAAATACCCCACAAGTCTTTCAAACGCGTATTTGTAGCAGTTATTTTGACACCACTGCATCATTTGTTTTTTCTTGTAGATATTTTTTCATGAGGTTCAATGTAAAACAAAAGTTTGTACGTGTATATGGATCGTTTTGAACCTGGTAACATCTGCTTTAATTAGCTAAATTGGTATCGTTTGCATTTTTCACAACAGCGTACTTTGTCGCTCTCATCAAATAAACATATGGTAACTCAGTGTTACATAGATGATGCATGTACATAACTAAGAACCTTTAATCCACCAATGCTAGTTAAATTTCTAAAATTATTTTTTCAACAGCACATATTGGAATTTTAAAAATATTATCCATCACTAAGCTATGCAACGTATGCATATGTTACAATATAAGCTGTGATATTCATTTTATGATGCTATAGGCCTTTTAAGTCCATGTAATCTTCTGAAGAGTGAATACAAAATTACGTCGGATCAAGTAGAGAGAACAATACATGAAACGCTCTTTCAAGATTAGGAAGTTTTGTTAACATGTTGAGTTAAGATGACAGTGAATTTAAAATCAGCGTAAGTGACACGCAGTGATGTCAAACGTGGGGTACGTCTTAGAATGAAAAAGACAAAAGGCAAAAAAGATGATGGTACTGACACAGGGCAATTTAATAAGCAACCAAAGTGTTAGAATAAATACCTTTCTCCAACTGGTCAGTTTGTGTGGTGTTCTTGGCACTGCTATCTACTCCAGTGGCCATGACAGGATTTGAGGAACTTTTGTTCGTCATCGTTAAAGTCAGTGTAGTCATACCATTCCCTAAACGTATTTAAAGATTCGCTCTATCATTACACGTACTGTGTACATTTTATTTTTTGTTCAATAGAAATCCATAAAGAAGTATGAAATAATGATAAAAAATCGTTTTTGTTTTAAATTATAAAACATCAAAAATACAATTCTTCAAAACATTAACAGTTTTATCATAAATAATTTTGAATGAATAAAATGTTCATAATACATGTATATTAAACGCTCCGATTTTTTTCTCTCGATAATTTTCATGAATCTTTTTTATATCTCAGCGGCACAGGAAAAAATATTTCTCAACATCCTAACTGTTCGAATATCTTGAGATAAACCTTTTGGTTACTTATTAATGTAAAGGTATTTTTGTCAAGAAAAAAACCCCCCAAAAACGTGAAGACATCAATGTTACAGCAAAAAGATGTCTTACCGGTCTTTTCTATTATATTAGACGTGAAAAAATGTAAATCTCAAGAAAATTACCTTAAGGGTGTTATTTACTCAGGGTTTGAGTTCTCAAATTCCGATTGTTAAAAAGTTCAATGTAATGAGTAAAATTTGTTCTAAACACAAAATGTATTTATGAAATGAATTATTATTGACAAAACATTCAATAGTTTTACTTTATTATGGAATTATGCTCAAACAAAAATTGACTTTTAGCCAAACAGAGGAAATTCGGACTAAATATTGCAGATTTTGTGTTCTGCTAAAAGTTTTTTGGCAGTAGTCTAATATTAAAAGTTAGGATTTCATATTTAAGTCTACGTAATTTTGCATATTTTCCGTTAGTTTTACCTCACTTATTCATTAAAATAATCTTATGGCCCGAATAATAATAATATTGAAAAATGCTTAAAAACATTAAAAGACATCATATCTCAAAATTTTGATCATTGACCTCATATGAAGTTTATGCCAACAGAATAAGGTAAATATAAGTAGTTCAATATCATAAATGTTTTTGTATTATCATCATTCAATTTTTTGTAAAAATGAATCAAAAATGGGTAGGGATTTGAAAACGGATAGAGGAAATTCGGACTGAATTATTTTAAAAAATTGATGCTGAAATCTTAATGTTGTGTACTTATTCAGTGCCATTACCATTCGTAAACCGTATCTTATTTTTTAAAGTGTTTAATTATTTGTAATATTTTTATAATTAAGAAAATCTCAATCGTAGTGTAAAATTTTATGGGATTTTTCTTGAATTTTCAATAAATATTCAATGGCCATTAACTCAAAAAGTAGGTCATTGACCTACTTTTCTGAAAGTGAAAAATAACAATACAAGCAAAGGTCTATAACACACAATAGATGGTTTTTCATTAACATCAGCGGATTTTTTTTTCATTCTGAGTAAACGTCATCCTTAAACTTCTGATTCCTTTAAATTTGAAAAAAAAAATTTGGAACATGGACCAGACAACTCCTAGTTCTTTTATGTTCCATAGATATGGAAGCAACTTAAAATCAGTTTTTTAAATTTGTCTTTGAAATTTATCCAGAACAAAAATCAAGGTCGGATTGATAAAGAAAATTATTGAAACTAATTTTCTTATCTTTTATGACATTGGTTTTTACCACTTGTGTGAACACATGTTGTCTCTAAGAGCGATACCTAGGGTTTTAATGCATAAAGGGTTAGTTAAGAAAGTTTAAGGTCAGATGCAACTATCTTCTATTTTATTGGCCATTTTACCTAATCTCCGTAATGTGAAGATTTCTGACACGTAATTGAAGAGTAATATATGATATCATTTCTATTTGGATAGTAAGATTTAACGGAAAATACACACTAACTAAGGCCTTCAATTTTATTTAAAGTTTGCTATAATAAGGAAAACACAAAATATTCTACAAAATATTTTACAATTTTTTTTTATATTTTCTTATAAAGGAACACAACTGAAAATCTCTTTTGCGCTCAATGGGTTATTCTGGTATCATAAAGACTTAACGTATGTAGTAGTATTTCTGTAACAATATTAATTATGACTTTCAAATACCAATCGTGCTTGTGCGTTTATAAAGAAGATAACATGATACAAAATGAAACTCTCCATCTATATTATCTCAAAAATTGTTTTGGTAATATAATTTAAATGTTTGGCTTCAATATCTTTAAATGCCACGAAATTGGAATAAATCTTAATGGTAATATATCTAAAATTGAGCAACGTCTTTTGGCCTCTTAAATGTACGGAAGCCCATTTAGGACCTATCAAAAATATTTTTGAATTTGAGATAACGAATTCTTAAATTTGTTAAAACGAATTTAAATCGTTATAACGAATTTTTGAATCCGTTATAACGAATCAAATTTGTTATAACACATTTAAGGAATTCGTTATAACGAATTTAATCTGTTATAACAAATTCGCAGAATTCGTTATTTCAAATTTTGAAATCTGTTTTAACAAATTAAATTTGAAATATTGAATTCTTGAATTCGTTATTTCAAAGTTTTAATTAGTAATTTCGGTTTTATAAAATCGGTTATAACATATTTTCATTCAATTAGTGGTAACAAATTTCATGTTTTGGGGAACAGGTTAAACGGGGCGGATTTCATTTGTTCCATATCGGCGTACGACGAAATGCGCCGATCAACTGATCGGCGTTAATCGGCGAAATGGTAAATGAAGTAAACTGGCGTAAAAACAAAAGTGGAGGAACATATTGTCACAGCGGTTGCTGTAACCGTGGTAACAGATGTAACACCAAAAGACACCTTACTTTTTCGGCTTTGCTAGAATTCCTACTTAGATAGAAACAAAATATTTAAGAACTGTTATATATGTAGCAATGCATTTTCACCAAAAATACCATGAAGGATATACAGATTTGTTTCAACGGGTTTCTGCGCAAAATCCCAAAAATTGTTTAGTCAATGTTATTAATCAATGATCATGCTGATTTATTAAATGGCACTTGCTGCCCAGCCAATGTCAAACTTATGTCATAGAATTTATTTACCAGAATTTAATGCTAAACCGCACCGAAATCGATGCAAAAATAATGAAGTTACGCCTCTTCAAAGTGTCTATTTTTACCTGCTTTTAGAAATCTTATCAAAAGAAAAGGAAATTAGGCGATAACGAGGCTTCAGTGACGTCACGAGGTCAACACGAGGGAAATTACCTTACAAAGCTATACAAAATACAAAATAAATTCAATTTTACAGCAAAAATGATTGATATATGTCTGATGTTTTGACGTATCTAGTTTTTTTTAAGTATCGTAGATTTAGAAAGTTGTATCCGTAATTATTTTGTTACAGATTTCTTTTTAAACGATTTTGAAATTTGCTATTCTAATCGCCTTTTACCGATGAATACGATATCTTTAAACGCTTGCATGGGCAGATTAATGTTCATTATTCATATTTATTTTGGTCGGTGCGTGTTCAAATCAAATAAAGCTTGAAGGACTTTATTATAGATTTGATATGCACGCTCCGACCGAAATTATCACCTAATAATATTCAAAGAATGATGCCTTTTTGCTTATATTTATATTATTTCCAATTTCTACACTTCAAAAAAAACATTTTAAAACCACTAGGTTTTTTTTCATGCATAGCACATGTTATGTATTAATGCAGCAAATACCGTTTCTCGGTTATGCTGTAGGACACGCCCATTTTGTTTCGCTCATATTTTTTTTAAATTATTGGACTATAGGTTTCAATATTGATTTGTAATTTTATCACAGTAAAGGACATTTGAAAAATATAAATATGATATTTGATATGACAAAGCAAGGCATTATAACCAGGATGTGCGCATGCGTGAACCAACTTTCCATCGGGATTGGTAAACGTTTGGGAGGAAATTCGATAGCTTCTTGGAGCTTCGAACTGATGATAGGTGCTTAAAAAAAAACAAAAACAAAAAAACCAAACAAACAAAAGAACCGCGACTTTTATATCATCTAGTCATTAGAAATTAAAGGAATGTTATGTACCTTTGGTTAACACTTAAGGTAGCTCGCGGGTTTACCTGCTTGTGAGAAAACCTACCTTGAAAATTTGTCCACGTGATCCATAGGTTTTATAGTTTTATTTCTTAAATTTATTTAAGATTCGTCTGTGCGGTAAAAATGTTATTGTGTTTCAAATACAGTGTCATTAATAAAATCAAGCAACGCCATTTCAATAAAATATATAGTAAAATGCACATTTTAACCGAGAAACGCATTACAAAACTATGCTCCAAACTTTTAAACGATTTAGACGAAATTAATCATACTCAACGCAAAAACAGAGGAGATAATTATGAATCAATTCATAAAAAAATATCAGTATGTGTTCTCGGCCATTTTTTGGCAAAAAAACTTTAAAGTTTTAAAAGATTTCTCAAAACCTTATATTTTCTTTACGACGTTAGCCTGACGTCATCATTTCCTTACTTCTTAGAACACCAAAATTGAAATGCATTTATTGACAAGACTAGCTGTTTAACACATTTTAGAACATGTAAATGCTTATTAGACATTATTGTGAATGTTATCAAATGCAATTAATGTAAGGCTGTAAAAATACAGAAAATTGCTATTTTTGTTTTTATGAAACTCTGAGTCAATCAATGCAAAAATAAAATGCCAGGCAACTACTGACATTATAAGTAAGTAATCGAATAAAACAGTTATCTCAAGCCAAAAGAAATTTAAGAATTTAAACGGTAGTACAGATTACGGAAGTTATAATTGTAAAAAAAAAAAAAGCGAAGTTAATTCATACATTCTATTTTAAAACATGACTTTAAATGGAAGAGTTCTAACGCACACTCATTCTTTATCTTTATAGAACAAAATGTGACAATGTATGTGACATCTTTAAATTTTCAGCACTTGATATTATAAATCTTTGTATAAACAGTCATAAACCGCATATAAGCTTTTTAAAATATTTTCTAAATATCTCATTTGTCATTTAAAAAAAAAAATTATGAGTTTACTATGACGGTCAACTCTTTACGTCGATTCCTATTGTGACGTCAGCAAACCCGCGAGCTACGTTAAACAAGAGGCCCATGTGGCTACATCGTTCACCTGAGCAACAATAACTTTATATGGGCGTTCAAAGGATATTATACCATATGGCCCCTCGGTAGAATAACAAAAAATAAATATTGTAAAGTATTTGAATTTTTGTTACTTATTTTTGCATGCACTTAATCAGCAAACATAAGGCTTAACATTTACTTCCCGAAGAATGACAAAATTGTATAACTTCCTTTGGCTAAACATTTACTTCCCGAAAAAGGACATATTTGTATAAAACAAGCTCTTCCCGAATGTTGACAAGACTAATGAGTAACAGTTCCTCTTGGATAACATTATCAGTTGCCTGAAGAATGACAGGGCCGCTGTTATATAGTGCCTTTTCCCCCTAGCCATCTTTCCCCCCGGAAAAATGGCTATATAGCAGTTCTTCCCCCCGGAAAAATGCCTATGTAGCAGTTCCCCCCCCCCCCCCAGGGAAAGCTGACTATATAGTGGGCTTTCCCCCTTTTTATAGCCAGATTACCCCCACGGAAAACCTACTATATAGTGGATTTTCCCCCTTTTTTTACATTCCGGCCATGTATATGGCGGACCATTCGTGGTAATATTGATATTAATTTCTCATAAAAAGGATAGTTATGGCATTTATTAATACATAGAATAAAATAGTATTACATGGTTTTTTAACCCCAAATATGAACTAAGGCACGCGCCTCCATAACATTCATGTGTCATCATCGTTTATTTCACCTGTTCTTACACCTTTTTGGAACACCTTTTACACGGATTTCGGAATACCTCGAATCATTTTCATCTAATCGATGCTTATCTACAGTTTCGACTTCGACGTTAAGAACACGTGAGAATACATTTGAGTAAAAATACGCTGGTTTGGAACTTTAATTTTCCAATGTATTACCATCTCTGTATAAGCTTCTCCGAGGGAACTAACTGACCAATCTTGACTTAATTTTGTAGAGGAAGGGAATAAAAAGTGGAAATGTATTACTCCCTTCGTCCAAAAGGCTATCAATTTTAAATTAATACCGTTCGAATTGACGATCTTAAAAACAATTATATATTTCTTCTTCTAAATATCAAACGGGAGACAGGGTGCAATGATATGATGAGAACTGAAATGTTTTAGTTTTATTTTGATTGATGGGGTTCAAAATCATGGGTAAGGGGTATTTTAATTGATTATATATTAAAAGCATGTGAAAAGTTTTACAATTTTGTTTTAAAGTTACGCATATTCATATTTTTAGCACATTTTTTACGAAACGCGAGATTTTATGATGTAAACATTTTGTTTAAAAAAATGAAATGTCTTCACAACCAGAACAATGTCGGTATCTTTGCTGGTTACTTTGGAAAATGTGAAATGGAGCCTGAACTAACCTTATGTATATATTTACACTCACTATTTACTAATTTTTCCACTTTTAAGTTTGCAACGTGATTTATAAATATACAATTTTGAAAACGATGCCATATAAATCAAGATATACGATTCACTTACCTAAAAATCGTATAATTCTATTTGTTTCATATTTTTGCAATAAAGATTTACTTGTGTACCATATTATTTCTTCGAACAATGAAACAAGGGTAATTTAAAAAAAACCAAAACCCCCAAAAAACCAAAACACATCTATTGTGGTGAGCTGACTTTTTTTTTTAAATATAAGCTTGGTCTTCTAATCAACTAACAAGTAAAAAAAAAAGTCGTATACATGTATGCGCTTAGGTTGGTTATTTATTTTTGATTTTCGGTTGCTCCTTTTATGAATAAAAGTTTATTGATTTATTTATCTAGTTATCTATTATATCATTAGTCATCTTATGAATTGATTAAATGTTTTGAAGAATAATGAATTTACCCGCGTACCTTTTTAAAAAATGTTGTTCGTAAACATTTGACTATATATGATATGGGCGCCTAAGATGGTCCCCTAAAATGAACATCGTCGTTTTACTTCAATTCTTTTTTTTTCTTTGTACAGATTTATATGTGATGTTTATACATAATGTTCATTTTGATTCAAGTGCTCACATTTAAGAAATATGACATCATAAAGAAAACCTTTTCCCGCCAATTTTGCAATTTTAGCATAAAACAGCTTGTTTTCAAGCAGTTTTTCTTTCAGAAAACATAAAGCGCATGTTTGAACAAACAAAATAGTTTAATCAGAGATATATATATAGCAAAGACTAATAAGTAACAACAAAATATCTTTGTTCAAGCATGCGCTCTATATTTCCCATTCGTAAACGGATAAGAAAAATGTCAATTTTTGACCGATTTTGGTTGAATTGTAGTAATAGCGTAACTTCTGACGTCATATACTGCAAGTTAGTGCAAATAAATCAAATGAATAGGTAAAAAATATATTTTAAATCAACTCTTCTAAAAAATAACATAACATTTTATTGTACCCGAAACACAAAAATTGCGAATTATGGGGGCCAAATTTAAATCATATTATATTTAGTTCTTAATAAAGAAAAGCAGAATTAAACGTAATTTTCAATCATTTTGATAAGGAAATATATGAGCGATTGTGTATTTTTAAATGATGTTTTTACTTTTAAATGACCGTAAAAATATGTTCATGTGGTCATCTTTAGTTTTTGAGATATGGGGCCCTAAAAAATACATTTTCTTTATAATTGGATTTCAAACATCGGACTCGAAAACAACAAAGGTCCCTACCCTGCATGGGGGCTAAAATTTTCAGTGTCATCTACTAGTGGTATAACACTATCACTGTGAAAATATGGTTAAGTGGTCATCTCTAGAATATGAGATTCGGATCCCCACTTATAGAACACTATTCAATCATTATAATGAGGTTATAAACATCGGGCCCTGAAACATCAAGGGCCCCTACCCTGAGGGCTGAAATTTTCAGAGTCATCTACAAGTGGTAAACAACTGCCACTATGAAAATATGGTGATATGGTCATCTCTAGTTTATGAGACATTGGACCCTAAAGAATATGCACTATAATCATTATAATAGGATTTTAAAAATCGGGCTCTGAAACATTGGAAACAAAATCTCTCTAAAACAGAGGTTTAGCCTGGATGAAATTTTCACAAACAGGCAGACAGTCTGATAGATTTATCAAAAAATTCTTAAAACATTCTCGCTTAGTACAATTTCAGAACACAGAATTATGCATATAAGTGTATAACTTGTAAAACAAGTATTTTTTGTTAAATTAATTACTAAAATTAAGTTTCATGTGTATATCCATTACAAATGTGTTCAATTTTCAGCATAGCCTATAAAAATAAAAAATCGGCAAAACGAAACTTAACCTTTATAGATGAATGCAGTTATACATGTATGCAACCTGGGAGTGTAGAAACATTAATTATAATCTTTACGGATTTCCATCAATATTTTTTATAAAATCTGAACCAAAAACGTGAGGGAGAAACCCTACTATGGGGGAAAAGCTACTATATAGTAGCTTTTCCCCCCAGGGGGAAAGGCTACTATATAGTAGGTTTTCCGTGGGGAGAAGCTACTATGGGGGAAAAACTGCTATACAACACCGCTATGTTATACGTCCTGTAGGGAAATATTCTCAGTGACGGTATTTGACCACACTCTTTTCAAGTGTCATCAATAAGAATGCTTCCTTTTTTGCTGAAATATCTCTGATGACTGAAAAACATATCAAAGTACTAGTCATTTTTGTTTACTTTCAGAACATGTAGGTTTACTTAAACACAAACCTTAAAGAGCTATCCTTTCTCAAAGCAGCTGTTCTGTAACAGTTTGAATTGCCGCTATTAGAATACTTGTTTTATACACTTGTCAATATTTATTGAATACGTCACAAAGCATGTTTAATAGTGAATATCGATGCTAGGAGACAAACCATCGAAATGCAGTGCAAATAATGCCCCAAAAAAGGCTTACCCAATACAGAGACCCCAGATTTGGATGTGTCAGTTACATGTAGAATATAATCAGGATAATACAGGCATGGATATTTGTAATATCAGCAAGTGTTATGAGGTATACAGATAGACATTTATATGGCTTGACCGGCCTTTCCTCTCGACAGCAGTGTGAACAAAAATGACAAGAGTGTAACACTACCCTGAATATTATGAAAGATAAATTTGGCAAATATAAAAAACTATGACCCTTTCTATCTTTATTTCGCATGGACAATTTTATGGTCAGGATGAACCCATACTAGAACTCCCAAACATTAAGGAATTAAGAATTTGGGGTTAAATGCTCAATTTTCCGTTAAAGGAAAACTTACATTAAAGATACATTTTTTTATTTGTATTGAATATAAGATATAATTTTTTATAGTTTTTTTTTTATATTTGCCAAATAGTTATTATTACACAATGTCCAAAACCGTGTTGATATGTTGTACTGACTTGGCTATTGTCTCTGATTTTGTTAACCGAATCCAGTGACAAAAATGATTCGCTATCAGCCATTTTATCTTCACAAAACATGAAATAAAATAAACTTTCGGAAATAAGATTTTACAAGGAGTACTTTATTTCGTTGTTATTGAACTTTCACAAATATATTCCTTTATCACTAGAGGTAAAAAACAAGGACAATCTAATCACTGTGCTCAACCGATAACTAACTAGTAAAAGGCAGTAAACGTACATGAATAAACATGCACTGGCTTTGAAAAAAAACCCGACGGAAATGATCGTTGTTAATTAAAGCTTGCATAGTGTGGTCAACAGCGATTGATAATATACAAGTCAAGAAATCTAAAATATATATCTAGGTCAGTTGAACCTAGCAGATATAGGTTAATATTTAAATCTCGTGGATACAGCTGAACACTGTAGTCAAAATAAATAATATTGCCAAAACATGAAGACAAATACAAACTTCAAAGGCAAACTGCATAAGCAGACATTTTATGGCACTTAACAAATATCAAAATTGGAGTTTTCAAATTACCGATAATCATTAAGTCAAGGTCATACTGACCTTGAAAAAAATGAGCGAAACAATATGGGCGTGTCCTACAGCATAACCGAGAAACGGTATTTGCTGCAATAATACATAACATGTGCTATGCATGAAAAAAAACCTAGTGGTTTTAAAATGTTTTTCTGAAGTGTAGAAAATGGAAATAATATAAATATAAGCAAAAAGGCATCATTCTTTGAATATTATTAGGTGATAATTTCGGTCGGAGCGTGCATATCAAATCTATCATAAAGCCCTTCAAGCTTTATTTGATTTGAACACGCACCGACCAAAATAAATATGAATAATGAACATAAATCTGCCCATGCAAGCGTTTACAGATATCGTATTCATCGGTAAAAGGCGATTAGAATAGCAAATTTCAAAATCGTTTAAAAAGAAATCTGTAACAAAATAATTACGGATACAACTTTCTAAATCTACGATACTTAAAAAAACTAGATACGTCAAAACATCAGACCTATATCAATCATTTTTGCTATAAAATCGAATTTATTTTGTATTTTGTATAGCTTTGTAAGGTAATTTCCCTCGTGTTGACCTCGTGACGTCACTGAAGCTTCGTTATCGCCTAATTTCATTTTCTCTTGATAAGAATTCTAAAAGCAGGTAAAAATAGGCACTTTGAAGAGGCGTAACTTCATTATTTTTGCATCGATTTCGGTGCGGTTTAGCATTAAATTCTGGTAAATAAATTCTATGACATAAGTTTGACATTGGCTGGGCTGCAAGTGCCATTTAATAAATCAGCATGATCATTGATTAATAACATTGACTAAACAATTTTTGGGATTTTGCGCAGAAACCCGTCGAAACAAATCTGTAAATCCTTCATGGTATTTTTGGTGAAAATGCGTTGCTACATATATAGCAGTTCTTAAATATTTTGTTTCTATCTATGTAGGAATTCTAGCAAAGCCGAAAAAGTAAGGTGTCTTTTGGAATTGTTACATCTGTTACCACGGTTACAGCAACAGCTCTGACAATATGTTCCTCCACTTTCGTTTTTACTCCAGTTTACTTCATTTACCATTTCGCCGTTTAACGCCGATCAATTGATCGGCAAATTTCGTCGTACGCCGATATGGAACAAATGAAATCCGCCCCGTTTAATTTGTTCCCCAAAACATGAAATTTGTTACCACAAATTGGATGAAATAGGTTATAACCGATTTTAAAAAACCGAAATTAAAACTTTGAAATAACGAATTCAAGAATTTGTTATAACAGATTAAATTCGTTAAAACGAATTCCTTAAATTTGTTATAACAAATTTAATACGTTATAACGGATTCAACAATTCGTTATAACGATTTAAATTCGTTTTAACAAATTCAAGAATTTGTTATATCAAATTCAAATATATTTTTTGATAGGTCCTAAATGGGCTTCCGCATAAATGGAATACGCCATCGCCTTATATTTCATCAGTTATTCTTATAAACTATATATACATATTTGATGTTCGATATAAACTATAAAAAAAATTGACCTTTGCCCCGAAATGATTTTTAAAAATAATGACTAAGTCATCTTTTCAATGTTTTAATAAAAAGCTTACCAATGTTTCTATTTTAAAAAAAAGTTACAAGGAAATAATAACAATGCCCATTTACTTCAAGTTTTGATTTTGTAGAAATTGTTATTTGTATGAGAGGTAATCGGATGCTTTTGTCAGTTGTAAATATCTAAAGTATGGAAGGCATATACCCAAAACCTGTTTTAATCTATTTTTCATTAAACATCACAGGATGAATGACCATCTTTAAGTTCTCCTTAAAGATAGCTTAAAGATGCTTAAAGGTAGCTTAAAGACGATCTTTAAGCCACCTTTAAGCTACCTTTAAGCTATATGTGTTGCTTAAAGATGGCTTAAAGAAAGCGTAAAGATGGCTTAAAGGCAGCTTAAAGACTATCTTTAAGCCACCTTTAAGCCACCTTTAAGGACAACTTATAGGTCCTTAATGTCCAAACTTCTTTAAGCCACCTTTAAGCCACCTTTAAGCTACCTTTAAGCCACCTTTAAGCCATTAAAAAAATTTTATTTCCATATTGTGCTTAATTTCCAACAAAATGTATTAACTTTATGAAAGAAAAGGTATTAAAACGGTTTTTGTTCTAGAAAGAAAATTGAAAAAAAAAACACAAAAAAAAAACAGGCCACTGCGAGAATTGAACCCGGGACCCTTAGTTTACTAGCATCACCACACTTCCTCTGCGCCACGGCAACTTACATATATATGAGGGTTTTAATATCCTATATTTCAGTGGATATTGAATCACTGTATTGAATGTGTTTACTTGAAAAGATTTTGACAAACCATTCAGTTTGTAACAATCAATTATATCTAATTTATAAATTACATGCATGCGTGTATTTAGAATGAAATACGGAACTTGGTCTTCAGTGAACAAAAATATATTATACCTAAATGGAAACCGTTAGGTTCACTATAGTAGGCTTATTTAGTTAATAAATTTAAACCGAGTAGATATACGTTCATCTAATTTATAGCTATAAAAATGTAAGAAAGAAAATGAAATCATTTCTTTTATTAAATGCATTGATACTATTAGGGTATTTGTTCAATTTCCCGCAATTTCCCGGTTTTCATGATCGCGGCGCCGTTCCAATATGTTTAAATATTTACATGTAATTGTATGTACATGATTTTTAAACTATCAATTCTATAACAAACAAAATTACCAATTACCGGTGACGTATTTACTGCATGTGGCAATTGCAAATGACTTGTATATACAATTGTATGATGTGCCAGGCCGGGTATATTTGACATATTTACCCTTATACATATATTTAAATAATCAACCCCTATTTATGATCACCGGTACATTAATTAATTAGCCTCAAGATTTTACTCTTACATACATGTATCGTTAATTTGTAGACGTAACATCTTTGAAACCCAGAGCTAGGAAATAATACTTTGAAAATGAATTACAAATTTAAATTAACTTTTATTCACTAGACTTATCGTATACTCGTACATACTAAGATTCAACGCCTTAGAAACCCTGACGTGCACCTGGGCACACGACACACCTGTTGTGTATATCTTGTATATTCTGTGTTAGTTCCAGGGGTTTTCTTAAGTTGGACAAACAATAGACTTTAATTAGATATACACAAACATGCACCTGGGCACACGACACAACTGTTGTGTATATCTTGTATATTCTGTGTTAGTTCCAGGGGTTTTCTTAAGTTGGACAAACAATAGACTCTAATTAGATATACACAAACGAACAAAACTATGTCTAGAAAAACAAAGCAGTAATATCCTGCCCGATATAACAAAGGCAGTTGAGAGTCTTTTCATCTTTAACATGTATCTAGCAGATCTAGAGTTAGAAATAATGAAAATTGAAAAAAAAAAATACAAACCTTAAACCGATTATCAAATTAAATCATGCATTTTTGGTTCATTATCTTTATTTTGTTTAATAACCGGAGGAACAGAGAGAGAGAGAGAGAGAGAGAGAGAGAGAGAGAGAGATTTTTTTTTCACCGATTAATTTATAATAGGAAGCAAACATACTTTAATTAGTTTTATGCACATATTAAGATACAGAGACTGCGCTCATCCCTACAATAATTTTGAAACCCCCCAAAAATTATAAAGAATTTTATAACGGCAATCTGTGTCCATCGGAGCGGTGCTGATGATAGCGATCTGTGTTTAATGGAGCGACGATTAAAACCGCCTGGAACACCCCCCCCCCCTTCCTTGGAAATTATATTATCACTCGGATGACCCCCTCCCATCTCTATAAAAGAGCTTTTGCATTTAATATATGTTTTTATTGTTCAGCTTGATCAATATTGACTTAAAGGCCACTTAAAGACAGTGTAAAGGCAGTGTAAAGAGAGCGTAAATGCCACTTAAAGATGCTTAAAGATGGCTTAAAGGTGGCTTAAAGGTGGCTTAAAGAAGTTTGGACATTAAGGACCTATAAGCACTTGCTTAAAGGTGACTTAAAGGCGGCTTAAAGGTTGTATAGCCTTTAAGCTCCTTTAAGTCACCTTTAAGCCACCTTTAAGGACTTGCTTAAAGATGGTTTTTCGCCCTGTGGCATTGCTACGAAGATATCAAAAAACTATATTCAGAACAATGTTCAAAGATATTTAACAAAAAAGTAGAAACCCCTTCTCCCCTGTAATACGCATTTAATCATATGTAAATATGTATACAGTACTATTAAAATTACCGATATTGTAGTGGATTGTAAGATTTCCCGAGCAGCAGGATATTGAATTTCTGTACAACACAACAGAGTCTGAGTTTGTCACGGTCATGTTGGACTGTCTTGTATATGTACAACCGGACCAGTCTACAGTTGACACATTCACTGCTGTATCAATTTGGACGTTAGAACACGAACGGCACCAATTAATGTAAGAGCAAAAAAACATTTGAATGATCGTATTCATTACGTGAATATTAGAGTGAAAGCCAATTGCAAACGTTACAACAACTGGCTGGTCATTTTTACCAAACTTAATGAACTTAAGCATGGCAGTATATATCAATGTTACAATGCACCCGGAACTATGCCAAATTGGAACCATTATCAATGTACTTGGACGATCCTATTAAGGGTAATTGTAAATTTAACAAATAAACTTAGGTTCCGTTATAAATGACATTGGAGAGTTCAATTAAGAGCTTGATTTTTTGCCATTTGAATTTTTGATAGTTTAAACGTATAAAAATGTGTATAATTACACTCAATCAAAAATTGTCTTTCTCTATTAAGTTCCAAGATATATACAAATATCACAATTCTATGTTCTGTAAGCAAGGTTGGTGCCACGTTTATGTTTAAAAATAGGTCGCTGGACAGAAAATACCAAACGTAAAGCAAAATTTTATGTGATAACTATTATACCACTACAAACTGTTGATGTTGTTCATAATTAGAGTTTCCAAATAGAAAAAATAAGAAGTCTCAGACTGGTTTAAACGAGGGTATTAGAAGAATACAGTTACTTATGTAAACAATGCGACTCAAGTCTTTGATATATAACAAAAACTTGTACACTCTTACTTTGCCTATAACTTGAAAAGCTTTCTAGTAAAAAAAATCTTGTTAAATGGAAAAAGACACATCCATACGATAAACATTTATTCTGATGGAATACTTTATAATTAAATCCTGCGTTATCGAGGTTCAGGAATTGACTGACTCTTGCTCTGATAGGAAGAACCCTGAAAATTCACGGGGTTTTTTGTGGTTTTTTTTTTTTTTTTGCTTTTGTTTTTTTTTATATAAGTTTTCAGGAGTAAGCTCCTGTGTTTTAACGACAATAACCCATTAATCAAGTTATGAATCTGTTGTAGTGGATTGTAAGATTTTCCCAGCAGCAGGATATTGAATTTCTGTACAACACAACAGAGTCTGAGTTTGTCACGGTCATGTTGGACTGTCTTGTATATGTACAACCGGACCAGTCTACAGTTGACACATTCACTGCTGTATCAATTTGGACGTTAGAACACGGACTGCACTAATTAATGTAAGAGCAAAGAAGTATTTGAATGCTTAATTCCATTATTTCTAGATGCTAGCAAAACAATTGCACTAAAGAACAAACAACAAAGTAATACATATAACTTGACAATCTTTTAAAACCCTGCTTGTTGATTATAAAGCATTGAAATATTTCCATATTCCCGGAAGATAGGTCAGAATCAGGATATGTTTGATAAAAATAAATGCACACTCGTGATATTTTGAAACTGCATTTGATGATAGTCAGTTATCATGTTCACATTTTTCTCACTTATTGCAGGTATTGGCAGAAAACCTCTACGATCGCTGATACCGAATTCTTGTGTTACATTTTGAAAATTCTAAACAACTCTCAGAAAAAAAAAATCACAACATACACAACTTTCCTTTTCCTTTTAAAACTTAGAACTTTATACATGAAAGATTGTTGCAGGATAACTAATATGACATTTTATTTGCTGTTGAAAAAGAACCTTGCAGAGCAATTTAAAAACAGATTCTAACGGTAATAATACGTTGTGTGTTTCTAATCATTAAAACAATTATTTTGTCAACACACATGTTGCTGTTTCGATTTAGAGTGTGATTACAAAACGCACCAAATGGTGTGTGAGCATGGTCGTAATAAAAAGCTGCATCGCACAATATAAAATACTTCTTATTGACATTTTTAAAAAATAATTTAAGGTATAGATTCAGTCATTTTTTGTATTGCTCAAAAGTAATGTTTTTGATTTTATTTTGATGTTTTGTCCTGTTTCAAAATAATGCACAAAATAAAAAATAGCATCTATTGACATTAGAATACCCAAACATTAAGAATATATGAATAAATACCTCACAAGACTTTCAAACGCGTATTTGTAGCAGTTATTTTGACACCACTGCATCATTTGTTTTTTCTTGTAGATATTTTTATGAGGTTCAATGTAAAACAAAAGTTTGTACGTGTATATGGATCGTTTTGAACCTGGTAACATCTGCTTTAATTAGCTTAATTGGTATCGTTTACATTTTTCACAACGGCGTACTTTGTCGCTCTCATCAAATAAACATATGGTAAATCAGTGTTACATAGGTGACACAACTAAGAACCTCTAATCCACCAATGCTAGTCAAATTTCTAAAATTATTTTTTCAACAGCACATATTGGAATTTTAAAAATATTATCCATCACTAAGCTATGCAACGTATGCATATGTTACACCATAAGCTGTGATATTCATTTTATGATGCTATACGCCTTTTTAGTCCAGGTAATCTTCTGAAGAGTGAATATCAAATCACTGCGGATCAAGAGGCGAGAACAATGCATGAAACGCTCTTTTAAGATTAGTTTTGTTAACATGTTGAAATAACATGACTGTTAATTTCAAATCAGCGTAAGAGACACGCGGTGATGTTAAAACGTGGGGTATGTCTCAGACTAAAAAAGGCAAGCGCAAGGAAGATGATCACACTGACACATGACAATATAATAATGGCAGCAACCAAAGCGTTAGAGTAAGCTTTAGTCCAAATTTTCTCCAACTGGTCAGTTTCTGTTGTATTCTGTGCTCTGCTATCGACTCCAGTGTCCGTCACAGTGTTTGAGGAACTTTTTTTCGTCATATTTAAAGTCTGTGAAGTCATACCATTCCCTAAAAAGAGAAAAGATTCACTATATCACTACACGTACTATGAACCTTTTACTTTTTGTTCAATAGAAATGCACGAAAGAACGAAATAATGATCAATGTCTTAGATTATTAAACATCAAAAAATAATTTCTTCAAAACATTAAAATTTTGAACAGAAATAAATTTGATTGAATAATTGATCTTTTCATAATATTTTAAACGCTCCGGGGTTTTTTTCTTGGTAATTTTTATGAATCTTTTCTAATTCTTGGCGCTACAAGAAAATTAAACATTTTTTTCGAAATATTTGAATATCTTAAGCTTAAGGTTAAAACTGTTGGTTACATATACATGTAAGGGTATCTTTCCGAAAACAAAATACAAAAACAAAAAGACGCCAAAGTTTGAACAATAAATAAATGTCTTTTATATTATTTTAGACGTAAAAAAATGTACATTTCATGAAAATTGTTTTTAACTTCCGATTAATTAAACTTTGAAAGAAAACAGGACATGGGCATGACAACTCATAGTTCTTCTAGGTTCCAGAGATCTGGAATCAAAATCATTCAAGTTTACAATATTTGTGTTTGGAATTTATCTGGGACAAAGATCAAGTTCGGGTTGAAAAAAAAATTGAAACTAAATCTGTTATCTTTTATGTTATTGGTTTTTACCACTTATATGGACAAATGTTGTCTTCACGAGCAATGCCTAGGGTTTTAATGCATAAATGGTTTTTAAGGAACGTTTAAGGTCCAGTGCGATTTATCTTTAATGATTTTTCATTTTTCCTATCTCCGCAATGTGCACGTGAAGATTTCCACTAATTCAGGAGTAATATATGATACTCTTCTATCACGAGAGATTTCAGGGAAAATACATGTTGACATTTATTTATAAGTGTTTAATTGACAGTTTGACATTTGCTATAATAATGAAAATTCAAAGTATTTTACAAAATGTCCTACTTACAAATATTAATATTTGCTAATAAATGGATGCCATTAAAAATACGCTTTTTAGCATTCATAGGTTATTTTGTAGCGATATTTATTATGTCTTTTTCAAATAAAATTCGCGTTTGTATGTTTATGATAACATGATACAACATTAGACTATCTATCTATAGTATTTCAAAAATTAGTCTGGTAATATACTCTGAATTTATTGGCTTAAATAGGTTTAAATGCAAATAAATAAGAATAAATTTTAATGGTAATTTATCTAAAATTGAGAAACGTTTTTGGCCCTTTGAATATATTACGGCATCGATTTATATTTCATTAGTTGTTTTTCTAAACACTATATATACAAAATTGATATTCGATGTAAACTATAAAAAATTCAAATGTAATTTGCCTCGATATGATTTAAGGAAATATAATGACTCATTCTTTCTTTTCAATCTTTTCATTGTTTTCGGGAAAAGAAACTGGCTAATAACTACAATGCCCGTTTACGTTAAGTTTTGATTTTATAGAAAATGTTATTTCAATGAGGTGTAATCGGATGGTTTTGTGTAAAGCATATACTCAAAACATGTTTTTATCTATTTTTTCTTCTTTAAACCATGCTAGTTAATAAAAACTATATTTAGAACAATTCTCTAAGATGTTTCACAAAATCAAATTGAAATCCCCCTTTTCCTGTAATACACATTTAATCATGTATAAATATCTATAAACTAATAAAATTACCGATACTGTAGTGGATTGTAAGATTTCCCGAGCAGCAGGTCGTTGAATTTGTGTACAACACAACAGAGTCTGAGTTTGTCACAGTCATGTTGAACTCTCTTGTGTCTGTACAACTGGACCAGTCTACAGCTGTCACATTCACTGCTGTATCAATTTGGACTTTAAAACATGGACTGCAGCCATTTAAGTAAGAGCAAAGAAGCATTTGAATGCTCAATTCCATTATATGTAAATGCTAGTAAACAATTGCACTAACGAACAAACAACAGAGTAGTTACTATAAGTTGACAATCTTTCAAAACCCTGCTTGATGATTTTGAAGCATTGACATATTTCTGTTCCCGGAAGATAGGCAGAATCAGGATATGATCAATAAATGTATATGGACACTCGTGATATTTTGAACTGTCCTTGATGAATGTCATTTATTATTTTCACATTTTTCTTTCTAATTGCAGGTATTGGCTTAGACCTCTTATCTACGAAGGCCGATAGCGGCCGCCACTCTAACGTTTTGTGTGTAATGTGTACAACGTTTTGGCTGAAACTCGCTGACACATTTCACCTAAAAGTAAAAGTGTACAAATTGTAGTGTCATTGCAAAATATTAAGTACACTGTTTGTTCGTGTACTCCAACCGTAATTCTAGGGATGGTGATGAAACAACTGTTTTGTTTCCTCTTCCAAAGGCCTGTCCTTTGAAAATCAATTGTCTACGTGCTGCATGGGGTGTAAAAATATTTGTATTCAATTTCGTCCCTTTTATCATTAACCACAGAATCTCTATTAACAAAATAAAATCAAAGTACAGAAGTACTGACGGGAGTTGATTTTATCGATTATCATATCTTTCAAATTCAACTTATCTTGCGTTGCAATCAGTTTCTAGTCTGTATTTAAATTAGGCACATTTTTATAATATGAATTTTCAGACTTTTCCGACAAGAATTTTGAGAAACCCTTTATAAATCATGTTGTGTAATACTTTAAGATAGATTTCAAACTATGTATCAGTAATCGCAATTCTAAAAATTGTATGGATCCAAACACTATTGGTATCGAACTCTAGTCTCGTTCAACCAGACGCTCAGCTGTCTCCGTTAATCTCCGACACGCAAGAGAGCCTCTCTGTCGGAGATTTTCGGAGACAGCCGAGCGTTTGTTTGAACGAGACTATATTAAACTCTGGCGTAAGAATACATGATACTACAAAAATATATATCTACATTGTTCGTATTATATAAAATCTGACTATTTTCAAAGTGTTTATAGATAAATTTCTTGAAAAACAATGCTTCAGCATACATCACATCGAATTTTTCTAATCCCCTTGAATCAAAAACGATATTACCAAAATAGATAAACAAGATTTTTATCATTTAATTATGTAGAATATAAACGTAAAATTATAAACTATATATTTTATATAGTTATCTAAAATGCATTGCTAATGTGTCCTTGATAATTCTAGTATATGGTGCTTCCCATATATTCCTTAATGACAAATAGTTAAGTATGTACATATACATCTGTTCACCCCTCTTTATTATATATAAAAAAAAAATTATTCATGTAAAGAATCGCTGGCTAATCGTTCCTGATTTACTTGGATTAAAAAAACCGCCTGTAAATTGTACTTATGGTTTGCTTTGTCATTGCAATTTTGGTTTTATCTCCCCTTCAGTTATGAATGAATCAGAAAATACACAGTTGTGATAAGAATTTACAATCAATTTGATAAAGTGTTTTGGTATCGTTTTGGTTAATGTAGGACATTTTTTTTTCTTTTATGGGAAAAGATATTACGCTCAGCTACGTTGACAACGGGTTTCTCATTGCCTATAATTGTTGATACATCTTTGACCTCTTACCTTTACCAAGCACACAGTAATAGTAATCTCGCATTAAAATTCCTCATAACATGTAATCAACATGTAATCATAGATATCCAAAATTACTCGAAGAAATAAAATCAACGTTACAATACAATACGTTTAATAATCTATAATTTGACAGGTAGCGTATTTACAAATATGGCGTCATGTAGATATATAGAAAGAAATGAAAACCATCTCCACCATGTTTTATGTCATGAAGGAACGGTTCAGAAAATCATTAATTCTTGACTACAACAAAATGTTTAGAAAAACGCGTGTACGCTGTTACTTTATATCTGATTTATTGCATATATTTCATTGCCTATAGTTTATTTCGACTGGCAGTATTTCTATTTAACGAGGGCGGTTCTAATTTGTTCTGCCCTAGATTTTTTAATGAAATTTCTTACACGAGTTTCTACTGAAATATCAATCATATTTAAAAAACAAAAAGTCAAACATTTACCACATTGTTTTATTAGGGGGTCATCTCAACGTTTGTTAGTTTTTAACATAGAAACCTATGGGATTTTGTATGAAATGTATCAATTTTGCACTTTTTTTCATTTTTTTCAATCTTTTGCCCTAGGGATATTTTTCCTGTTCTACATATGAAGGTTATTGCTAGAAGACATCTAATGACCGAATAAAAAAGCGTTTTACCTCCTGGTTTGTTCCAGGGGTCCTATCAAAGTTTAATTTGTGTGCCCAATTTCTCAGACGTCGGAAATGGCTATTTTAGTTGACTAAGGCGGAAATGGTGACTTTTTTAGTGTTATTAAAACATTCAGAGATATTAAAGTGATAAAAAATACATAAAATTACATATTAAGGGTCATAAATACAAAATAAATGGTTACTGTTTTGAAATACATGTATTAAACTAAATTAAGTCGGGGCAAGAAAACATGACAAAGGGTTTGGCTTGCTGAATCCTCTTCAAGTTTTCGACCCAAGCTCAAATATAGCTTATACTTCCAAGACATTTATGTTTATTCTACAATATAATATTAATTTTACGACTCAAACGACAAATTTTGCTGAAAATCTGCAGATGAAACCATAACGCCATGGCGTCAACCAAGCAAAAAATGACGTCACAATGCAAATAAAACGCTGTGTGAAAGCGTGCGTACTCAAACTGTACTCGAACAAAGTTGAATAAGTCGTATGTATTAGAACCATCTGTAATGCTATTTAGACGGGCTCACGTGACCCCGTCTATTAGTTTCTGTCAGCCGAAGTCTCAAACCGGAAGGCACGCGTAGAACACAATGAATTGAGTCTGCGCGTAAGAAAATAGTGCAGAAAAGTTTCATGCATTTCAGTAAATCTATATTATAATAACACGCAGTAAATCTTTTAAAGTCCTCTGTGTATAAACCAAATTTTATTTAGAAAATAAACAAATAGTTTTATTGATCAAAATATTCTTGCTCGGGTTCAAATGTGGAATGAGTTACGTAACTGAATGCACAACGCCGTTGACGATTCAGTTTGTGTACAAGCTCATTAATCAATAGAAGAGGTTGAAGGTTGAATCGAAAGGAAAGTTCCCAAACGCAATGTGCCATTTTTGAAAAGTCGTGAATTTTTTTTTGACAATCTTTCACCTGAATACTACCGAACTTAATGCGCAAGCCAAAGTTAAAATCAGGACGGATTATACAAAGATGTCTTACATATTAAAAGAAGTCTTACATATTAAATAGGTGTTTCATTGGCTTCCAGTCTACTTGCGGTATGACTGCTGTTCGTCTCTGAAGGAATTTTGTACATAGAAAATAAAAACAAGTCTGAATTTGCCTTCTCGTTCGTCGGCTCTTTAATGAATTCAACCTGATTTTAATTTTGAACAATGGACTGTAAGCAAAATCTATATACATGTACATTTTGGGTAACCAATACATCAAATAATATATACAATCTTATCGATTGAAGAACCAAGTTAAATGTTAATGTTCATGTTGTCCGGTTTAATTGGAATGAGGCTTGGGGTGAATTACATTGTAAAGAAATGCATTACATAACCATTTTTCATGAATTACCATTATTAAATTTTCTTGAAATAATGCATTACATTACCATTACATGAGTAAAATAATGCATTACCATTACCATTACTTTGTGAAAAGTCAATAAGTTTTAAAAAAGTAATTTAAAATCCAAATAAAGAGTTTTTGTAGATGTTTCATAAATAAAACATGCTTAAACATATTGACAGGTTCATGTTCAATATCAGGTTCAAATTTAATGACTTATACAAGATTCCTGTTGCACTTGTAGTGCTCAAAGTAAGGTTAGTCCCGTAACATTTACACGCTAATTGCGGAGTTGCCAATCTCTGTTATTAATGTCTCTGATTTTCGGAGAATGATTTTTAATGAACGGAGCGGTTGTATCGTAATTCGTGTAGGTGATGTAAAAAAGTAGTAAGTGGCGAACGGATTTATTTTTACCTATTAATTTTGCATGAATCGCTGCAAGAAAATCGTGTCAGATAAGTCGGTCTAAAAAATCAAAATGGCGACCGTGACAAACCTTTTTATTGCTAGAGTACTTGGAATCTTATTGTAAAAAGAAATATTTCTAACGTCAGGTGCCTGTCTTTGTTATCGTTATACAAATATTAACTTTGTTTGTTAATTCAGCAGTTTGAGAGTTTTCGAGGTTTTCATAAACCTTGTATAACGGATACCGTCCGACTTGTGGATATTCTCTTGGATCACAAAATTGAATAAATCTAATGATTTAATTATCTTCCTTGATATAGTTGTTTTGATTTTCCCGGTTAGTAGAAATTTTTAAAATTTTTCCTTGGGCTCTTATTTTACATAAAATACCGTTGTGTCAATTTTTACAATTATGAAGGCCGGGATTGAGTAAAAATTAGGCAAAGAACAAAGTATCAGACAATTGCAAAAAAGCCTAATAAACATAGATTGAAGTAACTAATTCAAACTCATAATTTTTGGAAGCATATTCGAGGAAATCAAGTACAATTACAAATTCAAACTTTCAAGACCCCGTTTTTCAGTACTTTGATTTTCTTTTGAAATTTCTTTCTTTCATTTTTGAATAATGAAACATAAATTTATGGATCAAAAACATTCGTTTCGGGAAAGGACCAATAGGAATTGGAAAGTAATCGTGAGGATGTTATTAACATGTTTGCATTTCAATTGCAGGCGCTAAGTCATTACATACTGTTCCCACTGAGTGAGCACAATTTTAAATGCGGGAAACTTGTCTTTGTTTACTTGGGAGAGGTAGTTTTGTTGTAAATTCAATTTAGACATGGATTTCTTTTACAAAGTACAGAGATACACGTACGTTATCATACACACAAACACACGCGCACGCATAATAAATTTTTTATATGCTATTCTATTAATCGTTTTTAATTAAATGCGGCAAACGTCCAAACGTGAGTCATGCAGGTCTGCATTTGAAGGATACCTTTACAGCTAAAGGAACATAGTATCTAATTCAATTTATTAGATCTTTAATACCATTTAAATGTACATATTTGGAATAAGTGTTTGAAGTATGTCAGTGAAATAAATTTCCTTGAGCTGTAAAAATGAAGGATTTTTTAAAAGTTCTCTGGTAAGATGTAGCTCTGATGTGATTAAAACACCGATTTTTAAGTAATGGTGTACTGGGATTTATTCCTTTAAACAATAAGCATACGATAATTAAATGAAAAACAAATGTAACAAATATTTCAAAAAATCACACACAGTAACGTTTATGTTACATAAAGTAAAAAATTATCAAGTAGAAAATAACGATGAGTGATGAAACATATTTTGATGTTATTTCATCGTTTATCTCTTAATGATGCGAGATGCAAGTCATTGCTAACCGTCTTCTGTTTTCAATCCAAATATTCAGTATGATTATCTTTGTAGAGAGTCTGGACATGCTCATGCAAGTTGATGTACATGTAAACCAAAATATTCAACATTAGTAGCTAATGTTAAAACATGTTCGTCAGCTTCTCCAATCTGCCTAGGACTTTGTTGTGATGTCAGCCAGATTGGAACAGCCATTGTCGCTCCGCCACAAGTTGCAGGGCAAGAGTCCTTATTATCCAGATATCCTTCACAAATGTATATATTAGACCCATAAGGTTGATTTGATGATAATGTTGTCACACATGAAGAATCAATTGGGCCTGCTTGTCTAAGGTCATTAGCATCAAGGTATCCATCAAAGGTATTCATATAGGTGGCTTCATCTGAGGATACAGACTCACTGGATACTGGGCATTTCTCACATGTGTTGACATAAATAATTTCATTCGACTTTATAGATTTGGTTGTTAAAGATTTGTTCATTTCAACCACTCGCTGGACTGTCGTTTCATTTTCCCCAATATTGCTTCCCGTTTGGGTCTCGCTAAAACCAAGATTGTTACAACCGACTTGGGAAACGCACAAACTGTCTCTGTTTAAAATAAAGACACTTGTTAGCAAAAAACCATTGATGAGCATTATCATTCGGAATATATCTCTGTAAAATAATGAAGTGGTTGTTTTTCTTTCGTATAAAATCAAAGTATTATGCCTCTTTCAACTTAAGCCATACTTTGTTTGCAGTTCATTTCTGCGTCTTACAGAAAAGATCAAAATAGTAACAATGGTGGTGAGAAAGAGAAATCCGCTGATGTCACCCAGTCCAAAGAGGAGATAATCGGGAAGATGATTGGTGCCCACCACTAACTGTTGGGATTCAGAGTTTATTTGTTCTGTTGTAGAAACATTGGTCGCATCTACATAAAGTGCCTTTCTGATTTCTTCCGGAGTCAACACTAAATTGAAAAAAATAATATTTTTGATATTGTGTTCGTATACTATTTTGCTTAAAAAATATCAACATAATGACGTACCTGAAGCGTTGGATACGATCCTCAAGCCTCCCTCACAACACCGCTTTCCGCCTTGTTTGTAGCCAAATGGACTTACAATTCGCGTGAAAAATAAAGCATTCTGGTAGAATTTAGAACAATTGGAGTCATCAATTATAATATCATCATGGCGTGCTACATTTAACACACCACATTTTTCACACGAGTTTACACTAGAACAGTCGATAACTGTATTCAGTTTGATCATCTTGCAATGCATAATATTTGAATTATTAACATCAATAATATATATGTAAAACATCAGGAAGTGATCGAAATTTATTTATTTGCGAACTTCCCATTCTCAATACACATTAATGCACTTTCAAATGATGCATCAAATTCAGATCACTTTTATTTAGAGTAATATCTTATCCGTTTTTGAACAGGGATTACTTTTCAAAATTACCGAAAACGAACAAAGTATTTCATTATGGAATTTTATTACGGTGTACACATAAAATAAGACCAAAAATCCTACAATATTTTGTTTGATTTCTTTCCTGGAGCCGTATTTACGAAAACCGAATAGGGCCACATAAAAAAAATATTTTTATCTCGTAATTACGAGAAAAGATCTCGTTATTACGAGTTAATTATCTCGTTATTACGAGAAAAGATCTCGTAATAACGAGAAAAGATCTCGTTATTACGAGTCAATTATCTCGTTATTACGTGAAAAGATCTCGTTATTACGAGATAATTTTCTCGTTATTACGAGTTAATTTTCTCGTTATTACGAGAAAAGATCTATATAAAATGGTGCGTTTCTGAAAAGGATTCGACTGGATCACACTTTCAGTCTATCTTTTTCATGCCAGAAACGTTGATTAAATTTTGAATAAATATTTAAAAATAACAACGATCATTATTCATTAATTTCTACATATCAAAATGATTGGATTTGACATTTTATCTGATATTAATAAAAGGAAAGAACTTCATGTAATTTTTCTATTCAACTTATATATATTATAATCCCACTCCGAAGTAAATACCAGGTTGTCCTATAGTCATAAAAACACAATTTTATTAGTTACAGATAACTTTAATGACTATATAGTTTCAGTCATGGATATGGATATACAGGATTTACCCGAAGATAATTGATTTTGTCTATTAACATTTTGGAGTCTGAAAACAAATTACACGTATCTTTCTTAATTATTGACAAATAGTTCAATGAATTTATTAATCAATCTGCTTTGCTAATTTTTCCGAAATTTCTTTTAAACTGCTTGGTCCGATTTTATATCAAATTATGTGTTTTAAACGATGATTATGCAAAGTAAGTGTATATTAATAGACATTGCAGTAATTCATACACTTTACATAAAAAGAATAGAATAATGAAACGCGCTATTTTAAAAATAGATCTTTTCTCGTAATAACGAGATAATTAACTCGTAATAACGAGATCTTTTCTCGTAATAACGAGATAATTAACTCGTAATAACAAGATCTTTTCTCGTAATTACGAGATCTTTTCTCGTAATAACGAGATAATTAACTCGTAATAACGAGATCTTTTCTCGTAATTACGAGATAAAAATATTTTTTTAAGTGGCCCTATTCGTCTTTCGTACGTATTTCACATCATCCGTTTAAAATTTCTAGCTATATACAAGGAAGCTACATGCTTTTAAGATTTTTTCTTTCAACAATTTATACTAATATCTAAAATTACAGCAGAGTGACCCATGTACAAAGTGGAGAGTAATTGTTAATTACATAGGTTTGCATTGTATCATAATGTTTGGCATATGAGGCGTCATCTTCCTCTATTTGATATAATCACGTCACTCTAATACTTATTCCGATATGAGTACTTTATCACGCGTGTGAAATTTACAAACCACATTCTTCTGTTTAGTCATAACAATTGGTTTTGTTAATTCTTATATTTTATTACTTGTTATTCAATCTGTCCCTTTCAGACAAGGATATGCTTCACTAATTATAAGATGATTTGATGACTGGATAAGTAAGAAGAGGCCAGAATACCGAATTAATGAGGGACAACAACAATGATTGAACCGATTTAGGAACCAAACGCCATTTTATTCTTTTAATACAACACGAAGCTGATATCGTTGCAGGATGTTAGAAATGCTCTACAACCAGATGAAATATGTAATACATCATTTCAATGATAATTTCTTCACAGGGGAATCGATACCTTGTAAAAAAAAATCATATCATGAAAAAACCATCCTCAATCCAAACAAATTGTAAAAAAAAAAATCATTGAGTATAACAACGTTGGAAAATCATTCTATAACGTCAAAGTATGTACATTGTACTATAGTTTTACATAACTAAATTGTAAAAGAACTTCACAACATTTTAAGTGTGTGCATATTTTTTAAGACTTAAGCAAGCGAAAGCAATAATAATGACAACACTAAAACATGACAATACAATAACAGCTATTTTCATTTTAGAATGATAATAACTTGTGATCATACACGTAGCTTTGTTTATTTGACGTGTTGATTTCTTTGTTCTATGCACGACTCCTTTGGCAGTCACAAGGTTTGAGGAATAATTGTTTGTGATTGGTGGTATGGTGTGTATTGGCTTTCCAATTCCTGAAAAAGTGGTTTACGCATATTGAGAAAAAAAAATTAATTGCATTTGTAAAGAACTGTATAAATAGAAAAAAACAATGAAATTAAATCAAATTAATTTTAATGTAAAAGGGCAACATTTTAATATCGCTGATTGTTTAGAAAAAAAAACCTCCTGAAAACTGTAAATTTTATTAACAATAGCTTGATGTATAAATAATTTCAAGCAATTCAATTCGTCGTTGATTAAGAACTACGTGTTATATTACATTTCTAATAAAAGGTCGCTTGATTTAGAAATAGAGTGCGAATTTTAGCGTAAATTCTCCATTTAGCCATGTACGATTTTAACAATTACGAATTATAGAGGTCAGTTTATTTAATTAATTGATACCATATTTTTCTCAACACTTTATTTATATTCATAGACATATATACTATAGAATAAAAAAGGAAGCCATCGCCTTCAATTTTTAAGAACAATTTTTCAGAATACAATAAGGGGAGGGGGTAACGTTAAGCAATTACAGCATTTTACCAAACAACCCTTAATCTAGATCATAATAATAAGTTTCAAAATGGATTGATTAATGATTTCATTTAAGCTAATGTTTTCATAACTTGAGATAAATAAATATCCGTTTCAATGACTGAATTTAGAGGAATAATTAATGTTAATAAAGTTCAACAGATCCTTTTATGTTAAATGTCTCGTCAGATTTTCGGAGATGAAGAAATGGGTAAAGGTGTTCAATAAGCGGCTACAAACGCTGTGTTAACGAGGTTAAGTCAGTAAAAATCAATTTTTAAGGACACTGGGGCTTCTAAAATCCAATATGTGGCTACATAACTGAAAAAAGACCGAATCTTCTATGGCACGCCAAATTCACAAAAATGAGCTTATCATAGTTTCACATTCGATAAACTAGGTTTAACGGTTGGAAACTATAGTTTGCGGACAGAAAACTGTAGTTATAGACGATAATCTATATTTTACTATAATTTACTATAAACTATAATTAACACTGAAAACAAACATTTGCGATTGAAAAACAAAGTTTATCTGATAGATATAGTTTCACGGTTGAAACTATGATTAACACCTCTGAACTATAGTTACCCAATGTAAATTACAGTTTCCAGATGTAAATCTTTATTTCGCAGCCGAATCTATTGTTAACGTTATTTGCAGACAGATAAACTTCATTCGTTAACTATAGTTTACAACCGTTAGATGTAATTTTACAGATGAAAACTATAGTTGAAGAATCGTTAACTATAGTTTGCGGTTCTTAAACCATACTTACCAGTCGCTAAACCTAGTTAATCAAATGTAAAACTATGTTAAGCTTATTTTTGTGAATTTGACATGCCATAAACATCCTTAATATTCATAGACTTTCTTACCGATACTGTAGTATATTGTAAGATTTCCCTCGCAGCAGGACGTTGAATTTCTGTACAACACAACAGAGTCTGAGTTTGTCACTGTCATGTTGTACTGAATTCTAGCTGTACAACCGGACCAGTCTACAGTTGACACATTTACTGCTGTATCAATTTGGACGTTAGAACACGAACGGCACTAATTCACGTAAGAGCAAAGAAACATTTGAATGCTCAATTCCATAGTTTGTGGTTTGTGAGAGAGAAGAACAACTATCAAAGTGAAAACAAAATGATGAGTATGTTTTTCATCCCACCAACTGTAATGAAGCATTACTGTTATTATACACCAGGAAACAATGTTTACATGTGGTGGGAATAGGGTGTAGATAAATACTCTGAAAAGCTTACACTGTTTATGAAATATTATTTTTCATAACCACAGGGCTCTATTTCTTACAAGAACAGGTAATATGATTTTCTAATTTCCCTGTCATTATATAAAATATTATCATATACAAGGTCCATAAGAAGAGAAGGGATATTGTTTTTAATTTTGAGGGATATAAAATCAGTAAAATTAGGCAAGAATATGAATTAATACTGAACCATATCAACGTCTCTTAATTTTATAAATATATGTGTGTTAAACTTTAGGAAAATATGTTTCGGATATTACAATTTGTAAAAAAAAAAAAATTGTTCAACATCGCTAACTTTGGGGGATTTTTTTTAAGAATGATGTTAAGTCTTAAATAATGTGAGTAATTTTTTTTTACTTGACACATGCTCAAGTCTTCTGCCGCATCTACGTTTTCAACGTGACGTAGTAAAAAAAATATGGCTGTGATATAATATAAATCATATACATTGTATAGATAAAATTGATGGTCCCTTTATTTGAAGAGAAAGTAGTTTTTGATGAATGAATGAATCAATGCAACAATCAATGAAACAATAGGTGTTGTTTGTGAAATACGATTGAGATTAAGTTATATGGATATTGATGTTATCATATACATAGCTGTGTATCACGCCTATTGTTAATAGTATTAACTAAGTAAGAAAATGTTTAATAGGCACTTATTTTTGTGATAAATTTTACCCCACTGCATTAAATTAACACAAAATATCCATCTTCAAATTCCGTAGAATTTCCCTTCCCGTGAACTCAAATCTTTTAGTACCATTTTCTTCTACTATATTTTACAAAAAAAAAATTATGCAATACTAGCTTTTATTTTCAGCTATATGCATAAAATTAATATCCAAACATAGCTTGCTGACTGGACAAATCGATTCAAACTACAAAAAATATGCATACGTCTCGGGTAGAATAAAATCAAACAGTTTAAAAAGTATTTACTCTGTATTATCATGAATGATATATTTCTAATTGTAGGTTTCTATAAAAAGTTGAATTAAAAAGGTGTTACAGTATTCTTTTATTGGCATCGAACTAACTTGATTTGCCATTCACTAAGATCAAACTGTGTCTGAAGTCCAGTTTATATACATTGAGTTAATTGGAAATAGACTACAATCGCAATACTTTTGACGACTGAACCTTAGACTTGATCGGAAATGAATCTTAATACAGTAAATATAAGTAAAATCATCACAGACATTCTGATGTTTATAGTTTTCTCTTTGTCTTACCAATTTTTAAATCTATATAGAATAAATCCTTGAAATGTTGCAATTCAAAATAAAAGTTGTTTCTAAAATATAATGTTGACTATGGCATCTTTTACGTCATTCTATATAGATATCAACACGATGTAACAACAGAGAATTTTGTCACTTTTATTAATTGTTCTGTTTGTATATTTTATAAAACGTTTGAAAATTTACAAGCTATTTCCCTCTTTAAAAGAATGAACATCCTTGTGTTTGTTTATTTTGATGTCTATTTCCTTGAATCATTTGTTGAATAACTATTTTGGTCGAGAATATGAAACTAATAACTAAAATATCGTTGACTATTTAAAGGTCATCTGCATTGCTTTTCTGCGTTGGTTTCTAGCTTTGTTAGCTTAGTTAGCTATAGTATTTACTGCAAGTCCATTCTTGGAATTACTCAGTGTACATGGTTGTCATCCATTATTTATAGTTTTAAGGGGGAAATATGTAAGTTCCAAGAACTATTGTTCAAATCTTTTGTACATTCTTTAAATCAATATATGCAATGGAATATGTTCAAAACAAACAAATACTATCATGACAACATAAAAAATATCATTAAAAATTTAGTGTCGAAAAATGCTTCTGTATATAAACTTATTTATATATTTTGTAACTTCGCTGCTTTTCAATTCCCTCACTTACGATAAGTGTATTTTTTACCAGTCCATGCTGATGTTAGGCGCTGAATTAAGTAATTTTAATGTTTCAATAAATAATTCTTGAGACTATCAATAACAAAGAAAACTAGAATGACAATAGTAACACATGACAAAACAATGATAGCCATTGTGATTTTAGAATACGAGTTGCAAGTATTTGTCACGTTCCTCACAGAATTTTCCCTGTTCGTCATACTCTGGGATTTGCTTACGGCGCCTGTTGCCCATAAATTGTTTAAGAAACTATAATTGGTCGCTGTAAGGGCGTGTGTTGTTCCTTTTCCTGAAAATAGTTTTCATATTGATCAAAGAACAGTTTACAATTATAATTCTTAAGAAATATTAAAAGAGGATTATTTATAATTTTCAGGTCATGTACGTTTTATGTGTGTAGTTTTTTTTTTTAAGACTCAGGAACAGCTAAAGTCAAGATAATCAATGAAATCACAATGTTATTAAAACAGTAAAACCTTTAAAGCGAAAAATTAAATGTTGTTGTTGTTGTTTTTCTTCTTCATTTCCTTGCTTTTTGAATTTGAATTTGTGATTTTTTTTAAATGAACAAAACATCTTTTTAAGTAAATGTATATACTCTGTAAGTCACATCTTAAGCTTCAAAATTGAATCATACTTTAAAGAGAGATGGATTTTTTCATCTTTAAAGCAAAAAGAGGGGGTCAGAGAACAGTGTCCAAGCATTTGACTTTATTTGCTGTGGCAATAGTCCTTGACAAAATATCATTAAGGTGCAGTCAAACGATGCGCTTCCATCCTATTTTTAATTGATTCGCTTTCGACTAAAATCGTTCCATGTGACCACATAAGTCGAAAGCAAAGTCTGAAAGTCGATTGAAAATCTGAAGTACGTTTGACTTTCAATAGACTCTCTGGTCAGAACCGTGACGTGACAATAACATTTTACCGTTCAGAAAAAATATTCAAAAGGTTTTATTGATTGAAAATCGATTTTAAATCGTATCGTGTGACCACCTCAACAATCGACTTCAATCGATTTACCTAAGCAAGTCGATGGAAAATTGGGTGAAAAATCGCATTGTGTGACCGCACCTTTAGAATTTCTTTTTAGAGCGCTTTCCAATAATTTCACCTACACCCGTGTTTTTAAAAACAAACAAAAACATACATAAAAATCAGGAAACCAAATAATTATTGTAGATCTTGTTCCAAAATGTTTGTACTAATAGGATAAAATTTTTGATTACAGAATTCATATATAAACGTGTGAAATATATTTTGCTTACCGAGACTGTAGTGGATTGTAAGATTTCCCGAGCAGCAGGACGTTGAATTTCTGTACAACACAACAAAGTCTGAGTTTGTCACTGTCATGTTGTACTGAATTCTAGCTGTACAACCAGACCAGTCTACAGTTGACACATTTACTGCTGTCTCAATTTGGACATTAGAACACGAACTGCACCAATTCACGTAAGAGCAAATAAACATTTGAATAACCATATCCATTCCATGTACATAAGAGTGAAAGACAATTGTAAACGTTACAACAACTGGCTGGTCATTTTTTACCAAGCTTGATGAACTTCGGCATTGCAGTATATATCAATGTTACAATGCACCCGGAAGTATGCCAAATTGGAATGATTATCAATGTACTTGGACGATCCTCAAAAGGGCTAATTGTAAATTTAACGAGTAAACTTAGGTTCCGTTATAAATGACATTGGTGAGTTCAATTAGGAGCTTGATTTTTTCAATTTGAATTTTGATAGTTTAAATGTATAAAAATGTGTATCTCAATCAATCAAAAAATGTCTTTCTCTATTTAGTTCCAAGCTATATACAAATATCACAATTCTATGCTTTGTAAGCAAGACTTGTGCCATGTTTATGTTTAAACATAGGTCGCTGAACAGAAAATACAAAACGTAAAGCAAAATTTTATGTGATAACTATTAAACCACTACAAACTGTTGATGTTGTTCATAATAAGAGCTTCCAAATAGAAATCAAAGTACTGAAGTACTGTCGGGAGTTGATTTTATTGATTATTATCAATTTTAAAATTAACGATATGTTGTTTTTTTCCTGGCAAGTAGTTTTTAATCTGTAGATTAGATTAGATACTTTTCCGACAAGAATTTCGAGAAAACCCCGTATGATACACGTTGTGTAATATTTAAAGATTGAATTAATTCCATCAAACTGTTTATCAGTAACCGAAATGTTTCTTAAAATTGTACACGTCTGGATCAAAGCAATATTGAAGTCTAGTCTCGTTCAACCAGACGCTCGGCTGTCTCCGTTAATATCCGACAACCAAGAGAGGCTATCTGCTTGTCGGAGATTTACGGAGACAGCCGAGCGTCTGGTTGAACGAGACTATAATTATTTAACTATGGCGTAGGAATACATGCAACTACAAAAAATGCATTATATTCAACAAGTGTGGCTGAATTTTTTATGTTGCATTACGTAAAATGATTTTATTATATAACGTTTAGGACCTTGCTCTTTGGCTGGTTTTTTATCCAACATTTTAGAAATACTTTCACCTGCATGTGACATATTAGGTATATATACAACATATGAATTTATCTACTCTGGTGAAAAAGTAAACGTGAATTGGTTGTCATCATTCATGTAGCCAAGGGTACTCGCGTGTTTTCTCTATTTTGATATTGATTCAAGCAGACGTAATGATAAAAAGGTTAACCTTCCTTGAGGAAGTTCCATCACTAGATCACATAAAAAGTCAATTATAACTAGTTTAGGACTCGCTGAGGATGGTACTTTTTGCAGATGGCTGAATCTTTGTGTTGCCTTTTGAAACGGCTAAATAAGTTTCAGAATAAAAAAAATTCACTAATGTACAAGTTTTTTTTTCCTTTTGCAGGATAACATATTTCACATTACATTTGCTGTTTAAACCTTGGAGAATAATTTACAAATAGATTCCAACGGTAATAATGCATTGTACGTGTTTCTAAACAACAAATCAATTATATTCTGTCGACACACGTTTTGTTGTTTCGATTTAGAAATTTGATTACAAAACGCACCATATGTTGAGGGTATGATCGTAATAAAAGCTGTACAATGTATTAAACAATATCAAGTATTTTTTATGGAATTTTTTCAATTCCATTCATTTTTTTAGCAATGGTGAAGATATTTGATCATTACAGATTTTAAAAGTTTACAATTCTAACGTATCTCAAGAAACAAAATTTTAATACTTGTGAGTCAACGAAACTACAAAGAAAAGAACAGAATAAATCGATCAGGATAGGGTTTTGAGTGAGCTGGACCCGCTGTTGTTCCACATCATGACAAATGTATGAAGACAAAAACTGAATTCTATAAAGCTGAAATGTTCTCATGTAACCCCAAGAATAATTTAGTTTACAAAAATTAATTTTTTAAAGATATTTTTCCCTCCTATCAATTTGCAGATTTAGGTTCAGGATTTATGTATGCACTCATTCATTGAACCTGGCTAATCAACTTGTTTTTAACTTCAAACTGGAGTCTTCGTTAATCCCGCATAAAAAGAGGAAGTAAATATATTTGCTATCTATTTCGGTAAAATCGTAGATAATTATTCAATGCAGCAATCGAATTTCGAAAATGGTACTTGACAGAACATTACAGGAAATATTTAAGTACGATTTATGGAAACAAAACGTTCAAATCCACTTCAATTTCAAGAGCATAATATTTACATTTTGGAATTTGCACAGACAAAATGACATCGTTGACAAAATTATCTTCCAACTCTCTCAATGTATAATACATATCAAGAAAATGTATAAACCAAAATAAATGGTATACACCGGTATTAAACATTTAACATTTAAGTTGAGTTTGTTTTGTTCTATCCTCCATGTATGATTTCAATTTTGACCTGATTTACACAAATACCAAAGTTCTCTTAAGTCTATTGTAATCTTCAAACAAAATTTCGACTTTAATAGAAAATCAGTTTTCTTATTGGTTGAGCCAATGATTATACATGATTTATTGATTTGTAATTCATTTTGTATATTATGCTTATACTTAAATTATAAATATAAATACTTAACATACTAAGATATGTAAAACTAAAATAATAGGACAGTCAAAAATGCGACATATAGAAAACTCAGATGTAAACCATAACTTATTAAAAAAATATATTAGATCTTCAAAACACTGCTCATATAAACTTTCACTCATGAAAATGTGTAAAACTAAAACGATAGGACAATAAAAAAAAAGGCGATGCCTACAAAAGACACAAATATCAAAATAAAGTGAAAATGTGACGTTGGAAGGAATAAGAAATGTTACAACTGTGACTGAAGATATGTTAATGATATCTATCATTTAACTCCTTGTGGTGCATAATGTTAATATAGTCGATCGATTACTGTTGGGTCTTTTTTTCCAGCCAAATACTTATATATAGTGTGATCATCTATCAAAGAGTTTTTGTGGTTTAATAAATATTGTTGTATACAAAGATGTTTAACTTAGTTCTATATAAGCCGTTAAAGTCGAAGCATGTTCATCGTCTTCCCCAATCTGGTCAGAATATTGAATTGATGACATCCATGGTAAATGAAGAACGGGACATTCATCCAAAGCCGGTCCACCACACTTTGCAGGTCGAGGGACACTCACATTCATGTAATCTTCACAGGTGTCTAAATGGTCGGTTTCACCTGACTCATCGTGCTGATTTGATGAAACAGTTCCCACACAATGAGTACCAACTGAGGTAGTAATTCGAAGGTCATTGGCATCAAGGTATCCTTCGCAGGTGTTCATGTAGGTGGCTTCGTCTGATGAAGTAGACCGAATATCATCGGCTGGTTCTAAACATCCTTCACACGTGTTCATACAGAGAGTCTCATTCGATGCTAAAGATTGGTTTGATGAAACTGTGTTCACGTAATCCACTTGTTGAAATGAAAAATCATTTTGAGGTGGTAGGGTTTTAGCCGGTGATTCAAGTTTTACAATATATCTTTCATTTTGGGTCTCCAAACTGTCTACAATATTACAATCGACTTCCTGGGAAACGCAGAAAGAGCGCCTATTTTAAAAAAATAAAAACATATCAGCTAGTGTTCCTTATGTTCTTGGTAATAAAACATGGCAGCATGCATATTTAAATTGAAAGCTTACTTCGACTTTGTTTTCTGTTCATTTCTTCGTTTCACAGAAACGAAAACCACAATAGTAACAATGGTGGTAAAAACTAAAAATCCGCTGATGCCACTTAATCCTAAGAGGAGATAATCTGGAAGGTGTATGGTGCCCGCCACCATCTGTTGGGATATCTGGGATACGTGTTCTGTTGTAGACGAATCAGACGTGTACCTTTGTGGTTCCTTATTGCGGGCACCTTGCTTTAACTTTAAATCATTTGCTTCTTGATTTAACTTTGAATCACCTATAAAGTGGAAAATAAATTATTAAGTTTAATGAAATGTTAAGTGTGACATCAACGGATTCGTATATTGTCAATAGCTTTAAAAACATTCTGAAAGGATTTTTAATTAACGCAGTGTCGATATTAGTGTACAGTATAGTATATTTTTAAAATTATGTCATCATCTTTAATTATGGTAAAGGAAAAAGAATACCAAACTTGAATACACATTATGAAATCCATTTGACTCACTATTACTGTAGTGGATTGTAAGATTTCCCGAGCAGCAGGACGTTGAATTTGTGTACAACACAACAGAGTCTGAGTTTGTCACTGTCGTGTTGTACGGTATTGTATCTGTACAACCGGACCAGTCTACAGTTGTCACATTCACTGATGTATTATTAATTTGGACGTTAGAACACACACTGCACCAATTCACGTAAGAGCAAAGAAGCATTTGAATGCTGAATTCCATGGCTTGTTTTCTTTAAAAATTTCATTAGTTGGCTGTAAATCTTCGTTATTCCTGCTTGATGATAATGCAGCAATGCATTATCATTGAAATGTGATGATAACCAGGAAGTGAGGTACATTGAGGCCCTTGTCCAAAAGTATAGTTTGGAAAATGTCCTAGGAGGAAGGAAATATGTGTTTAATTTTATTTTATTATGATAGTGCTGATTGGTTTCAATATAAAAATTAAAAATCACAGGACCTCTCACTCATTATCAACAAAAGTATTATATACTAATAACAACTATTAGACAAGTAATTAGAGGATAAAATCCTGAATGGTTTCTTGATCGCTGATTTTAAAAGCAATCAGTCACCGGGTTGATGTATCGATACACAAAGAAATGCATACTTTTCCCTGAAGACATAAAATGAATCAATCTACTTTAATTGTTTTTAGAATAAACCCATAAAAACAAATCATTTTACTACTTCATTTTTGCCTTGTAAAAGGACAGTACACAATGTTTTTTTCACATTTTTCATAGTTCCTATTATTTTTCACTCCACATGCAGTGTATACGTGTATTTAGTTTAATTGGGGGTTATAAACTTCCTATATCATAAAATCCTAATTATTTCAGTTAATGATAATACTTGAGCACTTTGAAAATGATTTTAAAATAAATAGCTAGCGACAAGCATGTAAAAAGAGAAATTTGTTGCAATTGTTTTGTACATGTATTATTTGATTCAAAGGAAATCAGTTATAAATGTTTGAAAGCGGTATTCATTTGGCTTGGAGCATGGAATAAAGGCAATACAATCTTATCCACTTTAATCTTAGCCATAAAATGTGATTGCGTAGAGACAATAAAGTTTTGGAATATGGACAGCCATAATAATATTGTTGACTAGAAGTACTCAAGATCTCTTATAGCTTGTTTTTAAGAAATCAGATAAACTCATATTTCATGTTTATTAAAAACGGTCTGAATTTAACACCATTGTCTATAAATGTACAAAGTTGTCAAAAAATATATCATGAAACTTGGAAAATTTGGAAGCAATAATTAATCATGACTCCGTTGGTATTGTTTACGTGTATATTTACACACTTTCGACATAAATTTAACGTACAGTCGATGGCTGCATTCATTGTATCCATCAATTACTAATGTACCAATGCATTAAGAGGCAAAATCACAAAATTTAATGGAAAAACAGTAGAATGTAAATATATCATTTTAATCGTAACAAGTGTTACTAGATATCATGTTGTCTTCAAATTAAGATAAGCAATAGACCTAACATGGAATATTTGCAAAAGGAGGTGTGATACAAGTATTCATGTACCTTTCAAAAATTTTAATCAAGATTTTATTTCTCATTTTAATATTTGAAATAAGTCGAAAACTAACTCAAAATCCTATACTAATTATACCTTTAGGAGCCTGTTTTCCTATAACGAGACTCGGCTCACATGCCAAAAAATATCAACAGTCAAATTATAAAAAGACTGGTTTTATTTCCTATTACACACCTGGTTTGATTATTATTCATGGAAATCAAAAGACATTTACTAAATATTAAAAAGGATTAAAGACTTTCATCAGAAATTAAAAAAAATAATAATATTATCAAATATGTACGTGAACTAGTGCTTTATTTCTGGAAACTTACACAAAAAGTATTTTTATCGTTTTAATGCCATTTTTCTTAACAAATACAAAAATGAATTTTTAAGTCAACGAAAAAAAAATCCAAATTGTGCCATACATTCCCATGAAGATTTTGCATCTATTGTAGAAGAATAGAATTATGTGATGTATGATTAAAATAAGATTTAAATATCTGTACATCTGTAACATATTTTTTTAACTGGCTCTTTGAATGATTGCAGAATATTAGCAGCCCCCCCCCCCCCCCCGTGGCAATCATGGCAATGCATTTTTCAAAATTATGCATTTTGAAAATATTCAAATTGTGTCCAATTATAGGACCAAATGAACAAAATTTTCAAAAAGCGTTAAATTGTGACCAAGTTAACAAACTTTGAAAATATTTTCCAAAGTGTGTTATGAGTAAACATTAACATTTGCCATCATGCTGAAACTTTACGCAATTTAAAAATATTACGCACAAGTTGAAAAATTCTGCACTTCAATGGCACGAGATTTTACTCTTTCGAAAAACGTTTTACAGCTGTGTGACATCAGTTCCTGATTTCTGAAGTATGGTTTGGGAATATCAAAATTTCCAAGTTCAGGATCGTGCTAGACGACAATTTCTCGGAACTCAAAGGCTGGCACCATTAACAGCTTCAGGAGGAGAATGTTCTTTAACTATACACAGCATAGTTAGACAACAACTGTCAAGTAATTTTAACTTGCTTGTGAAGAGCGAAATAAAATCAATTATGTCTTCTCTCCATTTAAATTCTCAACATTTCTATCAATATGAGGACACTTGAAGCTTCATGAACAAGTTAATAAGTTTTAATCTAATTCAATAATATCTAAGATAATTTTACAATGAAACAAGCATTCCGCCAGTAGGGGACTAATAAAACTCATCATCATCATCATCATCATCGTCAGCATCATCATCATCATCATCATCATCATTCACATACACCTGATATCTACCTTGGTATTTCTCAGTTATGACTGGTAATGAAGCGGGTATTTTCAGACACTGGCTCAACAGGGTAGCAAATGCATGTTTGGTATACTTTAAACATGTAAGGAAAATGTTTTGAATATTGAATCAAAATTAAAAGTGTTTGATACACATGTCGCAAGTGTCCTTAATTACGGTGCCGAGGTGTGGGGTTTTCATACAGGAAAGGACGTTGAACGTGTCCATACTCGATTTTGTAAACTAATACTAAGAGTGTTCAGTTCCACGCCACATTTTGATACATACGGAACTGGGTCGTCTGCCCTTATAGTTATTTTTAGAAAGTTAAAAGTACTGAAATATTGGATAAAAATTTTAAATACGCAAAATTGTATATCAAAAAACATATATGAGGATATTTATTCCACCCAATATAGAAACTCTTGAATTTCTATGGTAAAAAAATGTTTGTGCTGGTTTCAGCAATGTTTGGTATGCACAAAATGTTCCAAATCAAAGAAAACTGTTTTTAGATATTAAGCAAAATACTATGTGATGTCTTTATCCAGGAAAGAGACGCCTTCCTTGCATGTACCTCTAAATGGTATACAAATAATTGTACGACCCTTTTGGTCTCCAGTATTATCTAAAAAAAAAATATATCAGAAAATATTGTTCACTATTTGACAAAATATAGATTGTCTGCACATGGACTAGCAATAGAACAAGGTTGGTATAATCAAACTGTACGCTCGCGTCGCATGTGTAGATTTTGTACTCTTAATAGGATTGAATGTGAATATCACTTCATTCTAGAATGTCCAAAGTACAGTCATTTACGGTGTATTAATATAAAAAATTATTACTGGTCAAAGCCTTCTTGCTTCAAGCTTGTTCAGTTGTTGAGTTCGAGAAATAAGAGACAATTTTAAAAACAAATTATGTATTTTTCTTAAGAAAGCCACAGAGTATAGAAATAATTTGGTTTAATTAATATGTATATTATCATCCTAATGTGATGATTTAAGTATTATAAATACATATATGGACATTTTTCTTTTCTATTCTTTGTCATGTAATTATTATATTGTACATTTGTGGTAATATCTCATAATGGCAGATGTGTCTGTGTACTGCCAAAAAAAATTATGTATTTATACAATGCCTATAAACCATGTGGTTTTGAGCTAATAAACTAAACTAAACTAAAATTTTCAGGGGGTTGTTTTTCTGCAATATGCTTAATTGTGCTAGTCTTATACTCACATGCCCCCTCCCCCCCCCCCCCCCCCCCGACAACATTATTTTGGGTAATACTAGTATATACCCTCCACAAGTCATTGGTAGGGGTTGTAGATAAATGAAACATACCAATAATATTTTTATTAATCAATAGTTTAATTCTAATCATAAATCCATAATGTAAGTACAAAATAATGTATACTTCTGACATTGATACCTTAACAATACTTTCATTGTTATATATGTAATACAAACTCTAAAAATCTGGTCCATATCACTGAAAGATTAAAAAATACTTTAATATCTCTTGTAAGTCTAGGCTTGAAAGGATGACCATTCCTTTGTCTATGACCCAAACTCTAACTGGATTTCTTTTCACTCTTCACCAGGTAAATGCTGCTGCTACTTCCTATGGCCACCAGAGGATTGTGACCATTGCCATCATTGTCGATGCAGTAGACTCCCTGTGGGAGCTCACACAAGTGACCGGTGGTCTATAAAAACAAAAGTGTAAAAAAACTTGAGGAAGCTTACATGTATATACACTTCTCCCACATTGCATGGAAGAGAGAAAGGGGGAAGTAACTCAAATATAGCATACATTTTTAAGATCAACATGCTTGAAATTATCAAACCATGATGAATTATTTCCCTGTTCTATAGAAACTTTGAGTATTTCACATATTTTAGGTGAAAATAGAATAACAACCACTAATCACTTAACATTTCCTAAAAACACTGTGTTTCACGTGTATTACATATACATGTACCCTGTTCATGATATTCTAGTTTAGGTTATAAATACATGTACCATGGTATTCTAGTTCAGGTAATGAATGCATGTAATGTCAGAACTGCTCTTAATAAAAGAGTTGATGCGCTATGTGTAATTACATTGAGTGTTCCCCTGTCAATGACCCTGGCCATATTCATGTCCGATCCTCCACAGATAATGTTCTCCTTGCCCAGCCACTGACAGCAGTACAACTGAAAATCAAAAAATGCTTTGTAATACATTAATGCATAAACAATAAAAAATATAGTTTAAAGCAATGGGCTATGACATCAACAATCTGTTGTTATTGCATGACATATAGTTTTAGTAGTACTGTTATTATCTGCCTTTATTATATATAAATAGTTCAACAGCAAGGAATTGTTTATAATGATATTAATGCAGGTAAATCCATATAATGGTTTCTTACCAAACTGTCATTCATGGGTTCTGGGGGGACATCTTTTATTTTCTCTGCACTAGCAAAGTCCCAAATCTAGAAAGTACATACAATTGTATACAGCATAAAGAAAGAAGCCTTTTTGGAATGTGAAAAACAACATTACAGCATCATATTGTCTTCATTTGTTAGTCTTGGGTTTTTTCTAATACAGAAACTTTTCCCTGGGCTTCTTACTGGGCAGTTCTTTATGATTAAATACAAACCCATTTCTGAATCTTTTCCATTTAATATTTTCAAAATGTAGGAAAACAATATTAATACAATGTACCAACATAATGGCATGTAAATACTGGAGAGATAAAAATTGATCTGCATACCTGTAGAACATCGTATTTCCTCCAGGAACCTGTCAGGATGTGGTTGTGAACTGGGTCAATGTCCAAGCCCTCCCCACAGATGTGAGGTCCACTGATAAGTCTGTTAACAAAAACAAAATCGTCGTCATCAAAGAAACGTCACTTCATTTGGAACCATTGGGAAAAACTGCAATATACTTGTCATTATGGATGCAACTTTTGTATATGCCTCTAATCACTCAAAAAGCTTAATTTCCTTACCAGAAAGTACATGTGATTACTTTTGAGATGTAGTCTCTAAAACCAGATGGAGGTCAAGGCAATTTAAGATTTAGCCAATGTACCAGTACAAAAATTGCATTAATATCAAATAAAGGCACATGTATGCTGTGAAAATTATGCAAAATTAGGATATGAATTTTACTCTGAAACTTGTCCAAAATCTACCAGTGACAGAAATATAATAACCTTGAGTAAAATGACACCGAGTTTTGAGATTCCCCAAAAGTGACATAGACCAAATCATTTCCATGTTTTAGGAATATTGCTACCTTCAGTATATTTGTAAATTTTGGATGTAACAGAGAAGATTATACTTAAATTTTGTAAGCTGAAATATCCTTAACCCTATACTATGGACAAGGGCATACCAGTACTACCCGTACTGTTACATACTGTGAAAGCTGTCAGAAAGCTTACCTGATTGATTGTCTTTGACGGTCATCCCAAAACTGTGAATAAAAAAGTCAGAATTACACAATATTTATTGATAATGAAGATACTACATGCATGATTATTTGAATTCTTAACCTCTCGGAGCTAAAATGTCTCTTTATTTGCAATATATTCCAAACTTCATCAAATATACCCACATGCACACATAAGTTGAACTGATTGGCATGTTCAATGTTCACAAACACCGATACACAAACCATTTTTTTTACCCTGTTCAGCTCCTAGCTGTTACATGTGTACACTTTTTGGATACGCAATGAACAGATGTAGTGTTCACATGAACTATGTTTCTCACAACACAGGTATGATACCTTATAGGATAACTATTATAAAGCTGATCAATTATTGGGCGTATCAAATCTAACAGAGACATCCCTCGATCTACTCACATGGACTGTGTTGTCCCAGCCTCCTGAGATAAAGATGTGAGGAAAGTTTGGATGATACTGGGCAGCAAAAACTCGGAAATGATGCCCATCCATTTTATCTCTAGAATCACTACCAAAATAATTGAAAATCGTGCTTAAATTTTGTGAGAAAATACATCACACATCCAATTTATGCTGTTTTATAAAGCTTAATTCTAACATTACAGAAATAAGATGTCAGTTTACATGTGTGTCACTTCATCTCAACACTGGTGATCGATTTATTCTTTTTTCTTTGCATTGAATTACAAATATAGTATTATTTTGGTCAAGTTGGGTTGTTCTAACACAAGTTACTGAGAGTAAACTTTTCATTGACATTTCCATAAGGGGGTAATAAATATTTAGTATACACTTGAAAATAACTCCTTTGGATATTAATGTAAAATGTGATGGCTGTAAATACGTATGTTCTACATATACAATATTCTGCTGGAAATTAATTTAATGTGATACATGTGTGTGACATATTCTATAAGAAATATTAAATTATGAACTAAGTAACTTCAGTTAGATACAGTTTTACCTTTAAATACATACATGTATCCTATCCATGCTGAAAATTATCCAATTTGAATATTTCTATCACCATTGTAAAACATACATGAGCTGCAATTCTTCACGTACCTGGGCTCCAGTGTGTTAATCCTCTTCTTCGTCTCCTCATCGTACACATGGATTTGAGGAGAGTCCCCAGTGGTCAGAAACCTGGTGCCGTCCGGATTAATGGCAATATTCAGTGTTTGTCGAACTTCATTGATTGTATGAAGGCACTTCCCTGATGTGTAATGCCAAAATTTGACCAAACCTGAGGCATCTGAAATTTGGAACAAAATCTATTAATCATTTCTGCAAAAGATGAATTCTTTATTGTGAGTAAAGTTGATTTATAATAGCAAGTAAATGAAATATTTCTGTATAAAGTAATCAATCAATCGATTAATAAGAATATGATGATCCATATTTAACAATAAATAGTAATTTACATTTTTAATCTTGACTAATTTGAACAAGTCAATTTTTTTTAAGGAAAAAAAATATTTCATTATAATCATTAAAAGGAACAGCTTTTTTAACAAATGACAATCCTTTGCAAACTAATGATATCAAATAAGATATTCCCTGGATTAATACTTATTGTTGTGTACATGTATCATATTAATAAAGTGAGGTTTCTTACACTTTCAGAGTAATTAGTTTTTACAGTTAGAGAAGTTGCTTCCCTTGACTCTTAAATTGATAATTTCCAATTTTAGACTAAATATTAAATGGTTCATGAACCACTTATCTTTTTTTTTTTTTTACCTTTTTAATACATGTATTGAATTTTGAAATTAGGCTTTTTGAGGTATTTTGACAGGGAGATGTTTGATTTTTTTTAAAGTTACAATTATAATTTAGCACAGATTTATACTCATATCTGATTTAAAATGTAATATTTATCTAGAATTATGTGACATTATATAAGAAAAAACAAACATTATCTTGTACATATTTACACCAACACCACAGTATATAGCATAAATTGCAGTAGATATACTTATAAACTAAGTTGTGTCTTGTATTATTTATACATGTATAAGGAATGATGAAATTTAATTTCTACCTATGTTATATGGTATCAAATAATTTGGGGCAGTGTATGTTTTATAAATCGCAAAGCCGTTTATAAAAAGTGTAAACTGTTCCAATCTAATTAAGTTACATTATATTCTATAATAGGTAAAAATTAAATCTATTCCTTGTAATCTTATTTCCTACAACTAAAATTTATAAATAAAGTCCTTTAGATAAAAAATGATAATGTTAATTTGTACAACATTAAAATGTATAATATATAACGTCAAGCGGATATATAGGTTTCGCATGCGAGTTGTATCGTAATGTGGGAAAGTTTTGTTAAAATACAATATAGATGAATTTGTTTAATATAGCCAATAAAAAGGGGTATTACAACCAGAATTTAAATTACATCATGCATAATAGATAAAGAATTGTTGGATAGAGCACTTACATGAGGCAATAATGATATGAGAATACTCTGGTTTTTCATCAGATGAATAGAGACGGAAGCGGATTTGAGTGACGGGCAGATGTTTTTTCTGAGTATCTGTGTCTTGTAGACTGTAAAGGCACTGGTAGGTGGAGGGACTGTAGATCTACAAGACAAACATCAACAGACGTGAGACAACGCCGTCCTCCAAACGGAATCAATATAATTCTATGTGGCAGATTTTTGTACTGATAATAAACATGTTTACAAAAAAGACCTTCATCAATGTGCATTTTTGTGGTGATGATAAACATGTTTACTAAAAGAAGACCATCAACAAAATGATCTCAATATATTTTTATTGGAAAAAGACCTTGAGTGTGCACAAATTCCGCAAATGTGAACCAAACTCTTATTTAAAATGTAAACAAGATAATGCCAGTCATTTTCATACATGTATTGAAATTCAAGCTTTAATGATATTTTCTCCAAATTGTTGAGAAAAGGTTTTTTTCTTTTATTCTGCATATCTACACAATTGCAAACATGTTTTAATGTCTTCAATAACTTATCAAATAAAAAATTGATGACATTTAATATTACTGATGACAGTCAAATGACAGCCTTTTATGTTGATAAATTGATTTACAGATATCTCATTTTGTGCCTATTAAGTTTTAATTCAGGTCACACTAATATAGCAATTTGATCTGTGTGAGAATGTACATTAGAGCATTTGCTATTGCATAAAATGTTAAATGTCCACCTACTGCAAATTTTAAGTGGGTTATTGCGTTGCAAGTCCTATCAAAGAAATCTCTCATACCTTAATTGCCAAAATCATTTTTTTCTAAAACGCTTTAAGGTTCAGTTCAGATAGAATATGTAAAGAAATCTTTAAAGGTCAGCTGTAGATTGAACCTGTTAAATCAATTTTGAAAAGAAAAAAAAACATGCATAGTGACATTAGTACAATGGCTCGATTATTAGCTAGTATAAATTAATACTTTTCTTTGAAATAGACATGCACATCAATTAACATGTCGTGACTTTTATCAGACTGGTTTTATATTTTGCTCTGGACTGGTTAAAATATATTGAATTTCATGATATAACTAGGATCCCACAGCCATGAGTGGACTCAGGACCCCTGACGTTGTGAGGATGGCTGCAGGGAACAAAAAATCACAGATGTAGGTGCAGATGGTACATGACAGTGGTTTATTATAACAAAAGAGTCTAAATGAAAAGATGCTGCTCCAACACAAACTGTAAATAATTAATAAAAATTGTCATCTACATGACAACAAAAAATAATCATATAATCTGATATATATTCCTACAAACTTGATTGAAAATTTAAAAAAAAAAATTTTAGAATTTTTTTTTTTTTAATACTTCATTCTAGTTTTGTGATAGATCAATAGGCCATTTTTACCTTATCCCTACCAAGACTTTATGTAAAGTAAGTACAGCGAATAAGTCATTTACACTGAAGTGTAAATGCCAACACCTCTAGAATGTCCAGGCATTAAGAGCAGAGCAGCACTAAAATTAAGTCACTTATTGTTATATCAATTAACATAAATTAATCTGGTTAATCCTATAAAAATCCTGCTAGCTCATGTTGACAAGTATATATATAATATAAATGTACAAGATAACAGTGTGACATGCTATATATGCCCGCACTTATCCCAAAAGGAAAATGAAAAGGAAAGGAAAAATTTTGAATAACCTGAGTACAGATATTTAATTTATGAAGAAAACAAATTAATAGAAAGGACTTTTGTCAAAGTTATCGATAAGATGAGGCTGAAATATATGTGGAATAAAAAAATATTCTTTACAAAAAAATAACAGTTTTAAACTTATATTTTAGTGTGTGACATAATGAGCTTTCAAAAACTGTCTTTATCAGAAAATCCAATATTCAAGTGGAGTATTTGAAGATCACTATAAAGGTAAAGCCACGGGTTTTGCAATAAGTTATTACCTCAACAGTCAACACGAACATAGGTTTAAACAAATGGCACCCTTAACACTTATCAAAGCCCTTGAAGGAGGTAACTTTTTTAAAATCTCTAATGCCTTCAGCAAGATGATAAAGCACATGTCAATAAATTAAATCATACATAAATGTTTTCCTTAAAAACAAATAAATGATTCTCTTCAGGAAAACATTCAAAAATTGAAAATATAAAATTAAAATAACTCTCTGATAAGTCACTAAGTTTGGAAATTCAATAGCTCATCTAGCATTGTCAAGGCTATGCTATGGTTTATATGCTATTTAAAATACACCGTGTTCTATCACAATGAACCCAGTGAGACAAAGAAAACTCGTATTAATTAAGTTAAGCTTTGAACTAAAGTCAGCAGTATATCCAAAATAAGTGTCTGCCCTAACATGATGGGCAATTTAAAGATCTCGACATGGGAACCCATCCAGCTTTAAAAAATTGGATATCCAATATTGTGTCTGAATTCAGGGACATATAAAGCAACATAAAGACTTAGGAAACACATGTATGTATATATATTCCATTAATCCTTTACGATCAACTTGCAGCTTGGCTACACTTGACCAGATTAGAATACCAGTATTCAATCAAGAGTTATACAGAGTATACCCTCTATATAATTCTCATCAACAAAATGTCCAACAAAACAAATGTTAATTCATCCTGTCAAACAAACTTAACTCAATGTTGACAAGTATATATGTCGCATGATCTGCTGCACAGGCGCCTGGTGTGAAAATATTTTCTATGAATGATAAGTCCCTGTACTTAAATATAACTATAACACAATTTATAAAATGGTACTTGCAGAGAATAAAATTATTGAGTGTCTTAATTATATAAGCTTGAAGTTATTAATAATCTTTAACACATGAGATGCAAGTTTAAATATGTGATGAATTATTGAAAATATTTATACTTATTACTACATGTATTTAATATGTAAATTCAACAATTTAAATCATATGTTATCCTCAAACCCAATCAATAACTTAATAGTCTGTACTGAGTATCATAATAACAAAAATTATTCTTTCATTTTAAGTACATGTATTACCGTGTAAATGTATGAATGTATATAGTTATAGTGTTATTTACAATCATAATTATCATTCATCTGTTTAAAGATTTATGCTCGCAAGATTGTATATTAAATCATAATATACTCGTATGTATTAACTTTGCATCTCATTTGTTAAAAATATAATAACCCACTCAATTTTTATTCTCAAGTACCTGACCAGTACAAAAATTAACATTCTTAAATCTTCAAAAATAGATCTCCAATTCTAAATTTCTTAAATGAAAGAAAAAATCTCACTGTTTTGTGAAGCATAAACAGTTAATATATGCATGGGTACACTTTAGTTTCAATAATTTCTTATTTCGAAAATTTGGAAATGCCTACCAGTATTTTATCGATTAAACAGTAAGTGCGTAATGTATTCTTTTCATTTGAAGACCAGTCATGTGACTAAATGAATGAATTCACAGTTATAAATAAAGTAGATGCTTTTAAAATAACTTTGTTTTATGCCATGCAAGTTTTTTCAGCTATCTTTTTTAATGTATATCTAAGGTACCAATTGATATAATAATGCAGAGTCTAACTTCATGAAATATTCATAGCTGTTTTTCCCTTTAATGGTTACATTTCATAATTCCAAACCATTTACTCTGTAAAGTACCAACTCAGATGTTACAATATTGGCTTCCCCTGAACACGACAATCAATACACCATCTTCGCTAGCGAAGATGTCAATATACATGCAGTCAGAAAATTCATAGGAGCTTATCCATCACTGGTTAACATTTTATCATACTTGTACATGTTTATATATTAGGTTACTTTAATATCAAGAATACATCATGATTTTAGCCAGCTTAAAGAGTACTCAGAAGCTTTAAATGATTAATCGTACATTTATGATAAAACAATACCTAGCCTGTAATAATGAATTGAAAATTTAAGGTAGCATGAAACATTTTCCAGATGATATGCCAGTAATTTGATATGCATTACTGGTTGTGTATGGACTAAGTTCTGTCAACCTTTTCTAGTTCAAATAATGCCACTATCTCTTGTACAAATTTGCTTCACATTACAGGGTCCAAACATTTCAAATAGTTATACATTTGTATTCACTTTTAAATGCAGCAGTAGATAAATTATTACAAGTCTGTCCAGTAAGGTTACCATTTCGGCCAATTTTTGACAATTTTTAGCCAAACTGCACATAAGTTTTTCAAAGAAAGGCTAATACCGCGGTATTAAAAAAATATAAGGGGGAAATGCAATTCATTTCATTGACATGTCACCTCTTTCTTCTTACAGAAACTGACAGACACAAAAACAATTTCTCATCAAGATTAACGGTGAGAAAATCTGACATTTTTCACTAGGATATCTTTAAAACTTTTCAAAACTTTTATGTCATTTGCAATTCAATCTACACTTATAAAAAAAAACATATTTATTTTTTACCATATTTCTTCAACCTGACAAGCTAATTATTTAACCCTAAGGTTTTCATAGATCTTGAATAATAAAGCTACATATCATGTGAGGATATCTTGGGACTGATCAAGTACAATGAGTTGATCTATCGAGTATAACGTGTTAATTAATCTATTTTAGGCCAATGAGAGCTCAAGGTTTTGATAGACTTATGTATTTGAACCAAACTGAACTGAAACTTTTATTCAATTCAAATAAATAGGGTTGTAATGCAAACACTCAGACATTTTCTATAGATCTAGCAAACCAAGAGTAACTTTAAAAGTTTTAAAAAATATTGAAGTAATATCAAATTACTTTTTATAAAAAAAAAAATTGATGCGTTACCTTGATAGATCCGTCTATTAAACCAACTGCTAAGTGTTGTCCATCAGGACTAAATCTGCAGCACATCACATCTGTATTACATTCTCTGTAACAAAAAAGTTCATGATTTCAATATTAATCGCAACATTATGTAAAGACACGAGACTCGATATCTGTAGATTTAAATACGAAAATTGAAACATAACAACCTATATAAACAATAGTCAATTATATTACGATGCAAATAAATTACATCTTTAGTTACGCTTACAGAGTTCCAATCAGTTTAAGATTTCCTTCCAAATACGGTCCTGAGCGAGCGTTTTCACTAAAACCAGCGGATTCTGTGGCATTTGAGACCACGCTTGTCCGTCTGTTGTTGATAATAAACATAATGTAGACAAGGTACAAATCAACACATCAGTTATTCAGTCGTCTGCTCCCTCCTCTGTTCGTTTCTTGTTTTCCACCTCGGGAAGTATCGGTTGGCTATGTAAACTATGCAGTACCGCACTTACGGATAGAGTACGGTAAAGTTAAATAAATAAATCCTGATAAAAACGGATCCAGAAATTGTTAAATAATTACCTAAACTGTCGAGAATTCTGATATCGGTAGATAAAGCTTATGTCGATGTTTTATGTTTACCATTCATATGTAGTCTAAACGTCTGAGGTCAATGGTACAGCTTTTAAAATGTTAGACATTTTAATGGTTGCTCTTTAGGTAAAGGAGATTTAAAAATGGCAACTCCAGCAAAGAGGCCACGTGAGGAAAATAATGATCAAAACAATGTCAATGCAGACCTCAAAACTCTTTGTACAAACAGGGCAAATGCGTTTCTCAAATGGTTTTCTTCAAATGATGACAACTTCTTTAGTGGAAAGGTGTGTAATTAATTAAATCACCTATAATACCATGTGTAGCGCCACACCGAGCTGTCTTGCAACTTCTTTCATGATTTCAGTTTGCATGAATGAATTGAATTAACCATTGTTCTTCTCATTTTGAAAATAGACCCCGAAATCGAATTTTTAGTGTAACTTTTTTTACAAACATTCAGGAAAAATAATTCACAGTATAAAATCCAAGTAAATAAAATCTCATATACATGTAAACATGTAAAAACTGGTAAACCCAAACATAGGCGAAGTTGATAATCCAAGTGTTAACATAAGTGGTCGATAGTAAGTAACTGTGAGAGTGAGTAACTAACTGAGGGTACTAAAATTCTGTCACACTCTATATACTAAAGATCCGCTCCTGATGATCAGGAGCACATAAGATCCTTACGATCAGGAGTCAATACACTGTTAATGATCAGTATGGGATCAGCAGGGGGTGAAATAAGAGGAGCAATTAAGATATGGATAAGATTTATCTTCTTCCAGTATTGTTCATCCCTCCGTTGACCAAGTATTATCGAACTCTGACTGTAAATACTTACAGCGGCAAAGGACTGTACACTTAAAAGAGTTGTAGTAACAGGTTAAAATAGAGTTGGAAACAATGTTCCACTAAAGGCAGGGATCTAGTTGGCAGAGTAATATGCCTCTAGCATTGGCAAGACCACTAGTGTGGCTGGCAGGGTATTCCATAGGCAGATGGCTAAATGGAGTGTGGCATGATGAATCTCATGAAGTGTCTTCAGGATTTGGTGGTAATAACTGGGGTCAGGTAGACTTGTGATGGAATTGCGATCAGGTTGTATACTATCCTGTACATCACAATCAATTTCATGTTTTGGCGTCATTGTTGTAATGATGGTTAATTTAGGTCTTTTAGCATCTTGATACGCTGCTGTATGTTGAATAGCCCCTTTCGACAAAACGTGCCGCTCTGATGGACTTGTTCCAATTAGTAAATGTGTCGTATGAGGGTCCCATACAGTGGCAGCGTATTCAACGTTAGTTCTGACTAGAGAAGGATAGCACTGGGCTTTTACCTTCTTGCTGCAGCTGCTGGTGTTACATCGCAGAAAGGCACAGGTGGAGGTTACCTTCTTGGTTATGATGTTGATGTGTTTGTTCCATGTCATGTTGGTGCTGAAGCTTAGGCCAAGGTAAATGGCATGGGTCACATGAGCTAGTGTCCTTCCATGGATGTTATAGATACATGTGATCTCTTGTTGGTGATATTGATCGATCACCTCACATTTGACAGGGTTGAAATTGATAAGTTAGGTTTGTTCCCATACAATCTATAGTCTAAGTGTAGAAAATTTGTGAACAATTAATTAATGAAGAACGATATTAAATAAATGAAGATAAAATATTTTAAACCGTTACACATGCTGATTTTTCTTAAATTGTCTACTTTAATGTTTAAAAAGTTGACATATATTTATTTTTTTAAACTTCAGGTAACTATTGGACCAGATGGTTCTTGTGCTCAAAATGGCATGGTCGCTATTGCAGATGTTCAAGAGGGAGAAAGTCTTTTTCGAATTTCAAGAAAAATTCTTTTACACCCGAAGTCCTCCAGCATTTCAGCATTGTTTGAGAAGGGTACAATCATTATAACAATGGCTTTCTTTTTCATTGAAAAAAATCTGATATTCTTCATAAATGAAGCAAAATTTTGAACAAAACAGAAAGTTTAAAATGATTTGTTGACAAGTGTTTTACAAATTTTTACAACATGTCAATTTTAAATACTAGTATATACTGTAACTACTGTTGAAAACTTTATGTGGACCATGGATATCGACCAGAGTAGGCCAGTGTTTAAGCTCCTGACTAGAGTTGCAGGGGTACCAGATTCGATTCCCAGTCCAGCTGTATATTTTCATTGTATCTATATCCTCATTCATCCTTTCCTACAATACATTTTATTTAGACCCTGTGAACAGTGAGAGCGGATGGTCAGAGTTGCTAATCTGTATGATGCATGAATACAATGCAAAGGATTCTCCCTGGAAACCATACTTCGACGTGCTCCCTGAAACAGTTGATCTGCCAATGTTTTGGACTGAGTAAGTAATTTTCTATTAATTGATTTACTTAAAAGCAGATCAGATATACATATGATTTTCAACAATTTTACTACCGGTGATCAATTGAATATTAATACCGGTATAAGGATATTGGTAATCATTTTAGAAATCAGGTTGAATTGATATATCTGATCAATAGTAACTGTTATGTTTATGAATATTGATAAATGGAAATAGAATAGTTAGTGCTTAGAATATATATGCATGCATTTTAATAAACATCATAAATTTGCTGAAGTCAGTTCAATTTGGAACAAGAGGCCAATTGGCCTTAACGGTCACCTGAGTAGCATATATCCAATACACAAACTTGTCATGGAGTCTCATATATGCATCTAATTAATTAGGTTTCATACTGGAGTAGAAAAATTATAAATTTGTAATGACAACCACATTTAATTCAAAAAGAACTGTGAAACCTATAATTTTGGTGAAAAACTAAAAGATCTGGTCTACAAAATAATGAATTTAGTTTTCCTTTCAGGTGTGTGGGAGTAAAGAAGATAATTTTTTAACGTTATATGCATTAGCATCTATACATCCATTTTGGCCCTGCCCTAGAGTCAAAACCCATACCCCAGGGGACGTGAAAATTAAAATTTCAGTAGAGGACTTCCTGGTAAACATAATTATTAGTCGGTTTTTTTATACAGATGTGTGAGAATAGAGAAGAAGATTTTTAAACATTATATGCATTAACACTTTATTGCCATATTGCCCCCCCCCCTCATGTCCTGAACCCCTGACCCAGGGGCCATGAATTTCACAATTTAGGTAAAGGAGATTGTGGATATCATAACCATGTATTCAGTTTTTTGCCCACATGTGTGGGAGTAGAGAAGAAGATTTTTTAAGATTTAAATCATTTTTACTTTATGGCCATATTGGCCCCACCCTAGAGCCTGAACCCCTGACCCAGGGGTCATGAATTTCACAATTTTAGTAGAGAGCCTCATGGACATCATAATAATGCATTTAGTTTTTAACAAATATATATGGGAGTAGAGAAGAAGATTTTCTAATTAGATTTAATACATTTTGACTATTTGGCCATATCGGCCCCACCCTAGAGCCTGAACCCCTGACCGAGGGGTCATGAATTTCACAATTAAAGTAGAGGGCTTCATGGACATCATAACCATGCATTTAGTTTTTAACAAATATATATGGGAGTAAAGAAGAAGATTTTCTAAGATTTAATACATTTTTACTATTTGGCCATATTGGCCCCACCCTAGAGCCTGAACCCCTGACCCAGGGGTCATGAATTTCACAATTTTAGTAGAGGGCTTCATGGACATCATAATCATGCATTTAGTATTTAACAAATATATATGAGAGTAGAGAAGAAGATTTTCTAAGATTTAATACATTTTTACTACATGGCCATATTGGCCCCACCCTAAAGCCTGAACCCCTGACCGAGGGGTCATGAATTTCACAATTTAGGTTGAGGGCTTCATGGACATCATTATCATGCATTTAGTTTTTAACAAATTAATATATATGATAGTAGAGAAGAAGATTTTCTAAGATTTAATACATTTTTACTATTTGGCCATATTGGCCCCACCCTAGAGCCTGAACCCCTGACCCAGGGGTCATGAATTTCACAATTAAGGTAGAGGGCTTCATGGACATCATAACCATGCATTTAGTTTTTAACAAATATATATGGGAGTAGAGAAGAAGATCTTCTAAGATTTAATACATTTTTACTATATGGCCATATTGGCCCCACCCTAGAGCCAGAACCCCTGACCCAGGGGCCATAAATTTCACAATTTTGGTAGAGGGCCTCATGGACATCATAACCATGCATTCAGTTTTTTCCTCACTTGTGTGGAAGTAGAGAAGAAGATTATTGAAAATTTGGCTTTTTTTGCATATTTGGCCCAGCCCGTGGCACCCCAGGGGTGGTAGAGCCATAAATTTCACAATTTAGATTCTTCTTACCATAGAGATGCTTCACACCAAAAATGGTAACGAATGGCCTGGTAGTTTTCAAGAAGAAGTTAAAAATGTAAAATTGTTAACGCACGACGACGGACGAAGACTAATTGCAATAGGTCACCTGAGTGACTCGGGTGACCTAAAAATCTCAAAACTTTTAGTCTGGTTTCAGGATTTCTGTTTATCATTATTTGTTGCTTAAAAAACTGGAATTAAAAATGCCCATAAAAGAACAATTAGTGATTGAAGTCTCATTAGAATATGCCGTTTAGATTTGCCGGTATTAATGATCATGAGACATTTTATTTATCCAGAGAAGAGCGAGAGAAGCTGCTGACCGGAACAGGAGTTGTAGAGGCAGTGAATCGTGACAACAAGAAGATCCTGACAGAGTTCCAATCAGTTGTCTCCCCTTACTTGAAAAAACACAAAGACACTATCAGGTAAAGTTTCACAGACTTATTTCTTAATAATATTCCTTTTCATCCTGAATGTGTACCCGGTATACTCTGATCTTAAACAGGGTGTTCTGGTAGATTCTAGCCATCATAAGAAGAAAGTGATTTATTTTGAAAAGCAGAAATGTGATTATAGAAAGTATACATGGAACAATATTGAAATAAAAATCATTTCATTACTTATACGAGATTATATGAAGTGAATAGTATTTACATGAACTTGCAGTGAAAGCTGTGATGACTTGGAGCTGTACAAGAGAATGGTGTCCTATGTGATGGCATACAGCTTCACCGAGCCACCCAAAGATGATGACAGCGATGACTTTGGTGAAGAAGATGAGGAAGAAGAAAAGTCCACCATTTACATGGTTCCAATGGCTGACATGTTGAATCACATAGCTAACAACAATGCTCATCTGTCATTTAAACCAGACTGTCTAGAAATGATTGCCACTAAGGACATCAAAAAGGTCTATAGTGTACATATTATCAGAGTGTACATTACCACTTGGTTTTCTACTACATGTACTAGACAGCATGTGGCATCTCAGGTTATATTATGTTCACAATTTATTGATTTTATAGTGAAATGAACTCTTCTTGATATTTTAGGGAGAGGAGGTGTTTAACACCTATGAAGAATTGGCAAACTGGCATCTCCTGCACATGTATGGCTTTTCTGAGGCCTACCCTGCCAATCACTATGACACTGTAAGAACACAATGATCCATAGGTTTATATGAAGTTCATCTGTATACTTACAATAAAAGAAAAGCATTTGCATATATACTATAAGATATTAGATTATATGTTATCCATTTTGGTACATTCATTGTTACCTGTGCTTCTTAAATTCATAGGTAGATATACCCCTTGACCTGATTCTGGACATTGCGGAAGAGGAAGCAGAAAACAAAGAGTTTGCCAGGAAAAAATCATTGTTCTTTAAACAAAAGGTATGTATGAACCAGAAGTTGACTCAGAGGCAGTCATGATTGTCCGAGTGTTTACTTTAAGGTATCCGATCCATAATAGCCTCAGATTCAATGAATCTGGGTGCATAACAGATATGTATGGGCTTAACACTCAGTATACCGGTACTTGAACATAATGTTCCTATTAAGTATCAATACGTAAGTGTGGAATGTGTCCTAATTAATGACCTTTTCCTTTTTTGGAAGAGTTGTCCCCCTTTGCTTTTATTCTATAAAAATTAATTCTAAAACAATCTACATGGTATAAAATTTATTTTCAATAGTTTTTGTATTCCTATTGATAAAATACATCTCTCCACCAAAGCATTTTTTAATACGGTACTCCTAGTAATTACTTTTTTATTTAAAAAATGTGCTTGTCTCCATAGACCTTAATGCAATCTTCATTAATTAATTCATGCTTAGTTAATAATATTTTTGAAAATTTCTCTCGGTAAATCTTTTTCTACTCGTAAATGCTTTAAATAAATATCAAAGTATTAAATACATGATGAATATTCAAGGTTGGAAAAATTTGGTCCTAATATGGATCGGATACCTTAATAAAAGAAATAAGGAAATCTACCACTTAAGATTAATCAATCTCCAGAGAATTTACGCTATTCCATTCTTTGAAGTTTTAGTATCTACATGTATTTCTGTTGTTTCAAGGACAACTTTACACAATTCTTATCAGGAAATGTTTTATTTTAATTGTTCAGAAATCTACAGGGAGGATTTATTTGTTGTAGGTGATGGAGGATTTGATAGGCGACATTGTGGTGGGCACTAAAGGGATTCTAACAGATGACAGATTGTTCATGGTGCTAAAGGTCAGGTCTTAGTCGCTCATTACGCAATAGCTGATTCAATAGGCTATAAATTGATTTGTAAAAGTCTGGGTTTTAAATCTCTCTTGTGTAAGAGATAAACAAATGTAAGTGCTTATACATGTACAAGTGTATTCAAATACCGGTAATTTAAATGTAAAGTCTCAGGGGTGTGAAGACTTCTGGTAATTTTGATTGACATGAGAAGATAAACAATATAATTAAAGGGTCTATGATGGCACAAAAAAGGCAATTTAAATGCAAGGATTAATTTGTTTATCCTAGCAAGTTTGTCTAATTTGTGGCTATGACACTCAGTTCAGTTCACTTCAGTTCTTTATTAACTTTAAGCTATACAAACATTATATGAGTTCATTCACGTTAGATTGTGAGTGGACCTTTCACTATAAATTTTTTTAATTTGTTTCCTTAAATTCTTTTTTTATGTTTTATTTCTATGTGAATACTCTCTTGTAAAAATCTGAACAGATTTTGCCAATTGTTGAAATTCCCATAATGTAATTACTACACATCTAAATATTCTTATTATTACATGTATTATTAAGAATATATATATGAATTATAAATCCATTAGCCCCTTGCCCCCTTCATGATATCTGTCATACTCTTCTTTGCACATCAAATTAAAATTGATTGCCAAAGTTTTAGTTAATAAATAGCTAATTGATAATTATTAAACAATTGCAGTTATATCAGATTTCACCAATTGAAAGTACATGTACTTGTATATCAATTTGCCCAACAAAAAAGCAGTCCTGCAGTTTTAGTGAAACAATCTTTTGTGTAATTTCATTTGTTTGATGTCAGTTTACATTGTATCAATTTTCTATATGATGGAGACATTGACAATGTTGATATTTAGGGTTTGCTGGGCAATAATTTACTAGTTGGAACCAGTTGGTTGGCAGCTGTAAAATTTTGACTTCTTTATACAGGTGATGGAAATGAGCCCCTCACAATTTGCCATATATGAGGAAGAATGTGAGGAAGGCTGGGAAGAGGACCTAGATGAGGACACATCTGTCCTCACAGAGTTTGGTGAGTCTTGACCTTATCAATTGAAGGGACCAACCTCTGTCAATGTGATATAAAGGACAGTTACAGCATTTGATAAGATAAAAGTCAGGATACCTAGCCTTCTTTTTTATGACTGTTTGTATACATGAATGTTAATGGATCCAAAGGTGTTCATTTCAGATGAAGGTTTCCATTGTAATGTTGTTGCAAAATATCATAATACAGAGTATTTTGTACCCAGGTTCCTGTTCTTTGATTATAACTTGAGATGGAGCAATTTATGTTTATGAAAGGACTACTTAAATAATAATTCTTTTAAATCAGAGATGGTTGAGGTAGGGGGAGGGAGACAAAAATGAAACATCTGATTATACAATGCATTGTAATTCTCTGTTGTAGAAAAAATGAAAGATCTGAGCCAGACTTGGAAAACTATTATCTATAGGTGGGTTCAATGAACATAATAAAGCTTTATGTTGAAAAATTGTCAGCTGATATTGTAAAATAAACAATATTCTTTTTTTTAGATCAGCAACAGAGTCCCTCAAGCGATACAAGACAAATGTGCAAGAAGACGAGGAGAAACTGAAACAGATCGATTCCCTTAACTCCTGCCAGCAATATTCTCTACACCTCTGTTATGGACAAAAAATGTTACTGAATAAATTAATAAATGCATGTAAATGAAAAAGGTGTTTAAATTATAAATTTTATCTCAGCTTTTGAACCACTATGTACTAGACAATCCTTGTAATATCAGTATGACACAATACAAAGTTTTCCATCCCCTGTCCCTCTATTACCTCTCTGTCAATTTGTTTTCAATACATGTAAATACATGTACTAAATAAACATGCCCATCAGTAAAAAAAAAAATGTAAAGAAATTGGTTCTAATTTTAGTTTTGCCAAAACATAAGACAAACATTTTAGTAAACACTACAGTGAATGTTAATAAATTTTATACAATCAATGTACATGTATGTTTTAACTGCCAGAGCATACACTGTAGAACTGCATTGTATGCATCATTTTGGATCCAACATTTTGTTTGATGAACAAGAGAGAGTACTGGTGATCTATTGCCATTTATAAGACCCTAATAAGACATTATGGTATAGATTACTGTTCTCTCCGAGTTTGTGTTCACTTCGATGTAAGTCCTGCGTAGGGCACTACAAGTAGAGCACAGACATAGAGGGGCGCACCTTAGGCAGCAGTGGAGGAAGCACGAGGTTGATGCTGTGATTTGATTATTATTTGGAAGGTAGAGTGATTTATATTTGCAGGAGGCACTGTCAACCAGTTAGTGGGTATCCAATCAATTGGAAATTGTTCATAATATTCTCATGGTCAACAAAAATCTGAGTCCACACGTTAACGGACCTTGTGCAGCGGTTGGGTGCTAGACATACACCTATTGAAACACACAGCCCGGCCGCGTTGCACATTACAAAACAATGAAAAAAAATGATGTAAGAGGATATTCCAAAATTTTCTGTGACCTGAAAAAATTTCTTGTAGAAATATATAATTGGAAGATCTGACATTTTTTATGTAATTAAATTTTCAAATACATGTAATATAATATGGGTACTTTTAAAACCTCTTGATATTACAAGTACATGTACATACTTTGGGAACCATAATGCTTAGACATTCTACCAATCAAGCAATAATAAAACATATATGTATGGTGAACCAGTTTATTCTCACTGACTATTCATTACAGCTCAACCTACAAATCACAGCTCCACCTTTAAATCAACACACATTCTAATCTCCAAACATACAAATTACATACACTTAAATCAACACACTCGATTCTAATCTCCAAACATACAAATTACATACACACGACACACATTTTACACAATGTATGCAAAAGTGTAACACTTAAAAACTGAAAGTGAGACTTTAACAATTTTCCCTCTCTTTTTTGTTTACTAGTGAAGCTATAAAATTTGTGGCATGAACACACTGCAACATATCAACCATGCATAACAATCATAACAGACTGAACACAGAAACAAGAGGCCCATGGGCCACATTGCTCACCTGAGCAACAATAGGCATGATAAAATCAGCTTTATGGAGTCATAATACAAAATATCTGGACAATGTGGTATAATACATGTAGATCCTATACAAAAAAAAAATTTTCCCCTGTTTCCCCCTATTCTTATATTTATAATCAAGTCCCTTTTCTAACAGGATGATTTTATAGTCATATCACATTCAGCATTGCAGTTATCAAAAAGACCCTTAACAATCGTTTATATATAGGATATAAACCTACATCAAACTCTGAACCCCTTGTGAGGTCCAATAATCGTCCAGGGGCCAAAGTCTAAACAATTTTAAAGAATCGGCAATATATAAAAATGCTTGCATATAAGTACAAGCATATATAATAACATTTCAGTTTTTGTGAATAATTAAAATGTTTTCCTTTGTACAACTCAATCCCCAATGTGGCCCAACACTACTCCTAAAGATTGTGATTTGAACATGAGAATCTACACTATCTGAAGTTTCTTTCACTAAAGTTACAGCTTTTCTGGGAAAATGTTTTTTTTAGAAAAAGATTTAAAGATATTTTTCTATATATTCCTATGTAAAAATTCTCCCTCCCCCCTTGTGACCCCATCCTACCCCCGGGAATCATGATTTGAATAAACTTGAAATCTCACTACCAGACAATGCTTCCAAACAAGTTTCAGCTTTCCTGCCCAAATGGTTATTGAGAAGATTTTTAAAGATATACTCTATATATTCATATGTAAAAATGCAACCCCCAATTGTGGCCCCACCCTACCCCCAAGGGTCATGATTTTCACAACCTTGAATCTACACTATCTGAAGATGCTTCTACACAAGTTTCAGCTTTCCTGGCTGATTCCTTCTGAGAAGATTTTTAGTAATTTACTATATATTCCTATGTAAAAAGTCGACCCCCAAATGTAGCCCCACTGATCCCCAGAGGGTCATGAATTTTACAACTTTGAATCTACACTACTTGAAGATGCTTCTACAAAAGTTTCAGCAATACCGGCATAGTGGTTTCTGAGAAGAAGATTTTTAAAGATTTACTCTATATATTCATATGTAAAAATTTGACCCCCATTGTGGCCTCACCCTACCCCCAGGGTTCATGATTTTCATAACTTTGAGTCTACACTACCTGAGAATGCTTCCACACAAGTTTCAGCTTTCCTGGCCAAATGGTTCTTGAGAAGATGATTTTTTTAAAGATTTACTCTATATATTCTTATGTAAAAATTTGACCCCATTGTGGCCCCACCCTACCCCCGAGAGTCTTGATTTTCACAACCTTGAATTTTCACTACCTGAGGATGCTTCCATCTAAGTTACAGCTTTCCTTGCCAAATGGTTCTTGAGAAGAAGATTTTTAAAGATTTACTCTATATATTCTTATGTAAAAATGCAACCCCCCATTGTGGCCCCACCATTCCCCTGAAAGTCATGATTTTCACAACTTTAAATCTACACCACCTGAGGATGCTTCTGTATAAGTTACAGCTTTCCTGGCCAAATGGTTCTTGAGAAGGAAGATTTTTAAAGATTTAATCTATATATTCCTATGTAAAAGTCGACCCCCCCCCCCCCCCCCAATGTTGCCCAACCCTACCCCCAAGGGTCATGATTTTCACAACTTTAAATCTACACTTCCTGAGGATGCTTCCACAAGAGTTTCAGCTTTCCTATCCTCATGGTTCGTGAGAAGAAGATTTTATCGAAAATTTCTCGAAAATTTTCAATGATTCATAATTATCTCCCTTTGCAAAAGGGCGTGATCCTTAATTTTCACAACTTTGAATCCCCTTTGCCTAAGGATGCTTTGTGCTAAGCTTGGTTGAAATTGGCCCTGTGGTTCTTGAGAAGATGTTAACAATGTGAAAAGTTTACAGACAGACAGACGGACGACAGACAAAATGTGATCAAAATAGCTCACTTGAGCTTTCAGCTCAGGTGAGCTAAAAACATATCCATTAGTTCGTTAATATCATATACAGCTTGAGAGATTAGTACTTTGAAGCAACGCAACAAAATGAGACGGTCCATATTTTTTCTAATTACAATTATATAAACAACCCTTTCAAAAACAAACACGAAAAAATGTGAAATATGACCGAGAGGAAAAACTTTTCTTTTAGTTAAACTATTAAGATGTACTTATTAATAAATTCATTTTTGACTTTCAAGGCACAAGCTTCCACAGATCTGGAATGTTTGAGGTTAATAATCTATATACAGATGTACCACCGGTGCAATTCATTACTCAATATATAAAATTGTATTACAGATTGGGAATTCCAAATGTCTTTTCAAACGCAGAATAACACCAAATTTATCCTTTTTAAATACGTGTACCTGGTAATTACTTGGCACATATAATCATACAGAAAAATAAATTTTGCATTTTTTTTCAGTTTGAAACATTTTTTTCATATACATGTATTGAAAAAAGTTCAGTCCAGTTTCTAAAAAGTTTAGAATTACATGTATATAAAATGATATGAAAAGTTAATTAAACAAGAATTGTGAGATCCACAATTTATGGCAATTTATATCTATGTATCTTTTAGATAAAAGAAAAAAATTATGTAGAGCATATTAAAAAACTCTCAGTTATTTAATACATGTAATATGCAGAGAATAAACATTAGTGATAAACTGACATAACATTTCAATTACATGCATTGAGAAAAAATTTGGCACATAATTTACACACGATTTGAGGACATCAAACCCTACAAGCACAAACAGGATTGGTAATATATATAAATTTACATGTATACGGATATACATCTAGCCGTATAAACCTGAAGAATTCAATAATTGTCCAATAAATAATTTTAATATTATCAACCATTTGTTCCTTGCTTCAATTTAATCTTAAAAGTTAAATTGCTTTGCAACTAAAACAGTATGCAAGACAAAAGTGATTTTCTGAAGGTTTCTCTATTTCTCTAAGAATTGCAGTTAGGGGAAATGTAACAAAATGGACAACAATTTTCAGATCATTGCCGTCAAATTGTGTCCTACATGAATATAATATTGGAACACAGCATTACACACATAATGCATATGATAAAAAAAATTTTTGGACTAGAGCACTATCAACACATTGTAAGCTGACTGAAGACACAGGATGCATACTGTAGATGCCTTATTATATGCGAGTACTTAATTCCACGATTCAACAATTTTCCATCAAATCACGAGAACATAAAATTGCGTAAAACGAAATTTTATTATATTGTATTATCATGTAGTTTACATGTATCAGAAAATTAAAAGCGAGATTTAAGAATTCCTTGATGGGCTTCTTGCAATTTTACGCGGATATTAATTCCTCGCGTTTAATTAGGAATTTACAGTAGCCGCAGGTCTATAGCTCCCATTCTGAAAAAATTCGCTCTAAGGTTGTCCGTTAGAATTTTTTTCAGACTGATAGCAAGACCTGCAGCTACTTGATGCATAGATGGGATCCTGATGTTTTTGCCGAGGAATCAAGGCATCTTTTTTATGAATTAACCAAGTCTGAATTTACTTGGGAAGTCCTGAACCAACAAAATTTCCTGTGGATCCCAACATGAAGCATAAAATGTGCCTACTTGTTTCTCATCTCTCCTATAAATTGGTCACACGCGAGAGTTTATTTGTGTCTGTGACAGAAGTCCCGTCCTGGTGCTGCAGACAGTCGGCATGGAGTTCCGGTTCGTGTCAAGCCATGACAGCGCACGCTCGTTGTACTTGACCTTGAAGGGGTCGATGACCTGTTAATGGTCAAGTCATTGAAATAAACATTGTTTTTTGTTATACAACTAGCAAAAACAAATTTTACTCTTAAATTATTTTAACTTTATCATATCAAATTTTCTGTCTTGTACAATTCAATACAAGAAATTTGGAAAAAAATTTCATAGGAACCTTGAAAATGATCTTCCAAATCCTGAAGTGGATGGAAGGGGTGTCTCTGGTCGGAACGTTTCTGTAGCATCCAAGTTATCATCTAAAAACCTCCGAATGTTTTCATCTTCTTCTAACTGAAAGGGAAAAAAAGCTGTATAAATGAAAGCCAAAACATGCTTGTGCAAAAACATGTTATTTTCATTATAATAAATGTAATAAAATGCTAAGTGATCAATGTCAAAGCTAACAAGGTCAAACATTTGCTACACAGGATATGTACCATTGTAGAGGAGTCTGGCCTGGCTCTTGTTGCTTGGTTCTGATTAAATTGGTTCCCTGACCCTCCTCCATCATTGCCTTCTGGAACTAGATGAAGAAAATGGTACATGAACATACAATAGGGACCAATGAAAAGTTCTAATTTAATTGGACCATTCCTTTTATTGTTTCTAACAAACAAATAAGTTCTGTAAAATAGTGTCAAGCATTGTGTTGTAAATTTAATCGACAGGGTTTTATGTATTGTTACAATCGGGTTCGTTATCGGGTTGGTCTGTTGAGACGGTAAGAAATGATATTCTGCATAACAGTGCATTGTTTTCACAAATTTCTACAAAGCGGTAGGGGACGTGTATTGCTTATGCAATACTCTCAGAATGCTTGTTTTTATTATCTTTCTCATATTACTAATGTTCAAGTACATTTATGCACATTTGTACTGTGTACATATGTGTATCTATAAATGTCTTGTTTTCTGTAAGTATTTTTTTTTTCATTATACTTTGGGATGTGTCTTATACTCAAGTTCATATTAATACTTACAAGGGACTTAAAAGGGCTTCACCATCATTTGTGAAATGACAATTATATAAGCACTGAATATAGAAAACAAAGATTGAAACTATGCTTGCTGTTACCTGAATTTTGGACTCTTTGCAGTAAGTGTTGCAATGTTTGTATTTCATCAGCAGACAGTGGAGAGGACCTTGCACCAGGGTCGGCATCTCCAATGGCCATGTACTGCTCCCTTCTGTAGTAAGACTTCGGACGCCAAATGTGATACATCACATTAGCTAAAAACAAATTAATTTATCAATAGTTAACAAACAGCCATATTGATAAATACTCGTACTCTGCCTTCAAAAGAAATGAAATCTGAAATGCACTACCAATTTTGCTTGAATATTATAAAGGTTGAATCTTAAGAAAATCTGTCATGTATATTTGATGCATTATATTTATTGAATCATGTAATTCTGAGCAATGCAAGTAAAAACAAGAGGCCCATGGGCCACATCGCTCACCTGAGCAACAGTAGACATTATAAAATCAGCTTTATGGAGTCATATGCAAAATATCTGAACAATGTCGTACCATAGATCCTGTATAAAAAAAATTCTTCTGCATATTCTTATGTTTTTCATTGAGCCCTTTTGTAACAGGATGATTTTATAGTCATAACACATATTTAGCATTGTAGTTCTCGAGAAGATGATCAGGCGTAAACAACTGTACAGTTTTTATATGGATTATAAACCTACATCAAACTTTGAACCCCTAGTGAGGCTGAAGAATTGTTCAGGGGCCAGAGTCTAAACAATTTTAAAGGAATTAACAATATGTCAAAATGCTTGCATTTAAGTAAAACCATATTAAATAACATTTGAGTTTTAAGTGAATAATTTAAATTTTCCTTTGTAAAATTGGAGCCCCCCATGTGGACCAACCCTATTCCTACGTAAAAATTTCACATCCTCCTTCCCCCCCCCCCCCCCCACTTCTAAAAATAAGATCTTTAAAAAAAATTTCTTTAAATTCCTATTTAAAATTCGACCCCCATTGTGGTCCCATCCTTCTCCTGAGGATCATGATTTGAACAAACTTGAATCAACACTACCTGAAGATGCTTCCACATGGGTAACAGCTTTTCTGGCCAATCAGTTTCTGAGAATAAGATCTTTAAATTCTCTTTATATTCCTATGTAAAATTCGACCCCCATTGTGGCCCCATCCTTCTCCTGGGGATCATGATTTGAACAAACTTGAATCTACACCACCTGAGGATACTTCAATACAAGTTACAGCTTCTCTGGCTGATCAGTTTCAGAGAAGAAGATTTTTGAAGATTTACTGTATATATTTCTACGTAAAAAATTGACCCCAATTGTGGCTCCACCTTACTCCCAGGGATCATGATTTGAACAAATTTGAATCTACACTACTTGAGGATGCTTCCACACAAGTTTCAGCTTTTATGGTTTTTGAGAGGAAGAATTTTTAAAAATACCAACAAATTTTCAATGATTTGTTATTATCTACCCTTGAAAGAGGGCATGGCCTTTCATTTAAAAAAAAACTTGAATTTCCTTTACCCAAGGATGCTTTGTCATAAGTTTGGTTAAAATAGGCTCAGTGGTTCTAGAAAAGAAGTCAAAAATGTAAAATTTTACGGAAAGACAGACAGAAAGATTGACACCAGACAAAAATTGATCAAAAAGGCTCACTTGAGCTTTCAGCTTGAGATTTCATTAGAATATTATATATTATAACACATGTTCGTGTCAAACTGTACAATTAAAGTGTAATAAATGTATATTTTCCAAAAGTTTTCGTCAGTTTAATAACTTTTAAAGTTACCAGTGATTACTAAAAAACATTCAATTCTCAACACTATATATTCCTTAAATAAATTTCTGTCTTTGGAGTTGGACTTGAAATCACTCAGATATACACCTATTTCTGTTTGATTACCTGTGACAACAGTCACGATGAAGCCCAGGACATGTCTGAAGCCGATACTCTGTCCAAACTTCAGCTCGGCCACAGCATTGGCGGTCAACGCTGCTATAATGGCAAGTCGCGACAAGCGAGGAATTTGTAGATAAACAGACATGATGATTATAAACAGGAAGAACATTAGGTGCTGTCCCCAGGACATCATTACTGCCAGCTTGTCCTCTGTGAGGGAAATCAAAACTCTCCAAACTGATGTCTTGTCTAGTGATCTTATATTTTATTTTATTATTTCACATGTATGTGTGCATGTAAAGCACGCAAGAAATATGCAATTATACATGAATTTGCTATTTTATTTTCATAATTATGATAATACTCTTCTTTTATAAATACCATTTTCAATATCAAGATGTTCTATTAATGAAACTAAAAATAATCAGTAAAAACTATGCATTTTTAAAGAACATTTTAGGTTCATTATCCTTCTCATCACAAACATTTACATAATTCTGCTTGAATGATAAAGATTTTCAAAAGAAAACTATATTATGATTAAAATCCAGTATGCAGTGTGAGGAAAATTTCACTGTACATTGTAATACAAATGTACTTCTTTTAAGTGACAAATCAGTAAAGGAATAACAATTCATTATACCAATGGTATAGTTACTCCCCTCATAAGAGAGTCACCGTACCTTAAGTTTTAGGCAGAATATTTTACCTGAACTGCCTAGGATATGAGAGAACCAGCTGATTTTTTTCTCCAAGTCTTTCTGCATTGTGAGAACTGTGTCCATCAGTTCAGAGACCGAGGAGTTGATCTTGTTCACATTCAGGTACATCTCCAGATAGAACTTGGTCATCTCTTTATGGTTACGTAACAACTGAGCCGAGCTCTCATCTGCAATCAAATTAAAAACAAACATGTATACATCCACAAGCATTACAGTCATAAGGTAAAATTTTAAGGCTCACTGAATAAAAGATACAGTACTTAGTTTTATCTCACATATAGTATTTCTGACAAATTTTGAGTGCTGTATATACTGGTATTAATACAAAATCATTTCAAATATAAATCTTTAACCCTATTTGGATTTTCATTTCAAAAGAAGAGAATTATTTTTCCTCAAGTGAACATTATCATGTACCTAGTTTCTTTAGAGCATCCTGTGCCTTTATGTGTATCTGACCAAGATCCTCAATGATGTTCTTATAATTCTCCTGTTGTTTCCTCTCCTGAGTGGCCATATTCTCAGCAGTTAAATCTATATATCAGAAATAAACACATACAGTGTAATACATAGTCTTTTAATGCATCTTAAATTGAAATAATAGTTTTGTAAATCACTCCAATATAAGTATGAATACAATGTTAATTAGCCAACATCAAGTACATGTATCTGTACCAAGCAAAGCACTTTTCATCTTTTCAATCATTTTAAGATCTATAGAACAGACAGTAAAGGTATGCAAAAACTGGTGTTTTTCTTTTTATGAATCATTCCTGTCTGATAGTTTTAATCATGGAAATAACTGGATGTCATACTGCATGGGAACAAGATCAATCATTATGTACGGTAAACTGTACGTGTCACTCTACAGATACTGATGCAAGATCAGATAATTTTAAGCATGAACAGATCAGTAAAAACAAAATTAGGTCTTGTTTGTACTCTTACATTAATGCAGAAAAACTGTGCATATCAATAACCATTTGCTTCATTCTTAATTTGAATATTGAACTACATTTCTATATTTGCAATGTATGAGTTCCTTCCCCTTGCTCTATACCTAGTTTCTTCTTAATGTTCTCCACCATTTCGGCAAGCTGTTTATTTCCTGTGGCTATCAGAGATTTCTCCTGATGAAGGTTCTTCATATTGCTCTCCACGTTGGACATGATGGTGTCGTGGGCTAGTTTCAGCTGCTGGTGATTTCCCAGTAACTCCATCTGACTATCGAACAATTTCTGAACTGTCTCTGAGGTCAAAGAGTGCAGCAACTCCTGTCCTTTCTGGTAATCATAAACACATTGCTTGCATATACATGACTTAATTATATTGAAGTACAGCAATTAGCAAATTTTATCTTTATACTAAATTCCATTGATCTTTGAAAAACACTGTTTATTGTACCACAGTTTTATTTTACAAGGAGAACCCTGTGTGCATCACAATCTATAACATGTATAAATCTGCTTAACGCAATAAATTACAAAGTACAGTGTGTACAGGATACTAAACAAGGGGCCACATTGCTCACCTGAGCAACAATACCAAACTGACATACTCTGATCCAAACAGCTTAAATAAATAAAATACGGAAATATCTGTACAATTTTGCAGAGGTATAAAATAATTTTTAGCAAATATTTTAACACTGAGTCCAAATTAAGAATGAAGATTTTCCTCAGTATATTCCTATGTAAATATTGTAGAATTGTGGCCCCACCTTACCTCCAGGGATAATGATTTAATGAAACTTGATACTACACTATATGAGAATGGTTCCATTTAAGTTTCAATATCTGGCAAAATTGTTTTTGAGTAAACATGTAAAAGATTTTCAAACATTTAACATTATCTGTTCTTATGTAAATTTGCTCCCCCCCCCCCCCCCCATTGTGAACCCATCACATCCCTGGGATCGTGATTTGTTGAACAAAACTGAATCTACACTCTCTGAAGATGCCTTATTTTAAGTTTCAAATTTATTGGCCAAATGCTATTTGTGACGAATATTTTCTAAAATGTCAATAAATTTTCTTTATTTTCGAACAATCTCCCCTTTATGTAAGGCCCTTCATTTGAACAAACTTGAATGATCTTGGGCAAGGGATGCTTTGTGCCAAATTTGGTTGAAATTGGCCAAGTGATTATGGAAGGTGAAATTGCAAAAAGTTCATGACAACACCAAGCCAGTGGCAATGCAAACAACGACGACAGACAAAGGACAAATTTTGATCAGAAAAAGCTCGCTTGATCCTTTGGCTCAGGTGAGCTAAATATTCAAATTCTCTCTAAAAAATTTATACTGTAGATAAAGCAAATAAATTTTTCTATATATAAGGTAAAATATATAACTCTTTTACAATGCAACAAAACTTTTTATTACGCATATATAACAAATCATTTCTAATTTTACCATCATTTGCTTTAAGTTTTCCAGCTGGTCATCAGCAGCAGCCACCAGTTCATGGACTGCCATTTCAGTTAGTCTGCGGAACTGGTCCTGCTGTGTGGCGTAACACATCGCTCGTGCTCGGTTCCCCACAATCTGGTATGCGTTCCAAGTTGGCCCATCCATATTTTTGGTACATTCTGCAATTGTCTGGTATCAGAAAATTGAAAAGTTCTATAAAATGCAATTCATGATTCTTTTATAATAATTGTTACTTATTCTATACATTGTAGATAAGATTACCATAAAAAATTTAATCAATATACATTGATCATCTAGACTTTCTCTTTGTTCTAATTCCAATTCCTTAGTGTCCTCCCATTTATCTCAATGACATTATAATTTATGAAATACATGTATATACATTTTGAATACACATTATTGTATTCGAAATCGTACTAAGAATATACGATCATATAAAGTATGAGGAAGTTCATAAAAAAATTATCAGATATTTTTTGTAAAACTAAATATAAAAATCAATATTTCCTACGACTTTCTCAAACAATTTTCTTGTTCATATTTCAATCACATAAAAACAATGCTTTTTTTTTAGGAGAAGCCAATGTTCTAATGAAGTCCAAATCTTACATGTACCTCTTTAGCCATGTCTTACATAAAAATAAACAGTGGATTTAAGATCTGAAGTGTGCTGGGCACATCTCATCAAATAGACGTGTCTGTTTTAAACATTGTATAAAATCTAGTTTTAAAAATGTAAAATGACTTTTAATAATAATTCTAACCCTTTCAACAGGAATATCAGTAATCATGACAGACTAGAAAGGGATTCTAACTGAGGCTTCCAGAATCTTTAGCAACAAATCACAAACTCTTCCTACCTATTAAGCCTTGGTAGAATCTTTGAACTTAAGGGATCATTGATGGATCACCTCTAGTCTAGTTACCGATAGGTACTCTTGTCTCAGCTTAAAATTTATCTATATAGCCAACTTTTAGCAACTTCCCTAGGCACGCTATAGGGTTTTCGATCCATTCCACTCCCCATGAGTTTATGGGGAGCGGAGTGAACCGAAAAACCCTTGCCTAGCGAACATGACATGCATTTACAGAACTATATCATCATTTATCAACATTACCATATCTGCTGTACACTGAAAAGTTGGTCGGTTTTCAGCTTCTGACTGACAGTTTAAAAGCTGAACAGCTAATTTCCCTAAATCTTCCTCTGTCAAATCACCACACTTCTTCTTTAAACTGTAAACAACCTGAAATTATAACATGGTAAATGTCTTGGATTTAAAATTTATTGCTCACTTCTTTTGTAAAGGAGACCTATACATTAAGACTGTTGAAATATGGGCACACAAGGAGATAAATACCGGTAGAATGTTTTATCGTCTAAATGACAGATGTCCTTCAGACCCAGTTTAATGACAGAATTTGACCTATATACTTGCTTTGTAGCAAATAAAAAAATATTGCGCTGTATATCGCCGAAATTTTCATATGAATGGTCTCAAATACCCACTATGTTGCTCTTTCAGAATTACAGTCAAGTCGTACCCAACCCGACTCGCACCCAAACCAACTTGTACTCAAATGGTAAGGTTGTACCCAAAACTATGTGGTTCACTCGTACCCAAATATTTGAGTACGGCTTCACTAGTCAACTTGTACCCACGGGGAAAAAATATATTTATACATGTACTAAGAATATAAAATGAATGGCTTTTATTTGTATGTTGTTATGTTTTGTATATTATCGATAACATTAATATGCGAATTGTATAACAAATTTAAAATAATTTGTTATAAAAATCTAGTATACTATTAATAGTTCTGTACTTGAATGCGGACGGATCAAAGAATGATTATGAGCAGGTTAACTATCATCAATTAAAATTAAAATTAATTGCTTAATGTGTTCCGTTCAACCGATCAACCAATGAGTTTGTCAGCATAAAATAAACATGCTGCTCATAATTATAAGAAGAAACACACATTTTCATCACTTTTGGAAGATCAACATAGTTCGAGAGAGGTGTGTTTCCTGCAAGAAAACGGTAAGTAAATCACTATATTAGATATTGTTAAATAATTAAAGCATATTTTTTGAGTAATCAAATGAATTAAGCAACAGGCAAAGTTAATTTAAAGTTAAATAAAACATAAATTAAAAAAATAACATGTGAATGAAAACTATTGTATTTTATTTTCTTAGTATAAATATATGGAATCAAGTTAAGTCGTACCCAACCCGACTCGCACCCAAACCAACTCGTACCCAAATATTTGAGTACGACTTCACTAATCAACTCGTACCCACGGGAAAAATATATTTATCCTAGGAAAATAAAATATATAGTTTTCATTCATATGTTATGTTTTTTATTTATGTTTTATTTAACTTTAAATTAACTTTGCCTGTTGCCTAATCCATTTGATTACTCAAAAAATATGTTTTAATTATAAAACAATATCTAATATAGTGATTTACTTACCGTTTTCTTGCAGGAAACACACCTCTTTCGAACCATGTTGATCTACCAAAAGTGACGAAAATGTGTGTTTCCTCTTAATTATGAGCAGCATGTTTATTTTGTGCTGACAAACTCATTGGCTGATCTGTTGAATGGAATCACATAAAGCAATTAATTTTGATTTTAATTGATGATAGTTAACCTGCTCATAACCATTCATGATCCGTCCGCATTCAAGTACAGAACTATAGTATACCAGATTTTTATAACAAATTCTTTTAAATTTGTTATACAATTCGCATATTAATGTTATCGATAATATACAAAACATAACAACATACAAATAAAAGCCATTCATTTTATTTTCCTAGTATAAATATATTTTTTCCCCGTCGGTACGAGTTGACTAGTGAAGTCGTACTCAAATATTTGGGTACGAGTTGGTTTGGGTGCAAGTCGGGTTGGGTACGACTTGACTGTAATTCAAATATATTTCCCCCGTGGGTACGAGTTGACTAGTGAAGTCGTACTCTTATATTTGGGTACGAGTGAACCACATAGTTTTGGGTACGACCTGACCATTTGAGTACGAGTTGGTTTGGGTGCGAGTCGGGTTGGGTACGACTTCACTTGATTCCATATTTTGTAGACTTAACTACATATGCATGTTCAAAAAGGTTTGTAAGGTATAAAAATATATTTTTCCCCTGCAGATTATTTTTAACAGATTATTAAAATTGACGCAAGGCTGCTACACTGCAAGTTTATGGGACTAATTCTTACTGTGACCTGAGCGTAGTCTGGTCACGTTAAGATATGGTTAAGACTATTCTTTCTAACAAGGAGACATCTTCACATTTATTAATTTAGCAGTAAAAACGGCTCCTACAGAAACTGGTGTAAACAGTCCTATACATATATGTGGGGTTTTTTTTAACATATAAAGATAATTACGATATGATAGCAGGCATCGAGGGGCGACATGTCGTTCAGTTCATTTGCAAACTTTAAGAACTTTTCATCAGTTGACACGACTTCGAACTTAGCGCCACTTTCGCTGAGCGCTTTGTCAACCACATTTTGGTGATGATCGCCGAACAGCCAATGCTTGATGGAGCCTATGATACACCCCGATTCTCTTAACTGCAGCGCAATGATGATAACACACAGCAACAGTTTCATCGCGTGAAGATGTCAGTGTGTTGACACAGGAAGTTCATTTAAAAAGCCCCACGCATACTGGAAAAACAATTTTTCATTGGTCCGACATGAGATTAATAATTAACTTGTACTTGGAGTTTTTAATGTTTTGTGCGAAGCAGTTTTTGTACGCATTGTTATTTCATCAAGGGAGGGCACTGTGTCGATAATGTAAACATTAACATGAAATACAATTTGGTACAGAACATGTGATTGTGATTTTAATCAAACTTTTTGTCACTGAAAAGGTATGTAAAATTGCACCATTGAACTTAACAATTGTTGAATTTCACAAGAAATTTGAAGAGCTTCTAACGAGTTGAAAATTTAAATCATTTGTTATCAAAGAATTAGAATCGTTCATCAACATAACAGGATAGGACCAATCTCCCAAATGGGATATAATAGCCCGTTTGGGATAACATAGCCCAAATGGTATATAAATTTGAAGTGCAAAAAAAATTTTTTTTTTATTTTAAAATTTTTGATATAAATCCGCATTAAATTAAATGCAACAACTTTTGGTTAAGAAGTTTTTCTATATGTCTATAGTTTGTAAGATTGATCCCCAAAAAGTTTTGGATATACTGAGGGATCAATCTCCATAATAGAACAGCTACAGAAAAAGTTGTTGTATTTTGTAGCAAATTTATTCTTGGTACTGATTAGTGTTTAGATTGTAAGGTGTTATCTCTTATCAACTTCTCATTTACCGTAAGCCTTATTTATCTCTATGCCATACCCTTGATTACCTTTTAATTATAGTGATAATTAATAGTTAATTGCCTGAACCGTTATAATTATTTGATATTATGTATTCCCTTCCCACACTGAGGAGGTAGATTTTTCACTCCCCACACTGAGGTCAGGCACTGTTCACTATATAAGTATAGTCTGTCCCAAGATATTTATGCTGCATATTTGAACGATTTTTAATAAAAATAAACATACCTGTGACTGAAGTGCAATTAAAATCGATGAAAGGAAAAATTCCCAAGATAACTTCATTCACACATTATCATTTTTCCCTCGTAAAAATTCACAGGAATGAAAACAGTTTTCCTACGGATATTTATAATGGGGAATGTTGACATCTTTTCTCCATTCGGAAATACTCGGGACACCTCGCGCAATTTTTCAACGTTATCATCCGGGCGTCTTCATCTCCTTGGCAATGGAAAAACCTCGTAGACTTTTTATTTTTAGCCGTGTACTGATACCCGACAAGCTAGAGGGGGCATTTCAAAGGGGAAATCTTGGGATTTTTTCATACTATTGAATGAACATCGTCTGAACCAAGAGGTATCTATAATATTGAATAATTTAAGAAAATATGCGGCAAAAATATCTTGGGACAGACTATAGGTGAAAGTACAAGTAGCAGTGTAGTGTGTAGTAGTAGTAGTAGCAGTGGACAGTGAAGTAGAAGTAGTAGAGCAGTGTATTAAGAGTAGCAGTAGATAACGAATATATTTGGATTTATACATACATGATGTTTTTATGTGGATTATTTCTTGTGTGGATTATTTCTTGTGTGGATTGTTCTTATGTGATGTGTAGACTTTGTGCGTAGATATGTAAATAAATTAGTAAACTCTTCAACGACTCTTCCATACTAACACTGACTAAGACTTCATACATTCATTCGGATCAAAATTAAATGTGTTGTAACTCGGCAATGTTCAGTCCGCACGCTCTGCGGAGAACATGCACTAAAATTTCATCTATTCTAATGCATTTCAAAATCAAAAATTTTTGTTTTTTGCACTTTAAATTTTTATTCCATTTGGGGCATTATATCCCAAACGGGCTATCATATCCCATTTGGGAGATTAGTCCCAACCTGCATAATGCACCATCGTAAAGCCTCTTAACTTAAAGCTCATCAGAGATACTACATGTTAGAATACCACTGTCTTTAGATGACACAATACATTTAATCTAATTGTCTTTTTTTATGCAATCCATTTTGTATAATATGGTTTTCATCAGTTCATAATTGAGCAAAGGCGCTCCCTAGCTAATTTTGAATGCACAACGATATCTATTTATATAAGTCTACCCTCTATACCATAAAAGTATAGAAAGTAGACATATATAAATAGATATTGTTTGTCATGAACAAAATTGGCTTGTAAACACCTATGAATTATGTTTTTAGTAGATTAATCAGGTTGGAAGCAATCGCTCAAAGGGGATACATAATAGCCTGTTTTGGATATTATAT